>NW_012114141.1:261490-530633 GCF_000951035.1 Colobus angolensis palliatus | reverse complement strand
TGTAACAAACCTGCACGTTATGCACATGTACCCTAGAACTTAAAGTATAATAAAAAAAAATAAAATGAAAGAAAAAAAAAAAAAGAAATGATAGGCAATGTGTTTCCATCATGTAAATCAATGACCAGTGTCCATATTATTTGGTGTGTCAATATCTATATAAGATTACACGGGCAAAGAGAAAAACAAAAAAGGTTATATTCCAAGTTACTTACATTTGAATAGGAATATATATTGAAAGAGAGAGAAAAAAGAGGGTGGAACCAAGCAAAAGAGTACAAGAAAAATAAAGAGATTGCTCTTTTAAAAGGTGATGACAAGATCACAATTACATATTTATGTAAAATGGTGTGTGTGTGTGTGTGTGTGTGTGTGTGTGTGACTACTATGTATTTGAAAAACTTTTAAAAGTTAAAAACATACCTTAAGTCATATACCAAATATAGATATACTATCTCTCAATAAGTCCAAAACAACTAACTTTTCCCCCTATGTTGGAATAGATTCTGATTCTTTTTGTGTATGTAGATAAGTTGAAACAGTTGATATACATTTAGGGACCATTTTGTATTAAAAATATGTAACACTGAACCTGAGAATAGCTTCCAGCAGCAAGAAAGTATAGTTGAAATTGTATAAATCAGGTGCCCCTGTGCCATGAAGCTATGGGTCATGTCCCCAAAATGGGTAAACTAAGGCACCCCTGGTCACCACAGTGAACTCAGGGATAACACCAGATGTTTTCAAGAGAAACACAGAGGTATTTTCTATTTGATCAATACCCTGTTAAATACTGTCTTTAAGTAGTTTATGTTTTCAATGTTAAGTTACTCTACTATATTCTTTTCAATGTCATGATGTCTCTGTGAAATTAGTTTTGGCAGTTTGCTTAAATACGGTAAAGAAAATGAGGGTGGTGGGGTCCAATATGATTTTGAGATATGATAAATTGTACATGTCTAAAAGTTGAACACATTCTTATATTATACTATTATAAATAAGTAAATAACTATGATTATTAAAGAGTAAAATTTATTTTTCCTTAAATTTATATGCATTACTTTTTCAAATGACTTGCTCAGTTGCTTGGACCTAACTACCTAATAAATGGAATAAGTAATTTTTTTTTTTTGCTAGGTACATTGTGAGAAAATAACTGAGCCACTAAGGGAGCTGTGAGTATATAATCTGCTATAGAATGTTATAAACTAAGCTATTGGTTGAATAAAAAAAGGCAGCCCAAACCTCCATAGGGGAGGAGACAGTGGTTGTAACTAGTATGAAAACAGCCATATGGATCTGTGACAAATGACTATTGCTGAATTACAATAAACTCCTTCCTCCTCAGGCGTGAAAAAATTTAAATTTGAAAAGTGCTACCACTGACTTTACTTGTATTTACACCCCAAACTAATTGATATTCTATCCACTGCCTCTATTATAACCTGCAGGGATGAAAGAATACAAAACAATTACAGATCAATTACTGTTACACCGGGTTTTCAGAAACCATAAATCTGACAGCTGCTTTGCTAGGAGTCACAGTGAGTTTGACAAGTTTCTTAATATTCAGAAGCCAGGCATCAGATCTAGTCAGAATTCACACATTCTAGTGTTGATTACTTCCTTTGTGTGTTTTGTAATGGGATTTGTTAAATACAAAGGCCACTTGTCTACATTATTATTGTTAAATAAATCATATTAGGATTCACCTATCCCATCATGTTAGGCATTTTTATTCTGGAAACTATCAGGGTTGCTAGTATTTTGAAGCATTTTCTAGATGCACTCTCCAACAATTTCAAAATGCAAACCTTTCCTGGCATATCCAAGAGAAATGTTTGACTGTGTTCTTCCATAAAATTTCTATTTCCTTCTGAGAGAATGTCAATAAAATTATTTAATTCCTTCTGATCCAATTATTATCATCCACCAAGAATGTACCCAAGGGGAGTGCACATGATGCCAAGTGTTGAGCTAGAGTTTAGTCAGTGTCTATAAGGAAACAGTGAGTAAAAAATGACAAAAAGCTTTGGTGTTTAAAACACTTTTACATCTCTCTTGCCAAACTCAAGAAGTCTTAATAGTCTTGGTAATTAGGCCCCTAAATCTTGATGAGTGCTAAAGGGTTAGTGACCTCATAAAATTAACAGCCATATACTTCACCTGTTCAGCTCCCCATTATCAGATGCTGAAAAAAGGCTAGGTCTTTCTCAAGAGCATTTGTTATTGTTAGCTCAGACTTCCAATTTTACCGTATGAGTTCTAAAGTTTCAGGGTCTACTATACCCATATAGGAGTCTGCCTGGATGAATATCTCACTATCTAGAGGCTGAATCTGAAAATACCATTATAGGGCAGAGCTTCTCTTACTTTGAAGCCAACCCAGTCATTCCAAAGTGCCTTCACCTAGAAAGGTACTTTGCATTATCATTCATCCATGCTCTACCTTGGGATGGGAAAAATCAATGGTAGAAGATAGTTGGTCTGACACAGTGGCCAGCTTTGGCCAGGAGATGGCAAGAGAGGACCACCCCAGTGGAGACAGCCAACACCTAAGGGGCTCCAGTTGACACCGGGCCATTAGTGACAGTTCTCAGAAATTTAGCAATTCAAAAGCAAAGGCTTGAGTTGGAGGCCCAGGGTTGGTAGCTGAAGTATGCTGATATGGTTTGGCTGTGCCCCACCCAAATCTCAACTTGGATTGTATCTCCCAGAATTCCCACGTGTGTGAGACGGACCCAGGGGGAGATAATTGAATCATGGGGGCTGTTCTTTCCCATGCTATTCTTGTGATAGTGAATAAGTCTCAAGAGATCTGATGGGTTTATCAGGGGTTTCTGCTTTTGCTTCTTCCTCATTTTCTCTTACCACTGCCGTGTAAGAAGTGCCTTTTGCCTCCTGCCATGATCCTGAGGCCTCTCCAGCCATGTGAAACTGTAAGTCCAATCAAACCTCTTTTTCTTCCCAGTCTCAGATGTATCTTTATCAGCAGCATGACAATGGACGAATACAGTAAATTGGTACCAGTAAAGTGGGGGGTTGCTGAAAAGATACCTGAAAATGTGGAAGAAACTTTGGAACTGGGTAACAGGCAGAGATTGGAACAGTTTGAAGGGCACAGAAGAAGACAGGAAAATGTGGGAAAGTTTGGAACTTCCTAGAGACTTGTTGAATGGCTTTGCCCAAAATGCTGATAGCAATATAGATAATAAAATCTAGATTGAGGTGGTCTCAGATGGAGATGAGGAACTTGTTGGGAACTGGAGCAAAGGTGACTTTTGTTATGTTTTAGCAAAGAGCCTAGGGGCATTTTTCCCCTGCCCCAGAGATTTGTGGAACTTTGAACTTGAGAGAGATGATTTAGGTATCTGGCAGAAGAAGTTTCTAAGCAGCAAAGCACTCAAGATGTGATGTGGGTGCTGTTAAAGGCATTCAGTTTTATAAGGAAAGCAGAGCATGAAAGTTCAGAAAATTTGCAGCTTGACAATGTAATAGAAAAGAAAATCCCATTTTCTGAGGAGAAATTCAAGCCAGCTACAGAAATTTGCATAAGTGGCAAGGAGCCCAATGTTAATCCCCAAGATGATGGGGAAAATGTCTCCAGGCCATATTAGAGACCCTCAGGGCAGCTCCTCCCATAACAGGCCCAGAGGCCCAGGAGGAAAAAGTGGTTTCATGGGCTGAGCTCAGGGTCACCATGCTGTGTGCAGCCTAGGGACTTGGTGCCCTGTGTCCCAGCCACTCTAGCCATGGCTGAAAGGGGCGAATACACAGCTTGGGCTGTGGCTTGAGAGGGTGGAAGCCCCAAGCCTTGGCAACTTTCACGTGGTGTTGAGCCCACAGTTGCACAGAAGTCAAGAACTGAGGTTTGGGAACCCCTGCCTAGATTTCAGAAGATGTATGGAAATGCCTGGATTCCCAGGCAAAAGTTTGCTGCAGTGGCAGGGCCCTCATGGAGAAGCTCTGCTAGGGCAGTATGGAAGGAAAATTTGGGGACACACAGAGTCCCTGCTGGGGCACCACCTAGTGCAGCAATGAGAAGAGGACCACTGTTCTCCAGAACCCAGAATGGTAGATCTACCAACAGCTTGCTTTTGATTTTACAGGTTCATAGGTGGAAGGGACTTGCCTTGTGTCAGGTGAGACTTTGGACTGTGGATTTTTGGGTTAATGCTGAAATGAGTTAAGACTGTGGAGGACTGTTGGGAAGGCATGATTAATTTTGAAATGTGAGGACATGAGATTTGGAGGAGCCAGGGGCAGAATGATGTGGTTTGGCTATGTCCCCACCGAAATCTAAACTTGAATTGTATCTCCCAGAATTCCCACGTGTTGTGGGAGGGACCCAGGGGGAGGTAATTGAATCATGGGGGCTGGTCTTTCCCATGCTATTCTCGTGATAGTGAATAAGTCTCATGAGATCTGATTGGTTTATCTGGGGTTTCCGCTTTTGTTTATTCCTCATTTTCTCTTGCTGCTGCCATGTAAGAAGTGCCTTTTGCCTCCCACCATGATTCTGAGGCCTCCCCAGCCATGTGAAACTGTAAGTCCAATTGAACCTCTTTTTCTTCCCAGTCTCAGGTATGTATTTATCAGGAGAGTAAAAACATACTAATACATATGCCTAACTCAAAGAGAGAGTTAGGATACCAATAGGAATCTTGCCGAGCCCTAGTAGGATGATGCGGATGCCAGAAAGTAGAAGAAGCCAAGCAAGAAGGATGGAACAAATCAGGAACCATGCCTTACACAGGTCATTGGGCAACAAGGAATGAACCAGATGGATGCTGAGGTTGGCAGGATCTAGGGGTAACCGGTTGGTTTTGGAACTACAAGATGAAGCCACCATTCATGTGTCAGGGTAGGTTTGATATCCTACAACTGTCTGCCAATGTAAACCCTCATCAGAATCTTCATCAGCCTATTTTAGGAAGCTTGTCACTGCAACCCAAGAAATTTGAGTTCTTGACATCATCTATTCTTTTATTTACTGTGACCAAGCCAAGATTAGCAAGTTATTCTCTCTCCCCAAAGCTCAACTCTAGTTTATAAAGTGGAGGTCCTAATACTCAACTAGCGGTAGCATCAGCTGTCCTTCCCCTGCCACTCAAGCAAACAAATGGACATGGAGTCCTTAAGCCAAGCAAGAAAGAAGTTGGATCAGATCTCAACAAAGTCATCTTACAAGAAAAAAAGTGTAGTGGGGGGAAAATTATGGAACTACAATCATTACCAGGCTTTGTCAACCACTTTATGATTGTTAAGATAATGAATATAAAATTGCATAATGGCTTAAAGAAAGTTTATAGGTTCTTTAAAACCTATCTGCAGGGAAGTTCTTTAAAGCAGTAATTAGCATAATGAGAGACAAGAAAATTTCAGCACTATTCCTCCTGCGAATGTGAATAAATCTATTAGGCACCTCGCTAGCTATTCTAAAGACAGAACTCTAATGTACCTTAAGTGCTGTGGAGGGCAGAAGGTCATCAATATTACAAAGTTATCTGGCATCCATTGTATAGGATCAGCTCCAGGTGGCTTTGCCACTTCTGAAATAGTACTTTCTCCACTATAAAGAAAATTCTTTGCCATTGTGACCTACTGTGATACTCACTTATGTAAAAATCTTAGTAACAACTTTGATGCACCTTTGTCAGAGTACAAATAGTGTGGATTTTTTAAAAAAAGAATCAATTCCATCATTACTGGAATGCCATCATAGCTGTAATTTAAGAACAAATTTATTGAAGTGAAATGCAGTGCTGTAAGGACTGCCTAAGTTATAACTGTAGGAGTTTGTCTGAATGATAAGAGGAAAGAAGACTGACATTTCTTGAGACATTATATGATTATATAACTTAATCCTCACAGCATCTCCGTGAAGTGGGCATCCTTGCTACTACTTGATAGATGAAGAAAAAGAGGCTCAGAGAGGATTTTTAACTGGACTCGGTATGTATAATTATTGAATTGCAGATTTGGTATTTGAATCTGACCTCTTCCTTAAAGTAATTTGTTCACAGAAAAAAAAAACAAAAAACCTATTTCCAGTTTCCCAGTTACTAATCAAACTCAGGTTCCCAGGTAACGTGTGTCTATGCTTTACTTTAGGAGGTTATCTTAGCTCCAAATGTAGCAGAAAGCCTAGACTTTTTCTCATTCTTTTCTCCCAAAGAGAGAGTCACCCTTATGGTACAGGGTACATGCCCATTTGCATTTTCATAAGATGAGATAAATCATTTTTCTATTGAGGATGATTTGCCCAGCAAAGCTTTGGAAGCTCTCATTTGCACTTCATGAGTAACCAGATACTTCATTCCCCAAAACGCTTAAATATGTGACACTTTTTATTTTTAAAAGGGCAATTCAGAAACAAACTAATGTCAGCCCTTCTTCACAAAATGAGATGACCAGTTCTATTATTTCTCATATCTTGGGTGGTAATTGGGTCAAAGGGATGGCAAATGAGATGGGGGATATGAGCTCGGTCAAAGCAGGAGAAGAAGATTCAAGGAGATGATTTAATTTTCTTAGCAGCTGGATAAAGAATTCCCTGAGGGAAGAGACACACTTTCCTTGTTGAGAAGATGCCTAGATAAATTCATCTTAGAGCAGAATCTTAGCCTTCAGGGCCTGAATGAGGGTAGAACTGTTTAGCTTGAGACTTGGGGTAAGATTTGCTTTTTCCTCTCAAGAGGGAGGAGACAGTAAGGTAGAGGAAGACAGTGGAAGAGGGGAAGTGATGAAAGAGGAAGACAGTGGAAGAGGGTAAGTGATGAAATAAGAAAAGGCTTCTTCCACCTCACTTCCTACTCCTTTTTATTATTTTATTTATTTATGTTTTTATTTATGTATTTATTTATTTATTTTGAGAAAAGGTCTGGTTCTGTCCCCTGAGCTTGAGTATAGTGGCATAATCATAGCTCACTGTAGCCTACAATTCCTGGGCTCAGGTCATCTTCCCACCTCAGCCCGCTTAGTAGCTGAGACCACAGCCATAAGCTACCATGCCTAACACTACCTTCATTCTTAATCAGATTACCAAAGTCACAAAACACTTGAGAAAAATGGAATTTTTAAAATGAAAATTTATGAAAAGGCTGGGCATGTTGTCTGGAATGACAAATATGTAGTACAGGGAAAAAAAGGAGGTTATAGAGGTAGAAACCCACAAAAAGTATGCTTCTGGGAGCTTTTATCAATTGGCAGAGGTTGGGGATGACTCTCGACTCCTCCAAGTCATTACATGGTTTAGGTTAAGCTTAACCAGATGCCCAAGGCAGCTAACACCTGCACTTAGTACATTTACAATTCTGTGCTATTGCTGTTTCTCAGTTCATTTGCTTCTCTTGGAACCCTAGGGCTTTTACCATTCAACAATGATGGGTTAACTCTCAGTAACAGTGTGAAGAAAAAAGAAAAAACAGATGTGGAAATAGAAGCAGGTAGGATATCAGGGCACTTCTCAAAAATCATAATTATCTGGCTGAGAAGAGATAAAACCCTGCATTAGCATTGCTTTACTGCTCAAATGAACAAATTAGGAGGCCTTTTTGAGGGGAGGTAAATGGCTGTATTACTATTTATAGTCATCAATTAGGGAGCAAATGATAACACTCAAATGAGGCTCCCCTGCTTGGGAAATAGAAATAGTGACCCATCAGGATGCTCATTTTATTAAGGATCTTTCCTACAACTTTGATGTTCACTTCAAAAGAAAACACATTTTTAAAATACATGACTGCTGCCCCTTCCATCCAATCCTCATTCTCTCTGTGGTTAAGTTCATTTATCCTAGGTAAGGAAGCCTTAGTTGGCTAGAAGTTGACAACTTCTCTCTCCATATGTCAGAATATTAAGCGGCACCCAGGAAGACAGTGTCTAAATCTATTATATGACATTTCTGAAATCTATTTAAGATCACCTCATGGTCACTCAAATTAATAGCTACTATTTGCGAAGTTCTGTATTAAATGTTTGATATACCAGACTTCATCCAATCCTCACAAAAGCCCTAGAATGCAGGTTGTTTTATTCCCATTTTGTGGATGAAGAAACTGAGGGTCATAGTGGTTAACTTACCAAGTGTTATTCATGTGCTTGTTCATCCATTCATTCTTTCAATATCTATTTATGGAGTGCCTACTCCATAATGGATTAGTGCACCATAATGCATCCATAATGAATGGAGTGCACACCATTCTCATTGCCGAAGATAGAACAGTGAATGTAAGAGGGGGAAAAAAAAAGTAGATTCATGGAATTTATATCTGACTGGGAGATGTAGATAATAAAGGAGTTATGTCAGATATGAAATAGGTTAAGTGATTGTGTCATTATAAAGAAAAATAAAGCAAGAGTAGGAGATATGAAGCATTAGGAGGATTACAATTTTAAAGAGAATAGGGAATATCTGCTGAGACATGTGGATTAAAGATAGCTTAAATTCTTTGACACTCCTCCTATGAAAAGAAACGATCTACTTTACACATAACCTTGAATCTGGGCTATTACATGTCTTCTTTAACAAACAGTATTTAGCAGAAATTATGCTATGAATAGTTGCCAGCCTAGCTTTAAGAGGACTGGTGACTTCCACTTCCACTTTGGTCTCTTGGAGCTCTGAGCTGCCATGCAAAAAGTTTTACTACTTTGAGGATGCCATGCTGTGAGGAATCCCAAGCTATACAGAGTGAAAATTATAGGAAGAAACAGAAAGAATCCCAGTTATCCTGAGCTGTTCCTGTCTCCACCTATTCCAGTTATCCCAGCGGAGGCCCCAGACATCGGGGTGCAAAGGCAAACTGTCCTCTCTGTGTCCTGTCTGATTTCCTGACCCACAGAGTCATAAGCTGTAATAATAATAAGTTGTTATTTAAACCACTGATTTTTGAGTCAATTTGTTGTGTGATGTTAGGTAACTAGTACAAAAGGAAGCTCCTGAGTAATGGCAAAGAGGTAGCTAGGAAGGAAGCTATCCCAGGAAGAGCATTCTAGGCAGAGGAAATAGCACCTTCTAAAGCCCTAAATGGGCTTAGAGGGCTCAACAAATGGCGAGGAGGCCACTGTGGTTGGAGCACAATGAACCAAGGAGAGAGTAGCATGAAGTGGGGTTAGAGAGAGAAATCAGGAGGCACATCATATATGACCTTGTAGATCATTGTAAGAACTTAGAGTAAAAAGGGGGTTGGAAATTGGAAGTTTCCATTAAAGGGATGGCATGGTATCACATATGTGTAACTATTATTCCTTAAGTATCTGTAAGCCAACAGAGGATATATAGATGCAATTGTTATATGGAAAAATATATGGAAAGAGCCTTGACTTGGGGCTGTGGTTTTTTTGAAACATTTTAGCTGACAAGATACTTTGGTAAAAAAACATAAGTGCCTATATGGATATGTTTTGTGTGGATGCATGTGTATAAGGAGGGAATTGTGCTGAATAAACTGGAAAATTGTATATATTATGGCCCCTTTTCGATGATCCACAATACTAATTAGCAAATTAAAGGCACTGGTAAGTAATATAAAGTACTGGGAGACTGTATGTCACTAAAACACCTATGGTCTTTGTAATCTCAATGATATAGTTTATGATCTGCCAAGTCAGGATATGCATTTTTCTCAGTGTTATGAGTTGAGGTTAAATCATTGATCATATATCAGCTTGTCTAGTCTACAGTTGATGCTCAGTATATTGGAGTGCTGGTATCTTGTTTCATCCCTTCTCTTGCTAGCCTAAATTAAAACATACACAGTTCTCCAGGTCTTTGTTTCTTGAATAATAAATCAGAGTGAATAATACTGGTTTTGAGCACTGTAAATATCAGAAGGATTTATTGTAGTGCTCACCTTTCCAACTGTATAGTTTGGAGAGGAGGTATATCACAGACGGAGGTTAGCCCGCTATCACATATTATAGGCCAAGAGCTGCAATCTCTTTTCCAGAGCAACTTAAGAGGGATAGTATGATGAGAGGCATGTTCTAACTACTTTTTCAGGGATCAACAATAGAGAGGCATGTGACCTGAAAGAGGGTAACCAGAATAGGAGACAGCTGACATCTGAGCAATATTAAGTACAAATTCTATAACTGCCCCTTGAAATAGAAAGGTTTGCTATGTAAAATTTCATTGCTTTCTGCAGGAAGCTTGGATAGTAACATAAAAGAATATCATTACTTTTATAGACAGCATCATTATTTTATAGATAGCATCATTATTTTATAGATAGCATCATTATTTTATGGATATCATACTTTTATGAATATCATAAGTATAAGCAAAGGTTTATTATTTTTTTTCCAATATTGCAATTAAAGCTTACACATGTCAAGACTGGAAAAAAAGCCTCATATGCACACAAAAGTAACTAGATCAACCCCACTGAGATTCCTATGGGGAAGGAGGCAAGGCAGGAAAGAATATATATATCACAGAATAATTTCTTTTAGGAAAAAAACACAATCTTTTCTATACAGGATATGACCATTTAGAATATCTTCCAGATATAGTAATTTATATTTCCCCCAAGAAGTTCTGAGTTGATGCAGGTGTCTTTAATTATAATAAAGCAGCAAGCATTTTATCCTCTTGCACAATGAGCTTTTCCTTTTCAAACCGGACAAGTAATAAAGTCTTATGATGAATGTGATTTAGCAACTGACTTAATAACTGAGATAACGTCAATCACAGCTGCCACATTCAAGTAGCCTTCGTTTGATGCAGCTGATCTGCAGTATACCCTTCATGAGTGTGCATTATGATAAACCTATCTACTGCTATTGTGTACTTATAATAACTTAAGTTATTCTTCCTCCAAATCTTCCATGTGTTTCTGGAGACGTCACAGTGTAATTTAGCTCAAGTTAGTGATAGCCCTCAATGCAATATTATCAGTTATCATTTTTCACTTTAAAATAGCACGTAAGTGGCTAATGTTCCCTGGTATAGATGAAGTCCTAGGCCAGCTAATGAGGAGATTATGATGGACAGAACAAAGAGGTCACAAGAAATTGTGCTTCTGGCTCTCTAATCAGATCAGGTTTACCTCCCAGATTTCACCTGTCTCAGGAAGGCAAAGGACTGAAGGGAAACTGGTTGCTAATGTCAAGGAATAAATAGTATTCTCCTACACTGTGTATGGGATATATTTTTTGGTGGAAAATTCAACAATATATAACAAAAGCCTTAACAATGTGTATGTTCTTTGATTAAGCAACTTAATACTTAGAGATTTATTTTAAGAAATGTCTAAAGCAGAATTTTCTGTAATATAAGGAAAATAAAACAGAAATATCCAATAATATGGCTTTGATTAAATAAATATGGTGAATCCAATATTGTTTTTAGCAAACACTTACAGGGTGCATCCTATGAGCCAGGGTCTCTAAGCATTTAAAATTGTGATTTATTTAATCTCCATAACAACCCTATGAGGCAATACTTTTGTGATCCCTATTTCACTGGTGAGTGAACTGAGCCACCAGGATTTAATAACTTGCCCAAAGTCCCATGGCTGCTAAATGTCTGACCAGGCATTTGAACCCAGCAATTGGACTCCAAACTCAGTGTTCTCAACCTCTATTTATGTTATCTCACAACAATGGAATACTTTTGTGGAAAAATACTCAAAATATGCAGGTGGGTGAGTGAGCAAAAAAAAAAAAAAAAAAAGCAGGTTACAAAATAGGATGAACAGTGTGACCCTGTTTTATAGATAAAAAAGAGAGGATATAGCCATAAAAAGAAACCTTAAAGGTCTATCAAGATACTTCAAACTAATAACAGTGGTTATTTTGGGGTGACATCTTTACCTGCTTCTGAAATTTTCTTTTTGTTTCTCTTAGTTCTAATCATTGTTATGAAAAAATTATATTCAAATGTTAAGCCCCTTAGAAATGAAACAATTGGAAGTTTGAATATGAGAAATATCATAATTAAATTGTAACATATATAACATAAAATCTATTGCTAGCTATACTGTGGTGAAAATTGCACATTCCCACATTCCTGCTAGCAGTATACACTATTACAATCCACTATAGAAAGTAACGTGGCAATGTAAATCAAGAACTATGAAAATGTTCACTTCCGGTTACCCCGTGGTCCTGCTTCTGGAAATTACCCTATGATCACAATTCAAAAGAAGAAGACTGCTTTGTCCATTTAGCAAGAAATATATGACTGAAATATTTAATTTGTGTATTTACTGGTAGAACCCTAAGAGTCTGGGCAGGCTACCAGGATTTCTATTTGTACATCTTCCCAACAGGCTTATGAGGAAAAACAATGACTGGACACATTGAAGAGCTCTGAGATTGTTTAACAAAGGCCTCCTGTCAATGACCTGGGTGTCACTCCATCCAGAAAAGGCCCTCAGAAAAGTGTAGGAAAGATCTAAGTTCAAGATACCAGTGGATTTTAGGAGGCAGCAATTCCTAAAGGAGGAGTATGATGCCTTGTGTTGTCACTGGCATTATCTTCCCTTCAGGGAGACTTGGTTCAAGCTTCTAGCATGAGGGCCTGTGAATAGTGGAAAGAGTAAACCACATAAAAGAATTGTGACACTAGGATTGTTATGAGAAGCAAAGGGATCAAGGCTTCCTTCCTGTTTGGGAACTCATAAGCATTAGTGGAAAAAGTCTCTTCTTCCTGGGAACTGAAAACATCATACTTCCCTCTCTGTGATAAGCAATGCTGGAACCAAGCATTTCTTTCTTTCTATGCTAAACATTATTGGGAACAACCAGAAGTAATTTTGTTAATTACTCTAAGAAATGCTACACTTGCATTTGGAAGATGAGACCGTGGGACAACCTAACAGCTTATTTATGAAGACGAATGGCTTTGCTTATCAAGAATTGCTTTAGGCCACTCACCTCACTGTGCCCACCAGTCAAAAGCTGTTACATCATAAATTCTTCCCTATCCCAACCAGTTCCCTGTCTTGTAAAACTTGCCTTAAATTACCTAGCCCAGACCCTAAAACCCTTTAAAGATTCTCCCTTCACTTCCCCCATCTTAGACACTATGAGGACTCTGTCAAGGTCCTTTACTATCGTCTAATCATCTTTGCTTGATCAATAGGTTTTCTGGTGGTCTTTGAGAGAGGCAGCAGTTAACTGCTCTCAGATTAAGGAAAAAAACATGAATTTGAAAGACAGAAATCTATGTGTTGATGGAAGTGACATCGCTGAAGCTGAGGCAAATCTAGAACCCTGTGAAGGATTGCTACATCACTGGGAAGGCTGCAAGGAAGAACTTACAATGAAGGAGGCCTGAAGATGTCAGAGGAAGGGGGAGCTTCAACTTACTGCCTATTGGGACCAAATGGTGAAAGAAAGACAATGGACGTCCTAAGTGGGTCTGGCACCAGCATCTTCAGACTGTCAAGCATCAGGGTGACCAGGCAGAATATGCGAATTCTATTGGGCTTATGACAGGGAAGGTGGGCCTTGAAATTGATAGGCTGGGGAATCACAGGGTCCATTTGTTGGTGCTCAGAGCTAGAGTTCTGAGAATGTTACTGACCACACTGTGGTTCAAGGGATAACCTCCGGCACCAGATTGCCTGCATTTCAGACTCTGGCCTGCCACTCATTAGCTGTGTGGCTTTGGCCAAGCCACTTGAGTTTTATCGAATACTCTAAGCTTCAGTTTTCTCATCTGTAAAATGAAATTACAAATAATAATACCTAGTTTGTAGGGTTGTTTTGAAGAGTAAACAAAATGCTTTATATAGTATCTGGCACATGGTAAGTACTCAAGAAGTGTTAGCTTTTGTTTATTATCACTTCTTTATCATTATCCCCTTGGTGGAATTCTTCCAGGTACCAGAAGGGAAAAACACTGAGAGGCTTAGTCAAAGATGTCATTATGGTATTATTTATAATGGAAATAAATAGTGTGGTGCTGCTAAGTTTGTAGCATTTGCCAATTTTCAAGGTGTAAATACCTTCATCATAGCCAATTTCCGGCTACCAATTTGAAGTCACTGAACTCAGAATAGGGAAAAGATGGGCACAGTTGTCTCCCAAAAGCTGGTACCAGCCAGTTCAAGCACAGAACTAGGAAGAGGATTAAATGTTTGCCAAAGTAGAATGTCCAATATGATGTCTCTTGATAACACAATTTGATGTTATAAAAATTAGAATTCTGAAAACTAGATACAGCCCTACAAAATGTTCATATTAGAAAAAAAAACAGATAAAAATCATATATGTAATGAAATGGCAAGTCACATGCTCCCTCAATTCTAAGATGCACAGTTTTCACAGTTTTGTTCATTTTATCTGTTCATAATACATTTTACCATCATATTTAATGTTTCATTTTTTCATCCTGAACATCTGTTAATAAATCAGTGATGCTTATCACAAGCAATGCTGCTGTAAACTCAAAGATAAATGGCGAATAACATGTTGCTAACATCGGGATGGAGATAGGAAAGGAATAGAAAAAATGAAAACAGTTAGATTTATTGCTGAAGCAGGGTTTTAAGTAATTTTTTTCTCCTTATGTGGATGCCTGTTAATGTTATGTCTGCAATAAATCATAACAGAAATGTTAAAGTCTAAACCTAGGCATTAATATATGTGTGCAAGGAAGGGAAAAGTCTCCTTCTCTCTGACTTTGATCTTTCACCTGTAACTTATCTATGCCACTCTAATTAAGGGATAGTAAAGGCACACGGTGTGGAAGGTGCTAAGTGTGAGCGTGTGTGTGTGTATACTGTATTAAGATATTTAGGAAAAGATCTTTCATCACTTGGTTTGCCCTCTATCTAGGGGGGACGAACCATATTGAGACACCTATTTAGAGGTGGCCCTTTACAGAAAACTGAAGGAAACCAGTTCAGATGGATTACAAAACATGCAGGATTCAATAAAGAAGGGCTGGACCTGCCTGAACCCTGTGAGTGGCATCTTTTCATATTAACAGCCCAGATGGCTCCCTTCAGCCTGACTAGGGCTCAGTTGAGAGGCTGGGGAAATAGTCATGATCCCTTTTCCCTTTGGGCAAGGAGAGGACACTGTTCATGCTTTGTCATACTCGAAAGGAGAAAAAGCCCCAGTCAAAATTTTTTCGTCTGCTGTTTCAGTGAATATTTCTTCAAAACAACAGCTTCAGACCCAATCTGCTTACCATAAGGATAACTTTGAGCCAGAAAGATTTCTTTTCAGTTCCCCAAATCCCTGCTACCCCAAACATTCACACTCAGATTATATGTGTGTGTGTGTGTGTGTGTGTGTTTTTAAAGGAAAAACACATTTTGAGTGTTGGCATCCATAAAGTCAAGTACCCTTACCACACAGAGCCTACACCCTGTTAGTCTATTTGCAGAACAAGTATCCAATTTCGGGACTGTCTGGGTCTTAAGCTTTTCTGATGTTTTGCCACTTTATTTTTCCACTCAAGTCTAGTTAAGAGTAACACAGAGAGTGTAAAAAGTAGCTCAATGCAGCCATTGACTAGTATATCTGGAATCCAAATACCTAGGGGAAGGGGAGGCTGAGATTTAGGCTTGTAATCAGGCTTAGGCAGTTTTTCATATATCAGAAGTGTCAGTGCTCTCTTGTTCCCACCATTCCTGCAGGGGTTTCTGGGAACATTTGCACCCACTCATTCTAGAGCTAGTCCTGACTTCTGATGGCTTGTATAGGTCACTAAGTCAGCCCAGAAAGCTTCTGTCAGAGCCCAGGAATTTCAATTTCTTTTGTTGCAAGGAGAAGTGGAAATGAAAACAGACCACTAGACAAGCTAAACTGCATACAACAGAGACTTGAGAAACATTCTATCAGCAATGTAATATCCTGAGCCCAGAATGAATCTATCCATTGGGACAGAAATTGAGTCAGAATCCTCCTTTGTGTAAATGCCCTTCATGTTGATCTTTTCTTTCCATCCAGTGCTGTTTTGGTATCAAATAGAATCTTTTAATTTTAAGAAAGTGTAGCACTTAAAGGACCTTGAACTGGCTGAGATTTTGGCTAACACGATGCAAAAACTGCTTTAATCAGAAGAGTCCTGGGGGATGTCTGCTGAACAGCTTCATCTCAAGCAGGATGGAAGTGGCTCCCTCTGATCAGGTGTTGAAAGATTTTGAAAAAATCGAATTTATTTCCTTCTGCTGTCATGGATGATTTTGCCTTGTTTTTTATCCTCTGCACCACAAACTCAATGCCCACACTTCCCTGCCGTGCAACCAGATTGGACATGAATACTGAATGAGTCCCCTGGAAAGAAACTCAAGCCTCAAATGAGGCCATGATTCAAGAGAAAGGCTACCTCCAACTCTCTGAAAGTGATTTGCTTATTGAAGGAAAATTCTAAGTTCTTTGCATCTTTTATATGCTAGAAAAAGATGTTTTAAATATTTCATGGGCCTGCGAACTAGGCAGAGCCAATTGTAATTATATTATAATCCACATCTGGCATGAGGATGTGGAGTTACATCAAATGTCTGCAAGCCTTGACCTCATTCCAGCTTGTGTTCACCCATTGGTGCTGTCAGAAATACCTATATTTTATTGTCCATGTAGTTTTCCCTTGCTTATGGATTCCCTAGTGTTAGGTGAGATAACTTATTTACTTTACTGTTCCTCTCCTTGGATACACTTCATTCATCAGAGGGCAAGCTCAAGGATGCAGTTGGGAAGCTCTAAAATCAATTTGCTACACAAGTGAAATTAGGAAATACTGCTGGTGGTTGTTTCTCTCAAGGTTCTGGGAGGATGTGAAGAAAACTCAAGTGCCCGGTTCCCTTCCTCTGAACAACTATGAGACGTGGCCATCTGTAAATGAAGGTGTACGTTTGAGTGAAGATTTAGCTGTATTAAACCTAACAGCTACTTACGCAGACAAGATGGCTACCAGGTGATTGGTCTGCACTGAAAGGGAAAGATTCAAGCACTTTCTTATAAGTTAGTAAGGAGCTTAGATGTGGGTTATGTCCAGAAAAAAAAAAAATGATTACCTGACACTCCAAGCCGCAGTGATGATAACCTGTATAGCAGGCAAGGATAAAATGCTGCCTTCAACAAGTGGTCATGAAACAACTAAAAGGACAAGCAATACGGTGTTTATGTTCAGAAAACCTCTTTCTTCATTCCTGTTTGCTTACTTCCTCCTGCGTATCCTTCCTGGAAGACCAGTTTTGCTGGTCTTAGAATTTACATTGCAACTGTTAATGGAGGGAAAGAACTTCTGCCCTCCTTTATTTTGGGTTGAACTATGAGTAATTTTTTGTCTGTCCCACCTTTGAAATAGCCCACTATAAGTCAAATAATAGGAGTTGCATTTTGAGAAGAACATAACTTATTTTCTTTTATCTACACTTTTTTGGCTAATAGGACAAAGTTAAAGCTTCAATTTATTCTCAGAATTAAACTATTCTTGTTCTGAGCCCCAAAACACTCAAGATGAGTTTGCACAGTTCTTGATGAATTCACTTCAGTGAAAAAGCAAGAACCTCAACCTCGACCTCCAGTTCTGTCATTTCCATATATAGGGGTTTTTGTGTGTTTCTGTGTCTTTTGTTTGTTTTCACAGCACAGAGTGTATTCTGCGTACTCACTCACTCACCCAACATGTCTTCACAAGCAATTTATTGACTTTCTATGTTTGTGTTAGTATATTGCAAATGTGAAAGGATTTTGAATGGAGCTTTTCCTGTTGTCCTGGAATTTACTCCACATTTTAATGAAAAGAATAAATCAGGAGACAGACACCCTCTCTGAGAAGACAACCAACAATAACCATCACTGCCTTCAATAAAAGCTTAAAGTTAGAGAGGAGGGAAGGAAGGCCAAGAAATACTGAAGTTGTACTTCCTGTCTAACTGGGGGTATAGTGACTTCCCTTTCTCCCCTCAAAGCAGGGTAGAGCTTCATCACTCGACAAATTCAGTGAGGCAGATGAGCTTCAGGGGAGCTCTCATCAGAGATAGGTGGAGCTAGCAACAAGGGGAGACAAGGTGGAGCTAGCAACAAGGGGACCAACACCTAGAGGAAGCTCCAGAAGGCCAGGGTATTATGGAGGCACTCTGCTAGAGGCCAGAGTGAAAGTCTGGGATAGCTTAAGGAGGGCTGGGATCCTTTACTCAGTGCTTATAACCACCTGCTTGTCCATAAGCCTGCAAAGGCAATTTCTAAAGCTGATATTATGAGATTTCTGCCACCTAAAGTCCAGTTTATACTGTGGTTTTGCCACCAAAAATTCTCATCTTGGGAAACCTCCCTGATTTACCTGTCTCACTGGGTTAAATGTCATGACTTGGATCCCTGAATCTAAACTGCTAAAGACTTCACATCACTCAAAAGCTATGTGCTAGAGTTGTTCGCCTGAAAAATATGGAGACATTACGTATCTTTTCAGAAGTTGGATATTTCATTTTATTGACCAAGCCAGAAGACATGAAAATCTATTTATAAAAGTCATGGTTAAAAGCAGTGTCTGATGACCATGATAGTCCTTATCTTGATTATAGTTTCATATTTATATATGCTTATTTGTTCAAGTTTCGCTCTCATCAAGTTTAAGCTCCATGAAAGTAAGAAGCATGTCTGACTTCTTTAATGCTATATCCTCAGTATCTAGTGAAGAGACTGAAACATAATAGGTGCTCGATCAATAGATGTTGAAGAAACAACAAATAGATCTTTAAAATTTTATTTTGTTTTAATTTTTTTTAGACGGAGTCTTGCTTTGTTACCCACACAGCATTTCTTTTTGTCACTGTTATAGCTGGTATGTTTGACCCTCCAAACCTCATGTTGAAACTCGATCCAAATATTGAGGGTGGGACCTAATGTGAGGTGTTTTTGTCATGGGGTCAGATCCCTCACCAATAGATTAATGCCCATTTTGGGTGAAGGGTGAAGGGTGAATAATAGAGTTGCTACTCTATTACTTCCCATAAGAGCTGATTGTTAAAAGGCTTGGCACCTCCCCCTTCCCTTCTTCTCTCACCATATGATTTGCACATGCCCAGTCCCCTGTGTCTTCCACCATAAATGGAAGCAACCTGAGCCCTCACCAGAAGCAGATACTGGTGCCATTCTTCTTGTGCAGCCTGTAGAACCATGAACCAAATAAACCTCTTTTCTTTATAAGTTACCCAGCCTTAGGTATTCCTTTATAGCAATACACAAACAGATTAAGACAGCCAGTGACAAGGAAATTTGGATGCAGAATCCATATAGATGTTTCAAAATTCCCATTCTGATTAGGTTGATACTATCTGAAAATGGCTTCATGTGCTCCTGGTTCCATGTCAGACTCCTACTACAGTTAGAGGTTGGAGCTGGGTTTTTAATTAATACTTTTTTTTTTGTTCGAGCACACACACATTTCCAGATACAGTCATTTTTGCCCATATATTTACATTGAGTTCAATTAATTTTAAGAGAGTTATGATTCTTTTCTGAGCCATCACAGTACTCATTATCCATTCGCAAATGAACAGGCAATGAGCGGAGTGAGGCTACAGAGAAGTTCATGGAGGGAGATGTCCCAGGAGTTTTAACAGTTTTATCATTCCTCAGAGCAGGAACTGGGCTGTCATAGGTGGCAGCATCACAAGGCTTGGCTGCACCATCTTCAGTGCCACTGAGAGGAAGGAATGACAAAGAAGAGAAGGCTACTTAGCCCATGCCTACACCATGCCAAGAAAGTGCCTAGCATGTAGCAGATGTTGAAAAAAAATCCATGTTAAATGAATAAACAGATTGAATAAATTTTATTATAACCATTAATTGGTATTAGTAAGGAACTACAGAGTGAGATTTCAAGAGTGTTGCCACAGTAAATGTGATTCTAGAACCTCTGTCAGACAGTGTAGACAGAGGGTGTGAGTGATGAGGCAGCATCTCCACATTAGCCACAAGGAAGGGAGTTTTACTCAGGGATTCTTGACAGCATCAGAATCTCTAGATGCAGCTCCTCGAGCTGACTCCTCAGAGAGCCACAAGAGTAAGAAGCCATAATTTCCCCCGAAGTGTAAATTACTGATGTGAAGTCACCTGTGTTGCTACTCAGATTTGTGAAACAAATCTGATGGCCTGGTAATGCTCTGTCAATTGGAAGAAATGAGTGCAGTGGGGTGAGATGTTTATCTACCCCAGATCTCACAGCATGTCATTTAATATTAGCACATTTCTTCCGTTTGTGTTTCTGCTGGTGTTTTGCTCCTTCTGAGAGGTTATGATTTATAGACTACACCATGAATGTGCATGGGGAAAGCCTGGACATAGAGCTGCCCAGTGAGCATTGTTTACTGAAGTGCCCTTGGGCTGATGTGCTTGCTGCCTGTATACAGCATTAACAGACACACTATGGTGTTTCCTTAAGAACTAGCAAGTGATCATGAATCCAAAAATTTATTTAAACCTTTTTAGAATGTATTGAATCTTTTGGACTGAACTAACACTTAGGTAGTGACAAAGGGATAGAATTAGTTAAGCACTTTACTGGGCATCTAATACATATTAGGCAATACAGAATGTCACAAAATCCAGCATAGGCAAAACACCCTTGACTCTCAATTTGGAATCTCATAACCTGCCAAATGAGGTAGTATAATAGAGAAAAACTAGTTATGGTTTATTAGGCCAGCATTTTCATCTCTGTAGAGAGAAATATAAGGGATTTAAGGAAAGATTTAGTTACCGTCAGCAAGGACATACCTGTTTTATTTTAATAAATGTACAAATTAATGTTTGCTTTTAAGATGATAATACAATACATGGTTATTAACGAAGTTTTATTTATTTATATATATTTTTTTGAGATGGTGTCTCGCTCTGTCACCCAGGCTGGTGTGCAGTGGCATGACCTCGGCTCACTTCACACTCCACCTCCTGGGTTCAAGTGATTCTCCTGCCTCAGCCTCCCAAGTAGCTGGGACCACAGGTGTGTGCCACCACGCCAGGCTAATTTTTGTATTTTTAGTAGAGACAGGGTTTCACCATGTTGGTCAGGCTGGTCTCAAACTCCTGATCTCAAGAGATCCACCTGCCTTGGTCTCCCAGAGTGCTGGGATTACAAGAGTGAGCCACTGCTCCAGGCCAAGGAAGATTTAAATAAGACTTAAATGAAAAACAAAAAAATCACCTGTGATCTAATTATGTAATACAGCCACTACAGAATTTTGATATCTTTTGTATGATCTATTTTTTAAAAATCAGTTATCCAAAGCATTTTGTTTGGGTCTTGATTTCTAATAACTGTGAAATCTCACATCCTGTTTTTCTACATCATGTGCTACTGTAAACGTTTTAACCTGTTAAGAAAACTCTTTACAAATACTTTAAATGGTTACTTAATACTGTATTAAGTTTCTTAACCAAACTTACTTAACCATTTCCTATTGCTGGACATTTTCAGTGCTATCCAGATGTCAGCCCTTTTAAGATAGTAGGGTGATACATATCTTTGTGCCCAATGTTTTAAAACAAATATTTTGAGACTATTTCATTAAGGAAACTGAGGCTTAGGATTATTAGACACTTGATTGCCTGTTGAATAGTCATTACTCCATTCTTCCTTGCTAACAGAGCTCCAGCTTCTTCCAGCAGGCAGGGTCCTCATAGAAGCTGGGGACCTACTCAGAGATGAACCGTGATTAGTTAAAACCCCAAATGGCCTTTTGCCGGTGACTGATTTAGCGATGAAGCTCTATCTAGTTCCAGCCAAAAATTCAGCAGAGGAAGCCTGCTGAGGGAATTCTGCAATATATTTTCTACCCTGAAAAAAATGGTAAGCAAAAAAGAAAGGACCTCTTTCTTGTAGACACAGGAGAGTGAGGACATAATGTCTATAGGCCACCATCCTACTATAAGGTGAGACCAGCGTGAATGTGAAAGCCAACATGCTTTAATGAAGGAGCAAAAGGATGAAAGAACCTGTGTTCATAGTAACATTCATAATTTTATCAATAAATAGTTGCATAATCTGTTACTTGCAATCAAAAGCATTCCAACTGGCAGAATAACAGAGAGGAAATTTAAATCCAGGCCTGACTGACCATGAAGCTCACAAAATTACCAAGACGATGTAATATGATGGCCCTTGCAGTCCTTCTCTTTGGTGCTTCAGGGGCTCCTACCAAGAACTAGAGGAAAGCTAAGCTGGAGAGACCCCTTGCTGCCTTTCACTTCCCTGCCTCTTGTCCACTATCTCTGCCGCAATACATAGAGGTTCTAAATTAGATTTGGTTCTTTTTTTTTTTTTTGAGACGGAGTCTCGCTCTGTCACCCAGGCTAGAGTCCAGTGGTGTGATCTCGGCTCATTGCAAGCTCTGCCTCCCAGGTTCATGCCATTTTCCTGCCTCAGCCTCCCAAGTAGCTGGGACTACAGGTGCCTGCCACCACGCCTGGTTAATTTTTTGTATTTTTAGTAGAGACGGGGTTTCACCATGTTGGCCAGGATAGTCTCGATCTCCTGACCTTGTGATCCACCCGCCTCCGCCTCCCATAGATATGGTTCTTAAAATGCTTCTCCTGATTACAACTAATCTAAAATTATAGCACCACACTATGTAGCCTCTTTGAAAATTGTCCTTTTTTTCAAGCCAACTGTTAACCAGAAGTTTCTTTTACTTGTGAGGTCCTCTCTTAAAATCTTGGCCTAACATTTGCTTCAATTATTTTGGCTGATAAGAGATGAAGCAAACAGGGAGGGAAAACAAAACCCAACAGCAGTTCAGAAACTGTCTTTTAACTGATCTGGTCTAATTTCTTCTTTCTTACCTAGATCTCTTTTCCCCAAGGCTAGTAAATTAAGTAGCCTAATCAGTTTCTTTCTGTTCTAGCTTTTACAAATTTTTGTCTTTTCCTTTTTTCTCCTCCAAAGAAGGCCCTGTGAAATGGCCCTGGGTCCTATAGAAGGAGGGAAGAAAAGGAGAGAAGCATCCGGGGCTATGAAGCAGTAGAATTGGAATATATTGTGACAAAGAGCCCAAAGCATAAATTCTTTAAAACTTTTGACTTTTTTTGAGACATGTTTCAGTGATCATTTTCTTTTGTTTCAGGAAATTAATATCTTTGGTGGGGTAGAATTTTAGTTGGTACACAATAAATATCCAAAAGATGCTAGAGAAAGAGAATGGGGAGAGATAACATGGTCTGGCTGTGTCCCCACCCAAATCTCATCTTGAATTGTAATTCCCACAATTCCCAATTCCCATGTGTTGTGGGAGGGACCCAGTGGGAGGTAATTGAATCATAGGGGCAGGTCTTTCCCATGCTATTCTTGTAAGTCTCACAAGATCTGATGGTTTTATAAAGGGGAGTTTCCCCGCACAAGTTCTCTTCCCTTGTCTGCTGCCATGTGAAATGTGCCTTTCACCTTCTGCCATGATTGTGAGGCCTTGCCAGCCACATAGAACTGTGAGTGCATTAAACTTGTTTCTTTTGTATATTGCCCAGCCCTGGGTATGTGTTTATCAGCAGCATGAAAACAGGTTAATACACCAGGCTTCAAAACTCAAAGACAAAGGAAACAGTGCAAATGTCATGGTTTCTCAGAATTTGAGAGAAAACCACAATGTACTGATAAGAGAAGCCTTAGAGGGCAAAGCACATCATGAAGATAAAGGCACAAGAAATGCACCAGTTTAAACAGGCCACTGGCTTCCTACGCCCTTATGCACAGATGTGATCCAGAGATGGATAATTGTGAAGCAGCAGGCAAACAGTTACTCTCACATTGAGGCTCTGGGCCCAGGTGTCCTCTTTCAGGCTTGAATATCCTTTTTCACATGTACCTCTTCTCTCCTTCCTGGCTTACCCCGGAGTGCCTTCTGACCTGGTCACTGTCTCACTCCCATCCCAACTTCTCACTAGTTTTCCAGTAAGCCTCTCAAACCAATGAAGCATCTTACTCAGCTGATGGTGGTATATCACCTATTAATATATTTGTTATGGACCTGATGTCAATACCTCCTTCAATAAGATTGTGTCCCTTCTCATAGGTCAGGAAGCCAAGGCTCTAGGATTTCAAGAAACCTTTTCAGAGTTTCACTGATAGCAAGTGGTAGAACAGGATTCCAACTTGAGTCCAGGACCTATGTTCCTTTCACTGTCTGAGGAACTTCCAACACCCTGATGGGAGGCTTTGAGAAATCAGAGCATTCAACGGGAGAGACAGGAGGCTGACAGCATCTTTGTTGAACATTCACCTTGGCATCCACTCACCGCCCACAAGGGATAAGAAGAGAGTGTGATGGTGGGAACTTTATTTCAGACAAAACTGTTCCAGTCAGCTTCAAATTGATGTACTGAGACCAAGTGAGAATAATACCCCTAGCAATAAAGCAGATGACAATTTGGGAAAAACACTGAACAAAAGTGCTTAGATTGGAAACAATCAGCATCTCCAAAACCAATATTTTCCCCCAAACCATCAAAAATGGTGCTGCCTCACCTAATACAAAACATTTATTGCATCTTATTGGACAATGCCATTTGTTCGTCAAGAGCTGACAGTTGATTAAGGACCTTTCTTTAGGGAGAAAGTAACCCCCTTCCTCATCCTCCATCTGCCACATGGATATTTAGGGAGACCTGGCAAACATTAAGAAGCACATTGAAGCAAGTATATATAGATTGAATTAAGGTATGAAGGGCAATTCATTACGTTATATATCAGTTACTGCTACTCCTGTGCCCTAATAGCTCAGGGAAGTTGGCTAGTGGCTGCTGTATTTTCACATTTTCTAGCTGGAGCTGCATGGTCCTCTTGCCCTCAAAGGTACAGTCATTGGACTATAATCCACCCACAGATTTTGCCTCATTCAAGGTGCAATCTAAACAGCACACATTAATCTTCCTGAAAGGGGGGTTGTCTTATGGCTAAAGTGCATCTCTAATGTGGAGGTGATATTATAGTAACTTATGTATCTTTCCCTTGTATTTATTTGAACCTAACCTCTCCTGAGTACTCCTAAAGCAGCAAAAGCTTTCAATGCACTCTGCCCTAAAGCAGGGCTATAATGGTATAAATGCAGACAGAAAGGGATGTGAGATATGTTCAGCTTTGAATTTTTAAGGTGATTTTGAATAAGAGAAAATAGCATTTCAAGCTTTTTTTTTTTTTTTTTTAGTTTCAAGAATTCAGGAATTTCAAATAACAAAAAAGAAGCTTATTATAAGAAGATTTGGGGAGGAATGGCTAAAGAATAGGAATACCTCCCCAAAGGGTAGATGAGGGTTGTCCTGCTGGAGGATGATCGCATTGGAGAAAGAAGCTCAGAGGATCCCAGGAGAAGACTAAGTGCCTTTCTAGGGAGGCCTGTTCATTAGGAGGTGTGATGACTGCTTTCCTTGGTGGCGTTGTCTCATCAATAGCAGCCATAGAGACTCAATACATATCCCAAGACTTTATACAATCCAATTGGCCTTACACTTTATTGGCACTACACTTTCAACATTTCAGGAGAATCTTAAGCCCCCCATGACCAAGAGTGGTCCTTATGAATGTAGCAGTGGGAAGGATGTACAATGGAAAGCAGCCAGCACCTATTCTTGGGTGTGGCTGAAAGGAACCACACAGAGATCTCCTCTTGAGCAGGCCCGGAGGTGAAATACTCCTCTTTATTGCAGCTGTTGGTTAATGATGATACGTTGAGGGAATGTCACAGCTCTGGCATCAGGTAGGAGACTCACACTGATTCTGTATGATTCTAACCCAGTTGTCAAAACCTAGTCTCCCAGCAGGACTGTACTTTGCTCCCTGGTGGCTGTATTCTCCATTCTCACAAACTGCTGTCTGCACAGGAAGCCTGCCTTGGTCTTGCCCTTGTCCTCCAAGATTAGCATTCAACTCTGAACTTCGACATCAAGCCTGTTCCCTGGAAATCAATGACAGGTTTCTTTTTGTCCATTGGAGCTCCTTGTATTGCCTATTTCTGTTCTTCTACCCTTAGAACACTGCACTGACTCATGCTGCATGCACATTCCCAAGGCCAGCTCCTTGCCTGACCCACTCCATGGGTACCACTGCCCCTCGTCCTATTGTGTACCCTTCCCAGGAGTGTATGTCTAGCTCAAGCCTTGGAGAAGCAGCCAGTTCTGGACACAGTATAGATTTGGAGTAAGGTTCAAATTCTGGTCTGGCACTTACAAGTGATGTAACATTGGGCAAGTCATACATCCTCCTTTAACCTCAGCTTCCTCATCTGTAGAGTGGGAATTATCATAATTACCACCACAGGAAACACATGTAAAATATAGCTTCTGGCATAAAGTAGAGAGTATAAATGGTAGACCTTGCCTACTCCCTCCATAGTCTGTGTCTTTGTTTCAACTCTGCTATGTGACAGATCAGAAACTTTGTTTCTTTTGGAGAGTGAATGTGCCAAAGAGCAAGCTGGGAAAACTCCAAGGATGGCCCAGACACTGTGAACAGCAGTGTAGAAACTCTTTCTTTCCTTCCTGTCTTATCTTTTGTCTCAGGAATGAGAATACAGCCCAGGGGGATAGGCTGGCAGGTTATAGAACTGGAGGGTCATACAAAACCGGTGCCACCACTCCTATTCAACATAATATTGGAAGTCCTAGACAGAGTAATCAGACAAGAGAAAGAAAGGGCATCCAAATCAGAAGAGAGGAAGTCAAACTATCTCACTTCACATACTATGTGATACTATACCTAGAAAAAAAACAAAGTCTCTGCCAAAAGCTTTCTAGATCTAATAACCAATTTCAACAAAGTTTTATGATACAGAATCAATGTAAACAAATCAGTAGCATTTCTATACACCAATAACATCAAAACTGAGAGCCAAAACAAGAATGCAATCCTATTCACAATAGCCACAAAAAGAATAAAATACCTAGGAATACAGCTAACGAGGCAGGTAAAAATCTCTACAATAAGAATTACAAAACACTGCTGAAAGAAATCAGAGACTACACAAACAAATGGAAAAATATTCCACATTCATGGATAGGAAGAATTAATATTGCTAAAATGACCAAACTGCCTGAAACAATTTACAGATTCAATGCTATTCCTATCAAACTACCAACATCTTTCACAGAATTAGATTTAAAAAAAAAAAATCTAAAATTCATTCAGAACCAAAAAGAGCCTGAATAGCCAAATCAATCCTAAGCAAAAAGAACAAATCTGGAGGCATCACCCTACCCAACTTCAAACAATACTACAAAGTTACAGTAACTAAAACAGCATGGTACTTGTAGAAAAAAAGACACATAGACCAATAGAACAGGTCAGAGAACCCAGAAATAAAGCTATACACCTACAACCATGTCATCTTCAACAAAGCCAACAATAGCAAGCAATGGGGAAAGAACTTTCTATTCAATAAATGGTTGTGGAATAACTGGCTACCCATATGCAGAAGACTGAAACTGGACCCTTACCTGTCACCATATATGAAAATCAACTCAAGATGGATCAAAGACTTAAATATAAAGTCTAAAACCATAAAAGCTCTAGAGGAAAACCTAGGAAATCCATTCTGGACATTGACTTAGACAAAGACTTCATGACAAAAACTCCAAATGCAATCACAGAAAAACCCCACAGCGATTGATAAATGGGACGTAATTAAACTAAAGAACTTTTGTACAACAAAGAAACTATCAACAGCATAAAAGGACAACCTACAAATTGGGAGAAAATATTTGTAAACTATGTATCTGACAAAGGTCTAATATCCAGCATCTATAAGAAACTTAAGTCAACAAGAAAAATCAACAAGAAAAAAATGGACAAAGGGGCCAGGCACAGTGACTGACACCTATAATCCCAGCACTTTGGGAGGCTGAAGCAGGCAGATTATGAGGTCAGGAGATCGAGACTATCCTGGCTAACATGGTAAAACCCCGTCTCTACTAAAAATACCAAAAATTAGCCAGGTGTGGTGGCGGGTGCCTGTAGTCCCAGCTACTCTGGAGGCTGAGGCAGAAGAATGGCGTGAACCTGGGAGGCGGAGCTTGCAGGGAGCCGAGATGGCACCACTGCACTCCAGCCTGGGTGACAGAGTGAGACTCCGTCTCAAAAAAAAAAAAGGGGGGGGGCAAAGGATATGAACAAACACTTCTCAAAATAAAACATACATGCAGCTAACAGGCATATGAAGAAATGCTCAATGTCACTAATCATTAGGGGAAGGCAAAACAAAAACACAATGACATATCATCTCACTCAGTCAGAATGGCTATTATTAAAAAGTCAAAAAATAACAGATGCTGGCAAGGTTGCAGAAAAAAGGGAACACTTATACACTGCTGGCAAGAATGTAAATTAGTTCAGTCACTGTTGAAAGCAGTCTGTATATTTCTCAAGGAACTTAAAATAGAACAACCATTCAACCTAGCAATCCTATTATTGGGTATATGCTCAAAGGAATATAAATTGTTCTATCATAAAGACACATGCACACATGTTCACTGTGGCACTATTCACAATAGTAAAGACATGGAATCAATCTATATGCACACGAGTGGTGGACTGGGGAAAGAAAATATGGTACATACACACCATGGAATACTACACAGCCATAAAAAATAAAAAGATCATGGCCTTTGCAGCAACATGGATGGAGCTGGAGGCTGTTATCCTAAGCAAATTAATGCAGGAACAGAAAGCCAAATACTGCACTTATAAGTGGGAGCTAAACATTGAGTACACATGGATGCAAAGAGAGGAACAACAGACACTGAGGTTTATTTGAGAGTGGAGGGTGGGAGGAAGATGAGGATTGAAAACTACCTATTGGGTATTATATTGATTGTGTGACAAAATTACCTGTATATTTTGTCAAATGTCCAAACCCCCATGACATATGATTTATCCATGTAACAAACCTGCACACGTACCTCTTGAACCTAAAATAGAAGTTGGAAAAAAAAAATAAAAAGACAGTGCTGAAGGAGGAGCACCAAAGGGCAAACTGGAAAAGCTAAACTTGCCAGCAGATCCATAAGGGGAGGTATGGAAACAGCAAGTGGAGCACAGCCTGAGGTCCGTGTGACTGGACAGGAGGCCGGTGAAAGTCTGGAAGTAGAGACCGTCATGAATCTTGGCCTTGGTGACGACTGGTTTGCTCAGGGGTCTCCTCAAAGTTCCATGAATGAACCTGGCTAAATGTTTCAATGAGGTTGGTGTGAGGAAAAAGAAATTCCCCCAAATCAATTCATCCCTGCCTGTCAGTAAACCCAGGTATGGATAAAATAAAATTGGGTCTAACTTTGGTCCCACTCTTACCAAGAACTCAAACAAAGTTTCTGAGTGAGCAGCAAAGACACGTCCCCTGATATTTTACATTAACGGTCTAGCTATGGCTGGAAGCAGGCTGTTTTCAGGAGTAAATATACTAAAAGAGCAGAAAACTTGTTGCCAGACACATTACTGTCCTGTCTTCCATGAGGATGATGATGTCATAAATCTGGTCCCCATCTTGTGTTTATCAGAATGCTTCAAATTTTATTCCAGTCATTTGAATATTTAAAATGAAGAAATCAGGAATGAACAAATAACAAATGAATAATAAATATGTGAAGGCCATTCAGAATCTCAGTAGCAGAGTGATGTATAATGTCCTTCTAAATGAGAGACTGAAATGTGACAGAAATTTAGTGTTTGCAGCTAAGATATGTAGACAAGTTCAAACTCAATTTGGATGAAGTCAAAGAAAAACACCCATTGGGTGGGGGCCACAAAAGTGTAAACTCATTGGCTCAAAAATCAGTATTTTGGGTTTATATGCCAAGTGAGACCCGTATTAAATACAGTATCTTACAAACTTTGGGGTTTCTCATTTAAGCCAGAAAGTTTAGTTAAGGTTTCAGCCCTTTCAGATACTGATGACTTGTTTCCTTGAGTAAGTGGCTTCACATTTTTTGGTCTTATTTTCCTCGTTATTTGGAGCACACAAAAACACCTCACCACCCATGCCCTACTGTGGCAATTTCTTGAAACAGAGATGGGCTTCTCTGGTTGCCACCTCTGAGTGTCTACTGCTGATTTTGGCACAGAGAGGGTGCTCAAGAGTTGTCTGTTAAGCTTGAGTGAGTGAATGAATGAATGAGAACATGAGAATATGAGATAATTAATAAGAAAGTTAGTTGAAATGGTTACATGTATTTTTAAAATACCACTACTTTTATATTTCTGCCTTTCTTTATTTCTTCCATTCGATATGCTCTTAAGTATCTTCAAAACTCTAAGGACTTCCAACCAAGGAGGTCAAGCTTTGTAGCGTGTGAAGAGAATAATCAATTTGGCCAATTCTGAAGATGATAGTTTCTAAAATTCAAAATAAAAATATAATATCTTAGTGAAAGGAAACAGCCAATGCAAAAGATTTTCATTTACTATTACTGTCTCAACTCTATTCAAACGGATTTAATGTTCACTAACAGGTCATGTGTTATGAACACTTTAGAATTTTATTGAAGAATTTAATAATTTAATTCATACCTTTACACATGTGATATGCTTTAGACATATATGAATAAATTCAGTTTATTTCATCGATTTAAAGTAATACACATACACACGCACACACATGCATACACACACATACACAGTAGAGTACATTGCTCCTAGTTATTTTGAGAAGATTACTCTTATTTCAAAGAGGCTGTACATGATTTCTGGAATTAGGCAACTAGATTTAAAATGTTCTACTAGGGAATATAATACATGGTAAAAAAGATGGCAACAGAAGGGCAGAGATCTAAGTTTCCTTGGTAGGGAATGATGATGAATTAGAAATGGAGATCTACCATTTTCTGTAGACGTAGAAAATCATATTTTCTACTCTTGTGATTTTATGCAATGCAAAACTTTCCCATAAAAGAAAATGATAAAATCCGTCTCTTCTCAGTGAAGTGAGCCCTCACAGATTTTATGTGACATATGCACCTCCTGGCTTGGAGGCTGCCAGGTGTTTGGCCCCATGCTGCTGACCTTAGATAAACAGGCAGTAATAAGCAAGAACCTTATGGCCAACTCTTGAGAGGGGCTCAATTATAGTTGTCAAGGAGACAATCTGCTTATCATGGTCTAAGAATCCTGGCTGCAAGAGAAAACCATAATGATTTTGTGCACAGCTATCTTCAATGATGGCACTGTCATCAGTGTGAGCACCCATAAAAAGAAGAAAGAAACTATTTCACTAATGCTGATAAAAATTAAAATGACAAATGCAACCCTTAGAATAAGCATTTTGGCTTTTCCTCTAATCCCTATGTCCTCTTAAGATAAAGCCTGGAACCTCCACTATAATAAGCAAGTGCTAATAATTTTTAGTGCTTACAATATCATATCTGATCTTCTCAACCACCCTATAAGATAGGCCTAGTAGTGAATAATCGGCATTAGTTTTGGCCATCCATGCCTGAGCTCCCCTTCTGTCAGTTACCTAAAAATCTTGATGGGGGATTTTCCAGCTTCTCTTGAAGGTTAAAGCAGGTATAACACTTGGGTTCTGCCATCGGATGACCTGGACTGGATTTTGACTTAGGTTAAAGTAGAGCTCCTTTTTCTCTGGAGGTGGTGGCAGTAGTAATTGCCACAAAATGAAATTCCCATCACAGAACTAGCAATGATGGAAGCCTTAGTGTCTAATGCTTAGTGACTTCGATCTTTTTATGATACCATTTTGCAGCCTGGTTGTGTGGTTCAAGCCTGATTCTCCAGTTCTCCTAAGTTCACTGGGGTATATTGATATCCTCTTATTAAGTTCATTTTCTGCTTTAGTCAAAGCCAGCACCATTTGACTTCAAAATCTATGCTCTTAAACCTATTGCATGGGGCCAGGAAAGAGGGGCAATGCTGTGATGGAAAGTAAGCTAATGTAATTCAGCAAGGTCATCTCCTATTGTTTGTCCATACTGACCAGACATTCTGGTCAAAGGAGAAGAGAGCTGAGTCCAGTGATCTACACCACAGACTGCCCAGGGAACAACAGAAGTCACATTCTATTTCAGGTTTTCCAGGATGATTTATTTAGCTGAAGTACCGTGAGAGGTCCTAAAGTTCTGACACCACAGGAAAGTAATGTGAATTTCTCAGAGAAATTTTCTCAGCAAATATGCAATATAGTTTTAAGGTTTTTAACTCTCACTTGTGCTGACATTTTATGACAAACAGTGTATATTTAATAAACAATGTGATAGACTCTCAGGGTTGGAATGTTCCTAAAAGCTAGCTGGTCCACTTGTCTGACCAACGATTGAGTTCCTGACCAATGAGCCTCCCCGCCTGGCACTTTCTATGCAGGGCGACATTACTTCCTAGCCCTTTGTTCTATCTTTGAATGTTTCTGATTATCATAAAATTTTCCTCTTAGTAAATCAGTATAGGTCTGTAGGTGATTACTTCTCTTTGGTTCCTGCACTAGTACCTAATATAAAATAGAATAATTTATAACACCCACATTTCTGCCCCAACCCACCTCTGATTTCTGCTGCAGCTGTGGCAGACAGCCATAAGCCTTTGCATCTCTTTGCTTCTCAGCCTCTGAATTTTCTCTGACACTATGGGAATTCAGGTAGGAGGCAGCCTGCAAGTGTGGGTGAATTATCACACTGAGGGGTAACCCTGAACCCATGAGATTCAGAAATTGAAGGGTTAATGTCTCAGCATCTCTGCCTTGGGAGGGAAAATTCTGAGGTACATTCTACATAGCTCCTCAAAGAGTCTGCAGCGGGATTGGGCCTCAGTTGCCCATAGTAGTAATAGTCTTCCACAGTCTTTTTTATTTTCTTTCCTGTCTCACTTTCCCCATTTATTAATTCTCGCTTTCTGATATCACCTCCCAAATAACATACCTATATTCTAACATTTGCCTTAAGCTCTCCTTTGGGGGGAACCAAAACTAAGACAGAATCTGTTACTGATATATCTGGTTCAAGTTAATTAAAAAATGGAATTATTGCAACCAATCTCCTACTATATACTCATCACTGCATTTGGATATTTCACATGAAGACAGTGGAAGGAACTTGGGCTTTAGAGACAAATGGGCTTGTGTTTAAATCCCAGTTGCACCTCTCACTACTTTTGTGGTCAGTATCTTTAACTTCATGAAGCCTCAGTGTCCTTACGTGTAAAATGGAGATATTAAGACCTAACTCAGAGGCTTGTTGTGAGGACATAGCAGACATAAAGGATCCAGAGTTGTACTGTCCCATAGACATGGCTCCTTTGCTTAAATTATTCAATCCTTGCAATTCTGAGAAGTACATATTCCCCATTTTACAGCTGAATAAACTGAGATTTAGGGAGATTAAATAATTTAACTCTTCTCCTTGGTCACACCCTTCAGCTCTCCTGCCATCTTTGTTATCCTCAAACATACAAGCTATAGTCCTGCCTTGAAGCCTTCCTTTATTTCCAACACCTGTAACTCTCTTCTTCCAGATACCTGCTTGACTACCTCCCTCACCTCCTTCATGTTTCTGCTTATTTTTTACCTTCCCCATGAAGTCTACTGTGACCCCATGACCACTGGTTTCTTCCACTCCTTTACTCCATGGCTCCCCCAATCTCCAGAGCTGCCGTTTTCATTCTTTCTTGTTTTTTTCTTATTGTTTCTCTCCTCTTGGCTTAGTGCATATTTTAAAAATACTTCCTTTAAAGTTAATTTCAGATTGTCTTATTAATTCTAGTTCTTCAGGTAAAAATGTGACAGTTTGTTACATCTGCAAGTGCTCACTCATACTCTCTCTCTCTCATGGTGGCTTATTCCCCAGTGCTTTGTCATTTTGCCTGTGAGCTCATCTTCAGCAAGAATTGTATTCCTTGTGAGTCTGGGTGCTCAGGGTTTGGAGTTGTCCATAACGGATGGGTTTTATGTTTGCTTCTGCCAAGACCTTAAGGAAGCCATAAGTTCTAGGATACGTGTTTTACATATTGTTATCTTGATTTGGGCCTTTGCGTATTCAGATAGTGTAAATCAGAACTGTGTTAAGTACTCCCAAGTGTCTCTATTTATATTTGTGACTTTAGATATGTGACAAGCTTCCATGATGCTTTCTTTGCCAGGTTCCTTTCTTCATTCTCTAATCAGGGGAACTTCCATATCTATGGAGGGGCTTAACTGCAAGACCCAAAGCCTCTTCTCTTGTTCTACATGAAGGTATGCATTGGGGGTTAAAGTACCAGCTCTCCAGGTCTGAGAGCTAATAGTTAGATCTTATAGCTTTATGATCCGGTCATCAACAGCTTCTACCCAGAAATCTGGCTTTGTTCCTCTTCTCATTTCTGGCACCGAGAATTGCCTTGCCTTACTTTCAAACTCAGCTTTGTGTTTACTTTGTACATTTGTTTTATGTTGTCTAGTATTTCCTTTGTATTTGGAAGGCAGAGTTCTTTATATGTTAGATGAGTTTGCCAGAGTGACTGGAAGTTTCGAAGTACTTTTCATGTGTACTCCCTCATTAGAAATGAAACATACTTCAGACAATATGTAAATTCACATAGGACATCTAAAAATAACACTGATATTGACAACTGACATTTGTGGATAATTTACTTTATGACAGATAAAATTTTAGGGGCTTTACATTACATTTTCTAATGTAATCATCCCAATAACTCCATGAGATAAACACTATTATGTCTATTTTTGAGAAGCAGAAGTGAGAGTAACTTTTGAAGGTCATACAGCTGATTAGCGGCTAAGGCACCTAGGGTAAAGTAGTATTTAGGCTTATGAGGTACACACATATTCTTGCCGCACTACTTCCAGTATTTATGATATTGGGCAAGATAATTAAACTTTCCAAGAAAATAGGAATGGTACAAATAATGCACAATATGAAGATTAAGTGAGAATATCCTGAAAAAGTACATGGTGCAGTGCTTGGCACATAGTGTGCTCTGTAAATGTTAGGTGTTATTAAGCAGCAACCATTTATAAATCATATTTGTATTGTCTGGGGAAAATAAAAAGTCTTCTCTTTGGACATGAAGGAATGATGCTATCCATCTTTAATCACATTCTGAGACGTTAGCACCAGCACATGCTCTCTCTGCCTGCCAGACGGTTTCCTGCACACCTTCTGTGAGCACATCAGTTATTATCGACTTGAACTTCTGCCTCTCTATTTGTATCTTCACACATTTTAAATTCAAATTACTTGCTAATTGATGCACTCATCATGCTTCAATTCATTTCCTGGTACACCAAAGTCATTTGTAAGATTTCTCCTGGGTCTCCAGAATTAAGTTTCTATAGACACCTTGGAAGGGCTAATTTGCCAACTTAGTCCAGAGCAATACATGGGGAGGCAGATGCAGGATGTCACAGATTGACTTCTCCAGACACAGATGTTGAAGTAGATTTAGGGGTTTAGATGTTCATTAGGGATTAGCATCTATAGAAGAAACAGGAATAACAGGATTCAGCAGAGGGAGAAGATGAACTGCAATGTAGGGTTGATACAGTCTTGGCCAACCTGGTGGGGAGCTCTGGAGCAAATATGATCTGTCAGAATTGCTCTGTGTTAGCCCACATGACAAAGTTTTTTATATCCTAGCCCCACTCATTGACTGACTGGATGCCCCAGAAAGGGTGGAGCTTGGGTGAGGTGTTCTTCTGCAACCAAGGTAGACCCTGAAGGATCTGGCAGCTGAAGGCTCTCTGATGATCACCCTTCTTAAAGCTGGGCATCAGCTTTTCTTGAAGGAGGATCTGGATGGTGCATCTCTAACACATGAGAGTAGCCATGCAATTTCATCACTCTTGTGATGGAAACTTTAGGCAATTACCAAGATGTCTGCGTTCTCTCTTACTTCCATCTTGTGTAAGAGTTAATTTGGTAGCTTGACTTTCCCCTACTTGGTGATAAGTTCCTGGAAGGCAGAATCTGGAAACTATGAATCTGAAGACTGCACAAGACATATCACAGTGCCTTTTATCTTATAAAGGTGGTGCAGATGTTTGTTCAAATAAAACACTAGAAGAGAATTGTCTAAGAACCACAGGCAAAAGGATCATTCAATATATCATTTTTGAATAATTGTTGAGAGAAAAAGATTAATTAGCACTTGTATCATACATGCATCAAAATGAATGGCAAATGTACCAAATTTTAAAATATAAAAATTAAAACCTTAAGTCTAAGAAAACATAGGCAAATATGACTCTGATTTTGAGGTATTTAAATTTTACAAGCAAATGTGGAACCTACTAAAGAAATTCATAGTTTTCAGACATAATTTTTAAACCTCCATATGCAAGAAAAATCTGCTTAAATTTGAAGACAAATGAGCAATTGGAATTTAAAAAAACAAAAGACAAATAAACAATTGAAAAGATATTTTTACCAGATCAAATCATATTCTTAATAAAGAAGTTTTGCATGCTGAATAATTAATAAAAATACCTGAATGGAAAAAAAAGGCAAATGATGTCGAATGTACAATTTCAAAAAGAAAAAATACAAATGATGAAGAGCATAACAGAAAATGTTTAGTCTCTTTAGTAATCAATGAGTTACAATTTTAAAACTGAGGGGAAAGCTTTTTAGGTACCTAAGTGGTAGATCTTAAAAAGATAATACTCAATGTTGACAAAGGTTGGGGAGATGGAATTCACTTATAGATTTGGTGGTAGAGTAAATTTATACAACTTTTCTTGAGGACACTTTGTCTATATGCATAAAGTCTTTGATCCAACCAGTCTACTTTTAAATGTTTTCCCTAAAGAAATTATCTAAGATATAAACAGTGATAAATATCCGATAATAAGGGAATTAGCATTAAATTATGATTTATCCAGTTACTGTGTAGCTATTAAAAATCATGAAGGATTTTTAATGAAATTAGAAAATTGTGAGGCTATAATGTTAAATTGAAAAAACTCAAATATGAACATTGTGAATTTAAATTTACTTATATTTATTTATACATATACACACATATATATAACACTAGATAAACAGAAATTATTAGCAATGATTATGTCAGGATGGTAGAATGACGACAATTATGGCTTTTCCACATTCTTTTCTTTATTGTTACAATTTTCACACTGTGCACATATTAATTTGATATTCAGAGAACTCAACCACACACACACACACACACACACACACACACAGAAAGAGAAAGAGAGAGAGAGAGAGAAAGACTTTTACGTAAGAGGCTAATAATAAAGGAAACTTCCACGTGGTCCTGGGTGTTTACCAGCCACCCATCTCAGGCTACTCATCCTACATCCTTTCACTTTCCTCAGTCAAAATACTTAAGATAACGGTGCCTGTTCTGGAGGCGTACACATTGCTCTAGAGTATAATAAACACGGAACTGTACATGTTTGAATCTGAATCCCAGACCTGTCAATTACTAGCTGTGTGTCTTGGGTGACTGACGCCCTTGTACTCTCAGAGAGACTCACATTCTTCTTTTAAAAAATGAGGTTATAAATATCCACCTAATAGTAGTGTGGCAGGAACAATGTGGTATAGCAACAACTCAAAGCACAGACTTGGGAGCTAGACTGCCTTGGTTCAAATTTTAGCTCTGCCGCCACTGATTGTGAAACCATGGCCAAGTTATTTAACCTTTGTGTTACCTGATGTCCCTCTATTTAATGGGAGATCATAATAGTTGCCACTTTACAGGGTTTAAGGAGAATTATGCACATTAGTGAGCATGTAGAGCAATACCAGTACATGCTGCACACTATGGCAGTGTTTGCTATGATTATTCGATGAGGTATTTAATGTACAACACCACTGAAGAAATAAAATTCAGTTAATTAAGCATTTGAGTGCCTACTATGCTAAATCCTGTGTCAGGGGTCCAGAATGTTAGAATATATAACCTCTGTTTTTAAGAAAGTCTTGATTTTGAGGGGGCATATACACAAGGAAAAAAAATCCCTGCAGAATAGAGAAAATCAAGTTAGAATTCTGCATAGGCAACCTTAGAAGCACAAAGAAGGAGCCCTACATCTAGCCCAGGATTTCAAGGATTATACTGAGCCGAAGTTTAAAGCATGTAAGTGGGCACCCAATCTATATCTGTTTTCTTCCTCTAATTCCATTCTCCTTCTAATCACCTCCCCTTGTCAGATCATTTAGTGGACACTGGGTGACAGAAAATAGGAGATGAAATCAAGGAGATTCGTGTTTCTTCTCCCTAATACCACCTACCCATTCTACCTGTGCATTTCAGGCAGCTTGGCAGTAAAACGCCAACTTGGACTCATATATGCACACTTTCGAGAATTCAAGGTCCTATCTTCTGTTCCTGCCAGCCAGATATGGGACTTATGTACTTCTCCCTGGGTTGGTTTGACCTTTAATGAAAGACTATGCTAACTCCTGTGCTCACAAAGCAGTAAATACCCAAGTCTTGCTGTCACAGAGTTTTAGGAACACAGGGACATCTGAAAATTAACTAAGCTGCTTAGCCAAAGCTCACCTTCCCCAGGGGTGCTTCTTGGTTCTGCAGGCTAATTGGGACCTGTCTGGATACCCCCTACCCCAAAATAGCTCATTTTGTTTGCCAGTCACTCCTTGTCTGGCTCTAAGAGGCACTTTTCTTAGGAGTCTAACTGAGAAGTTTAAATTTCTCTATATAGGCCAAGCCTCATGAGGGCTATTTGGGAAAGTCAGATGCCCCCTCTGTCTAGAAATCCTGCCCTTCCTTTCTTCACCCTGTGAATTCCTGCTTGTCTTCTGAGACTCATCTGTGGCATCACCTCATCTGAAACTCTTTCTTGACTCCTCTTCCCAGCTCACTTAGGTGCTCCTCAGCTGTCATTTGAAGAGTGATAATTTGATGCCATAGTGACTAAATCCTATCATTTATTTGAGGAAAAAATCCCACATATTTGTATACACAAATACAAAAACACACAAATTTGCCTTCTTTAACAAATTTTGTAACCTTCCTTTTCCCCCTTCAAATAGTATTTCCAATTTATTTTCCTCATAGAATTTTAGCCTAATGAAATATAACTTTATGCTTTAACATGTTTTATTGTACAGTCTTTACTAATCTTTACCAAAAAAAATTTCCATAACTCAAAGTGTTAAATAGTTTTGTTTGGATTGAATTTTCATTACAATTATAAGTACAACATTGATCAAAACAATAAATTATTTTCTACGTTTTGATGATTACTGGATTTAAAATTATGATTCAACATGCAGCTTTTAATGAGATGAATGGCTACTCCTCCTGCAATTACTTCATGTATCCGTGGATAAATATAACCAACCACTAGGATAAATGAGATTCAGCCTCAAGTATATTCCTATTTTTCATTTTAATAAATGGTTACAACTGATAAATTTTTTCTTATAAATAAATTGACACGAATGGAAGTTTTGTAATAAACTTGTCATTCACTTTTTTTGTACTTTTTCCAAGTTGTATATCAAAACCACAGTAATTTATCACCAAAAATATTTTTAGTCATCCAACAACTGACAAGTCAATTAGGTCTACCTTCAATTTTGTGGAAAGAAAAGAACTGGAAAACCTGACTTTCAGAAAGATTTGATTACTAAATCAGGACAGTTATCCATTTTCTCAGCATCTAAACTAATATTTCAAATGGCCCCTTGTTTAGCACTTGGAAGGTTTTAGTCAACCACAGGGTTTACTGTCATTATAGACAGTGTCCCAATGCTGACAAGTTTACTTTATTTGAAAAAGTGCAAGAAGTATGAGTTCTTAGGCAGTTCAATTTTAGGAAACAGTACAGATGGAACTGGAAGATCTGCAAATTAAGCCCTGACTGCGTACTCTTCAGAAAATCATTACTTTGCCCCAGGAGTAGTGTTTCCCCAGATTTGAAGTCTGCTACTTAGGTGAACCAATTAACAGATCATATAAGATTGAGAAAGCAGGTAAATTATTGATACATTTGCAGGATGGAGAAATTTCTCATGATTCTCTGGGAAGCCCCAACCCCATGGCCACTTTGTGCCCTGGGGCCATGTTGGTGAAGGACTCATTTCATTATTAAGTCTGGCATTAAGGCTGTCAGAAGACATCATTAAGTTATTTCAGATATGGGGCTATAATTACTCAGTAACAGAACTGGCAATTTTCTGCTTGCATCAGAATTTAAGGAAACTAGGACCAGAAAAAGCCTACGTATTTCCTGGCAGAGAGGACCAGCCTGGGAGGAAATATGAGGCAGGAATGGTTGCAATGATTCTCTTTGGTAGATTTGGCTACTATAACATGAAATAATACAGGGGTGTTATTGAAAAGTTTATTCTTTCCCCCCTCTCATATATGTTTCCATCCAATTTCTTTTGTTAGAGAAAAATCAATCAGCAAAGTTAAATGAAATAAACTCTTTAGTTCCAGTTTCTTCCACTTCAGATTCCTTTTCATTTTCAGGAAAGGTATTTTAATACCAGTGTAAGAGTGTTCTGCACAGAGTATTTATACTCAATTTTAATTCACCCAAAAAGTGCTTACTTGCCTTAGATGCCCTAAACATTACCATACCCCCAAACTATGTCCACATTTGCTCTTGAAGAAATCTCAACCTATGGCATGAAATACCATCTATATACCATATAAACTCAAATGTGTATACATATACCTGATCTCTCTCCTAAGTTTCCAATGTGAATATCCCAATGTGTATCTGCCGACCAGATACCTACACTGGAAATCTCATATACATGTATATATGTGTATATACATATGTATATATATGTGGGGTGTGTGTGTGTAATGTGTGCATGTGTGTGTATATATACATACATATAGACATATATATTTACAGTGTAGGTATTTACAGTGTGTGTGTGTGTGTGTGTATCTCCAACAAAACATGCCTAAACCAGAATTATTTATTCCACTTCCTTCTCCTATCTGCACCCATGTGGGTACCCACAGTGTCTTTTGTTTCTGTAAGTGGCACCACAATGCACTGAGTTGCTTAAATCAAAATTCTGTTGGTCATTCGTCTTTTCCCATACCCCCAAATCTAATCCAATCCATCAGCAAATAAACATTTTAGATAAAGTTGTGAAGGACAACACCTTAATACCATTTCTCATAGCTGTCCATTTTTTTCTCCACTAGACCAAGAGAGACTTGCCACTGCCTACTCACAGCTTTCCTCATTCTTGCTACCCTTTACCCTTTCAATCCATCCTCTACACAATATCAAGAGGGAAATTTTAAACATGGATTCTATCACATCACTCCCCTGCTTAACATTCTTTGTGGTTTTCTATAGTTCTTAGAAGCTAAACTTTTCCCCATACCCTATAAAGCTCTATACCAGTTATCTTTAGTCTGTGATTAGAATTACCAGGAGAACCTAAAATAACAACAAAAGCAACAACAGCAGCAGCAACAACAACCAAAAATCCCAAACACCAATGCCTGGGCACCTCCCCAGACTAGTTGATTTGGAATCTCTGTAGGTGGAGCACCTGCATTTCTGATACGTAGTCACTATACACAAATCTATTTCTTTTTTTAAACACACAGAATGTGTACCTGCCTATGGACTTTTGCATTGGCTATTTCCTGTTTCTGGAATACTTAATACTCAGATTGGCACATTGGCTGGCTCCTTCTCATCACCCAGGTCTCCGCTCAAATATCACCTCTTTAAAGAGAAGAGAGTCAGAGAAGAGGGCAACAGACTTGTAAACCTTCATATCTATATACATGAGATTAGAGTCCTCATGTCAGGAGTTACTCCTTGCATTCTCCAGCCACTCACATATCACGTGCCCTGTTTCTATGAGTTTGTCAGTGGTTGCTCTTCCATTTCCTTGCCTATGGTATGTAGCCATTCTAAGAAGCAACAGAATAATCAAGTTAGTTTTTAACCCATTTTTACATGCATATTTATTCAACTAATTACAATTCATTGGGACAGTGACTGCAAGAATGTATGCATATGTATGCAGGAGTATCAAGGTCTTAACATGCCATGCAAACAGGAGTCATCTCTGACTGCCTCTGAGGAATGACACTTCTCCTTGGCTCCTTGGGATGTATCCTGACATACAGACCTTTATGATCATCCTTCAGGGAACTTTCTCAAGAAAATACTCATTGAAAATCCAGTTCAATTTTGGAAACTACTTTTTTTTTTTTAGATGGAGTCTTGCTCTGTCGCCAGACTGGAGTGCAGTGGCGCGATCTCAGCTCACTGCAACCTCCGCCTCCTGGGTTCAAGGGATTCTCCTGCCTCAGCCTCCTGAGTAGTTGGGACTACAGACGTGCACCACCATGCCCAGCTAATTTGTGTATTTTTAGTAGAGACGGGGTTTCACCATGTTGGCCAGGATGGTATGGATCTTTTTACCTCATGGTCTGCCCACCTCAGCCTCCCAAAGTGCTGGGATTACAGGCGTTAGCTACCATGCCCAGCTGAAAACTACATTTTTAAGGATGTGGTTGACTTTGGTATAAAGCCCTTAGTGGTAGAATGAATTTCAACTTAGATACCCAAGCCCAATTTTACTATAAAGGATCTTCCTGTAGTCCTCCACTTTCAATATCTTAATAGGACTTACACTGATAAGGAGTGCTAAAACTTACAAAGTACTTTTCTAGATAGATGTTCTTCCTTATGTTCTCCCTTCACTCCCTGGGTAGTTGAGGCTTGAGCTGAGCACTAGGTAGTTGAGTACCAGAGTTCCCACATTTGAATGTGTAGCTTGTGTGCTATAAAAGCGTGCCTGGATGAAAGCTTGGGGAATGAAACTCAGTCCCTCACTAAGGCAGTTGCCTCCCTTAGGGGAAAGTCGGCCCAGAGGAAAGCATGTCTTTCCCATATTCAACCACCAGTGTTGCAGTGTTATTTCTGCAACACTGCCATCTGTCGTGGCTTAGCCATGTCTGTACTATTATTTTTGTTGGTTGTTTATTGCTTTATTTTGCAGATGAAAACTCTGCTATTGAGAGAGGTGAAATATTCTATCCCAGCAGAAAATCTTCCAGTGAATCAAATATCTGCTGAGTTGAAAAAAAAAAAAAAATCTAGAGCTCTTTCCATCAGCACTTGGAAATATTCTTATTCTTACTGTGGGATGATCCCTGGTTTGTAGATACTGCCTATAGGGCAATGGTTGGGTTCAGAATTACAGAGAGGCATAATCGTCAAAGCACAGAGAAGCATATTAATAAAAGCCTCTGAGAAATAAAAATGAGACCCCAAATCCGCCAGCTGACTGAACAGAACCCCTCTTGGCCAAGGGGACCTCAGAGTAATCTTGAAAACTAGTTTCCAGTCATGACAGTATGTGAGGTCAGATGTTCCTTGTAATACCCCCTCACTTGATAATCACCATTAAGCTTTCTTCCCTAAGGACCAAACAGAAACCAGCCCTTTACAAAGACTCTACTACTGATATCAACTAACCAGTAATGACTGCCCCTCCCTTTTGTGGTTTTAAGAAAACAACCTGCTGGCATTTGTTCCTGGTAAGAGACTACTGACTATGAAGTGGTTCTGGCCCATCTACGGAGGGTGTACATAGGGGCTTTTATGTCCTGTGCTTCACATTTGTCATCAGAGGGCTGAAAACACCACCCTCGGATCACGCTAATGAGGCTATATTTTGAACGTGGGTCCCCTGGAGAATCATGAAGCTCAGTTGTGAATGTGTGTGTTTCTAAAAATATTTATGACTCCTCTTATAGCTTATTAAATATGTAAATGTGGCCACCTAGCACACATTCCTGTTTCCTTTTTTCCTCCTTTTAAGAGTCTGTTTTTGGCTCCTGGCCAGGGGCTATGCTTCCCAGTCTGTCAGAATGGCCACCATGCAGGTTGCAAAACTTTATGAGAAATAAAGCTCTCCTTTCCACATTTATGAACCTCGTCATTCTTCAGTTGACATCTCCAATTCCATGAGAGTCATCTAACTTATAGAGTTCTTTTCTCTTTTGGAAATTGGAAGGGTGGACTCCACACCAAATAAGGCTCCTCTGGGCTTTAATATCTTTGGCTAGAGGAGATGAAAGAGTTGTTTTTTTTTGTTTGTTTGTTTTTTTATAAAAGGACCTATTTATTTGCTCTTCCATCACAGCTGTCCGAGGTTATTTGAATCATGCCATATTGTGAGAAGACTTCTGCCACATTAAGCCATTTTGGAATCATCTTCAGCCTCGTTAACGACGTAGCAGGGTTAGTTTGGTCACTACCGACTTCCCTTTTTATCAAACTTGCTGTTGAATTGAATCTCTAATTTGGATGAAGTCAGGTGTCTCATCCCCAGGAGTTTAATTACAGACACATTCATTGATTCTGGGCCTGCTCCCTCAGGTCAAGAGCACACAACCACTTTAGAGCTTTCTGCAAAGAGGACCTATTGTATAAGTCTATGCTTGCAGTCTTCGGAAATGATGAAGGTTGGAGAAAGGAAGCAAATAAGTACATTTTCTCTAAGTCAATTCAAACTAGAATAAGTCACTGCCACATACCATCTGCCCCCTCCTCCCCAGGGTCCCCCTTCCCCTGGACCCTCTATCAGTAAATGAATTTCACCTAATTTGCTGCTCTCTAGGGAGAATGCATTCAACCACAAGCTTCCCAAGGCACTTCCGTTCCTGGTACAAAAAGCTGAAAATGTCATCACATTTGCAAATGAACAGAAACCTCCCACTCAAAGAGCATCAGTGCCACTGTGGCTCACTGAAGCAGCTGGCAGGAGCCTTCCTCTCACTGCCATTGCTTTGTAGTTAGAATAATACACACATATTATTTTCATCTAATGACGTTGGCAAGTTTAACTTTCTGTGCAAAAGTAACAGCACTTTGCCTTCAACCAGTAGACTGTTCTCTCTTTCTTTGCACAAGGGCAGAATGGTTTCTATTTACTTCTGATAGGGTCAGTCACCTGCAACCTCTAGACATGTCTTCACTTCAGCTTTACCCCATGCTATATAAACTCCATAGGTCACAGTGGCTTTGATATTCTTCAGCTATGAAAGTCTGAGTTCTGGATTGAGATGCTGGCCCCATCAAGCCCATCTTTCTTGGCATTCTTATTTGTCAAGGAGGGATGGGCTCAAAGCAGAATACTTTACACACCTCATGATTTGCAATGACCTACCTTCAATCTTTTCTCAGATTTAACATTTTTCTGAGCAAGGGACCCTGAACTCTGGCAAGAGGTGGCTTCTGGGTAAAGGCAGTACAGGAAATCTCCAATTCACTGGGGCTCTTTCCATGATTTTTGAAGCATGAAGGGACCATCATGGTGACTGGTTTCATACCACTGACTAATCCAGATTAACCAGTTCATTTTGTCACAGAGAACTCCCAGAGTTTGGCCAAAAGGGTTGGCTAGAGCAAGGAATGACTTCTTATTCTCTTCTCAGCCTGATCAAATAATCAGCTGAATTAGGACACCTCAATGTATATCAGGTGGTAGAAAACTGGTTCTATTCTGTTAATATGGTATTACTGCAAATGCCATCCATAACGCAAATTTCACCAAGAAAAGTGATTACTTGGAAGCTTTTATTTTTCCATCTTTACTTTTTTTCAAAAACCACAAACCCAAAAGAAATCAATAAGATAAAATCATGCAAAGTTTAACTTCATTACACTTTGAAATTAAATTGAACTTGCATGTCCTGTTGTCAATTAAAGACACTTTTTTCCAAACTCTCCTGAAAAGAATTTCCAAAGAGCTTAATTTGTATTCATTCACTTTGTGGAGTTTTGAGAACTGGCTCCGAAAGAAAAAAAAATATGAACAATACTGTGGATATGTTTTTAACTTTTTAAGTTATCCCATGAGAGACTGGATATAATTGAGTTAGGAAAGACACAAATAGCTGGGCAAGGACATTTTCCTGAAGTGAAAATAAACTCTTTATGGGTTAAGCTCTGGGCAGCATCATTAAGACCAATGCAAGGAGCAGAGCTGTGATACTAAATATTACCACTATTATAATCTCATTTAAGACATGGCACCCAAGGAATTGGGTTAGGCTCAGAATTCTCCTCCATGGGTCTGCAAGAGTGTATTTCATTTCATCTCACTGAGCCTACCCTATAGGCAAGAGTGGTTCACAGAATTAGGACCACACTGAAAAAGATAGTTATTTTCTACCTACTCTGGTGGGGTGTTCTGTCTTTAATTTTGGTTTTTAAAATTTTGTTGTTATCCCCAGTCTCTGAATTTTTTAAATAAACTGAAGTAATATTGTTTCACAATCTCCTCCCTTTCCTACATTCCTCAGCAACCCTGAATGAGGCTCTATCACTAAATCTGGGGCCACATACAATCACTGTTTTAAATAGAAGCCTGGATCCCCTTCAGCCATTGCAATCACTGGTAAAACATACCCAGCATGACAATTCAGTGGCCTCCATGTGCAGATCATCATAGGGTTAGTAAAGAAGTGGCCAGTGCCAGCAGTTGGAGTTACTGCCACCTCCATCATCAAAGAACAAGTATAATAGAGCATGCTTTAGTTTCCAAGATCCTTAAACATCAGGTCTGTCTTCATGTGGACTGTTTTTTGTTGGGGTGTGTGTGTGTGTGTGTGTGTGTGTGTGTATTTCATACATCTCTTTCTTCCACAAATCTTTTCTTTTTAATTTTAGATTTAGAGGGTACATATGCAGGTTTGTTACATGGGTATATTGTGTGATGCTGAGGTTTGGGCTTCTAATGATCCTGTCACCCAAGTAGTGAACACAATACCAGATAGGTAGTTTTTCAACACTTGTCCCCCTCCCTGTTTTGTCATTCCCAGTGTTTATTGTTGCCATCTTTGTGTCTGTATGTATCCAATGTTTATCTCCCATTTATAAACGAGAATACGTGATACCTGAAAACCTTTCCTAACCGTGCCAAGAGAGTTTATGCCCCTATTTAACAATTGAGATTGTACTGCAGTTCTCCTAACACCTAATAATGCAGACCTGTTTGCAGGTCTCCTACCATTACCACATGACAAGCTTCTTGAAGACAGCTTAGAAACCTATATATTCTTAGCTCCTTGCAAGTGCGTGACACTCGAGTAACTGCTCACCAAATATTTACTGATGACTAGATGGATGGATAAATGGCCATCTGAGCCACTGGATCTGAGCTATTACTTGCCAAAATATTTAACGGGTGAGAAAAGTAGGGACTCTCTCAATTCTGTTTAGTGCAGTAAGTTTTGTGGGAATAACAGCCCTGTGTGAGGCCCTCCTATTGCTCCTGATGTTGTCCATGCACAGGCTGGGGAAGCCAGGTTGGAGATCATTCAAAAAAGAAATATTGGGGTTATAATTGTGGAGGCTTTGGATGTCATCCTAAGGGTATGGCCTTAATTCCATGGTGAAGGTTTGGAATAAGTGAGTGACATGATTAGATATATACCCCTGGGGACCTACTTTGGTAGCAATGGAAGAAGGCCAGGCCAAAGGCAGACATACCTAAGAGGCAACTTCTTAATTTTCCATGAGAAACACTAAGAAGGCTTCAGTGTGGGTGAAAAGAAGAAAGGATTGGGAACTATGTTAGAGGTAAATGCATCAGATCATCATAGCAAAAATTCATCTAGAAAAATTTTCAAATGTCTCCCGTGTGGGTTGTAAAGAAAAAGGTAGAGATGAGAAAAAGGACAGAGCTTAAAATACCAGTAGGGACTTAACGTCAAGTAGAGTCAGTATCCAGAACCCTGGATTGTGGTATATAAATATATATTTTCTCAGATGACACTCATGGGTAGCCTCCATCATTTTATCAAAGGGCCTTGGAGAAATAAACTGCTTCTATTAGTAATGCCCACAGCAGGCCAATCAATCAGTACTCAGACAGTAGCTGGAATTTTCTAAAAAGCTTATGCTGCTTTCCAGATTGAAATAGGGTCAGCTTTGTTTTTGCACTTTATTGCATTTCCCAATAAATTTCTGTCTAGTCACTGGAAACCATATATATGTATATATACACACACGTGTGTGTGTGTGTGTGTGTGGTGTGTGTGTGTGTGTGTGGTGTGTGTGTGTGTTTGTGGTGTGTGTGTGTATATATATATGTATATATATTTAATATCACTGCTGAAGAGTTGAATCTGTAAGATTAGGGTACAAAAAAAGTTGCCTTGTGACCTTACGTAGAAACCATAGTAGAATCAAACTCAAGTGTCCTAAAGGTCTCTGCCAAAGTAATATGTCAGCCAATAAAAGAAAATTTGGGCAGGTTGGAGAGCTAGGGGTCATTACTTATTATCAAAGACATGACTCAACTGTGGGTCAGTGCTTTCCAAAACCGGGCATCATGGTGCAAAATACTCCAGAGTATAAGCTGTAGTGTACTCAATTAGTATTTTCTCAGGCTTCTGAGTGCTGATATGTATTCAGTAAATGCTCAACTTCAGGACTCAGTCTGAATATATTGCCTAGAGCCAACACCTCCAAGTCATGCTAGGATTTGAAGAGAACTAAGCCAAATGCCAGCAAAAAGAATTTAGACAGGGGCACTGTTAGGGTAATAATAGTAATAATAAAATGGTTTTAATCAGATGGACTAATCTTTCAGGTCAAGGAAATAGGGTGGGAGAAGTTCAGGGAAAAGATAAATTCAGAGTTGGTTTCATAAATCAGGCTATGCATCTAAAGTAAGAGAGAAAGGTTAATGCAGAACATGATCCCGGACTTTGGTGAGAATCAGTTTCTGGTCACCTGACCGAAGTAGAGTGCAAGACGTCCTTTCCAATGGGCACCAGAGATTTGAGGCCGTAGAAATACGGGAGAGAACAGGGAATGGACTAAGTGAATATGTCAACCACATCTACTCCTTGTCCAGTCTCTTATGTCAATGTTCTGTAGTTATACTAGTAGAGCATTTCCTCATCTGGGAAGTCTGCAATTTAAAGTTTGTGGGATATTTTCAGTTTATTCTAACAAGGTACTTCATGCAGAAAAGAGGGAAGAAAACTAGGAACTATCATTCAAAAGCCTCAGACCTCTGCTCTGGGTATAGAACAGTAGACTATTACAAACTCTTCTGGTTTGCACAGAAAAAAAAAGTGTTGACAAATTGCCCAGCTGCACTTTCTGTGTTACAAAATTGAAGTAGGGGGAGGCAGTCAGCAGATGCTGGCTATACATTGCACTTAGCCTGGGATGGGGTCAGGACAGCACTGACAGGCACTGCTTAATGGAAAGACCTGTGTCACAATGCACTGAATTTCTCACAGCAAGGCTGTAAATGACATCAAAATACAGACATCTAAGCTGAGACCCTTAACATCATCCTCAAAGCACAAAATGTTCACAGAAGGAAACCCTGGAATCTCCCCTGAAAACCTGTTAATGTGGCTGAGAGCTCAAAACTGAATCTTTGAAAATAGTATATTTTATGGACATAGAGAAAGATGCTGCTTTTCTCCTGACAATCTTCAAAGAGGGACCAGGTCACGATAACGCAAAGCTGAAAGTCACTGCAGAGCAGGTCAGCAACCCACAGAGACAATCTTCCCTAAATAGGCCCCTTAACGCCTTGGGCTTTAGCATTCTGGCCTCAGATGGAAAACTTATATGGACCCAGGACCAGAATTAGAAAATTTTAAGGTTAGTTTGTTGGAGGATTTTCTAAATTATCTATCCAATTCAGTTTCCAGGGAGGTAGTGAAAGGTTAAAAAATAAATATGAAGATGAAGAAGAAATGCTTTGAAGCCAGAAATGTTTGAATTCAAATTGTGGTTCTACCACTAGCCAGGTGGATAACCTTGGAATTGGACAAATTACATAATGTCCTAGAGGCATGATTTTTCATTTGAGCATGGGCATGATTGCACTCACTTCTGTGAGGATGACATGAGATGTTGCCAGTATCATACTTAGCACAGTGCCTGGCATATAGCAGATAATAGGAAATGCCAACTCTCTTCCCTTTCTCTGTCCAGCTTTCTAATACACTCAGTCCCATTTAGTTTGTTATCTCTCTCTAGAGAACAAAAGCAAAAGGAAGTTTTGCTGGTAACTGTCTCAAGTTTTTCCACATTGAAGACAAACTGTGTATGTGATTTGTTCTCCTCAAAGGAGATATTTAGGTAAGAATACTCTGAAAGGCTAGACATCTGGGAATCTTTCCTGAGTAAAGAATTTAAAATAGGAGGGAAATTCTATCTGTTCAAAAGATATTTTAAAATGTTGTTAGGCACCTACCTTATGTGAGGCACTGTTCTAGGCACTGAAAATCCATACTTTAGACAACTCTCTGTCCTTATGAAGCTCAAACCCAAGCTGAGGAGAACATGTTGTGCTCAGAAATGTTTATTGCAGCACTATTTGTAACCATAAGGAACTAGTGACAATATTAGTATTTAACAACGGGGAAATGGTTAAGTAAATTTCATACCTCTAATTGCTGGAACATTAAGCAGTGATCAAAATGGTGGTTAGGAAGAGTGGAAAACCACAAACAGAGACTAATCTCTTACTAAATGAGAAATTAAAGTTCTTGTTAAGGTTTGACTCCATCTCTGAGCATCTGAGTTTATAAAATCTAGTTACAAGCACAATAAATCAATAAATCTTAATTATTTTTCTCACCTTATCTCTTGTGTGCCTATAAATATCTAGAGTCAATTAGTGTCTCTCTCTCTCTCTCTGTCTCTCTCTAATACACACAAATCATTATTGATTAATCCATCCCATCAGAGTTAAAGGGTTTGGTTGAAATTCCCTTTTACTACTGAGCATTTGTGATTCTCTGATTCAACTGTCAGGTAGAAGTCCTGAAACTTTTCTCTTCCTTATTCATTCACACTGGTTTAATCATTACCAACATGTATATCTCTGTGGAACTCAGTTTGTCTGCTATAAGCAGAAACCATATGATTTCAGACACATGAAATTGGGACACTACAGGGAAAATGTTAATGTCAAGCAGCTGGCAAGTATTACAAAAATACAAATTATAAATATCTACAGAATATGTGAACTACTCACAAACCTAGTTATATCTTCCCGAGATACGACTCGAGCCTTGTGAATAAATGCCTAGCATCCAGCTGTTTTCACTTCATATCAGACTGCTTTGTATAACTGATCTGTAGGACTAGCACAATAGTCAACCAAGACAAGGGCTAAAGGATCACAAAAATGGACTTCTTTTACCTTTTCCTGTGTTCAACATCCTTTACAATGTGACTTTCAACTCATCTAATGAAAAGATATCATGTATTTCCCCATTCCTTGTATTGGGCTGGCTTTGTAACTTGCTTCAGCCAATGGGATGTGGTAGAAGTGGCAGTGTGCCCGTTCCAAACCAAGGCCAGAAGAGGCTTCAATGCTTCTGCTCTTTCTCTTGGAACTATTCCACTGCCATGTGACTAAGCTCAGGCTAATCTGCTAGAGAACAAGTGACATGTGGCCCAGTCTTCCCATTTGCCCTTGTCATCAGCCAGGCCTTATCTGCAGTTGGGCGCAGACACGTAAGAAAGTCCATCTGAGATCAGAAGAACTGCCCCACTAAGCACAGCATAAGTTGCTGACTCACATAATAGTGAGTTAAAGAAATGGTGTTTTTAAACCACTAGGTTTTGAATGGTTTATTATTTAAGGGAAATATTCACAAGCAGACTAAATTCTAAAATGAGCAGTATCCTGAGTACTTCCAGATTCATTTGCCTTGAGTCAAGCCAACAGAATTCTTATTGCCCATTCTGTGATTTTTTCTTCTCATTCCCATCCAATCAGCCCATATATGAATCATACACTACCTGCTGCAAAACTAAAAGATGTGTTTTTCCCTGGGAAGGCCATTGCTTGCTCTCCTTGATGCCCTGGGAAGATACATTATTTTGGATAGCTAGTGCAAAGTACAGTTTCGCAGATAGATGGGACAGGGAACTTTCATGCTTCCCAAATTTGTGGCAAGATAAAGACATGGATGGAAAAATTTAGTGTCAGTGAAATCACAAGCCAGTGATTTCAACAATTTTGACACTTCTAATTCAGGGTTGTTTTTGGTCCAATGTGCTGTTCTAGTTATATCTGTCTACAAAACAACAAATTTAAAGGTATTAAACAAATTCAATTCTCATTTATTATTATCTCATACAGTCTGGGTGTTGGATAGGCTCAGCTAAATGAGCACTCAGAGTCTCTCATGAAGTTGCAACTAGACATTAATAGGGGCTGGAGTCACCTTGAAGACTGCCTCCCTCACATGTCTGCTGGGTGATGCTGGCTGTCAGCCAGAACACCTATAAATGGTTTCTTCATGTAACCTGGGATTCCTCACGGTTGGGTGTGAGGTGGTAGTGACTGGGTACCAAAAGCAAGTGTTCTAAGACAGATCTAAGAAGGTGCACCTCCTTCATTGCCTCAGGAGTTATATAGTGACCCTTCCACTGTGCCCTACTGGTTGAGACAGTCACAAAGGTATGCCCAAGTCCAAGAGAAAGGGACACAGACTCTGCTTCTCATACCTATGAATGTGGAAAGGTTACATTTTAAGAGGAGCATGTGGAATAAAATGTATTATTGCACCTTCTTTGAGAAATAAAATCTTCCAGATGCACATATAAATAACAGGAAATCATGACATTCCAGAGTCATTTTACTTTTATTAACATGCAGCTAGAACCATGCTAGTGAATAACTTAGATATTAGATACTGTGCAGCCATATTCAAGCAGGCCTTGAATATCACTGGATACTTGAAACTTTATCTGAGTCTTCCTAAAATTATCTTGGAAGTTAACGAGAATGTTTTTGTTGTCTGGAAGCCATCCTTCCACATATGACTAAATGATATTTAATTTAAAATATGAACTTTGCCTTAAATATTAATCAGAATATAAAATTAAAATATTGGCCGGGCACGGTGGCTCACGTCTGTAATCCCAGCACTTTGGGAGGCTGAGGCAGGCGGATCATGAGGTCAGGAGGTCGAGACCATCCTGGCTAACATGGTGAAAACCCGTTTCTACTAAAAATACAAAAAATGAGCTAGGCGTAGTGGCGGGCGCCTGTAATCCCAGCTACTCTCGGAGGCTGAGGCAGAAGAATGTCATGAACCCAAGAGGTGGAGCTTGCAGTGAGCCGAGATTGTGCCACTGCACTGCAGACTGGGCGACAGAGTGAGACTCCATCTCAAAAAAAAAAAAATCGGAACAATTTTTATAGTTGTCAGCCTGGATCAAGAAAACACAATAAAGTTGGTCAGCAGATGTTAAGACAGAGGTGTAGGGAAAAAATGAAAATTTTATTTAAAAATATCTCTCAGGCACTTTTAGAAGCCACAAACTACAACAAAGCTATTCCTTCATTTTCTTGCTCTGGTTTCTGACATGTGGTCACTCCATGTCCCTTGCCTCTGGAGAAAGAGGCAGCAGCATGAAAGGAAGAATGAATGTCACAAAAGTCTTCCTGGATTCGTTTCTAAAAACCTAACATCCATTCTGAGAGATGGATAAGAAGGGAGCAAGTTTGTAGTTTTCAAAGTTCCCCAAATTGCTTAAACAGAAACAGGAGGTAAAGTGAAGCTTCTCTTATTCACACTAGAGGTTTACCAGGATTAGGAGAAAGAGACAAGAGAAAGAGAAAGGTATGCATAACACCAGGGCAAGGGACCTGCATTTGGAGTAAGGTCACTAATTATTAGGAAATTCAGAGCGCTTAGAGATCAGGAACCAGTGTTCTACGCTGCCAGTGCCTGGTAGGGGTGGTGATGAAGGGAAGCGGACACAGTGACCCTCTAGAGGGGAAAGACTATAATGGGTGTCAGTGTAGGTATCAGGAAAAGGGACACCTGAATAAAAGGTTTCTTGCCCCAAGCCAGACACTGAAGCACCATAAAGTCACACGTGCCTTTGTTTGGGGCAAAGGACATCTCACAGGCAAATTTCTAGTTTTGGGTTTTAAAAATTGTTTCTAAAAAGGTATCATATTGCATATATAATTTTATACCTTTTAAAAAACATTTTGCTTTGGAGATACTTAGATCATTACATACAAATCTACTCTATTATACCTGTTGCATGTTATTTCACAGTGTAAGCATGAACTAGGATCTATTCTCTTATTCATGGACATCTCTAGACAATTTTTTAGACAATTGTTTCAGACAATTTTTCTCTAAAACAATGTAGTAGTGAATGTCCTAGTGTTAACCTCCATATGAACATGTACATTTATTTCTCTAGGTTAAAGAAAGAGAAGTGAAATCCCTGGGTCATAGGGGAATACACTTTTAAAATATACAATTCAGTTAGGCCTAGTTATCCTCTAAAATGAGCATGGCCATTAATATCTTAATCTGAAAAATATGAGGTAAATTATTTCCTCACATTCTCACCTGTATACTTATTATTTTAAAACATATTTTTAAAAATGATGATGTATTTTAAAAGCAAAAGAAATAGTAGAAAATGTTCAAATATATTCTCCATGATAGCAAGTACATTGTCTTATTTTTATGTAATTAGAACAGTGCCTGGTGCATAATAGAAGACATTTAATCATTATTAGTTGAATGAATGAATGAATGACAAACGTGAATGGAAGGACACATTGAGAAAAACTCTGTGGCATGAAGCATAAGGTAATGCTAGAGGACTTTGAAGCCAGTGTTGAACTGAAAGTAACCATAGCAGCAACACTGAAACTCACCTCAGCTCCTGGCTAGTTTGACTCAAGTCCCCACACTAACAGCAGAGCAATTTAAGAAGCATGTCCATTTTCGGGTACAAGGACTCTACCCCAGAGTCTACTGTCCTAAACACAATGTCCATCATTCAATCAGAAATTACAAAACACACAAAAATGCAAGAAAAATCCCACTCACTGTTAAGAGACAAATTAATTAACAGAACCAGACTGAAAAATGGCTCAATGTTAGAACTCTCAGACAGAGGATTTAAAATAACAATTGACTAATATTTTAAAGGCTCTAGTGGAAAAAGTGGGCAACATGCAAAAAGGAAGAATTTACAGGAACTGTAAGAAAGAGTCAAATGGAAATCTTATAAATAAAAACCACAGTCACTATAGTGAGGAAATACTTCGATAAGGTGTCAGTGAATTAAAAAATCAATCAATAGAAACTACTCAAACTATAAAAGAGAGAAAAAAAAGATGGGAGACAATTTATTTTTTAAGAATGGTCACCAAAATGTAGCAACAAGTTTGCCCTGTTCTATATCATTTGAATTTTCAAAAAATAAACTCATTATACAATCTTTAAAATATTTTGAATAGAATTATTTCATGTGTTATTTGTGAAAATTAGGGAAAAAGCAGTAAAGAAACATTCTGTGAGAAAACCTATCTAATAAACTTAGTATTGAGGTTCTTAGAATATAGAAAAAGAAAGAAATGTGGCAGTTTGCCAGTTTTCATTATAAAATGGGAAAGAATAAATTCATTCTTCACCCAGCATTTTCAGCAGAATTTATTGTATTGAAAGGGATTTTTGTAAAAGGTAAACTAAGCACTGTAATATAAGCTATTAATATTTTCCAGAAGGGAAGATATTTCACCCAAAAGCATCTGAAAGGACAGAACATGTATCTTTGGTAAAAGCAGCCTGTGGTTTTCCTAATGATACAGAACATCTTTTTGGAGAGTGTAGACATATGTGTGTGTGTGTGTGTGTGTGTGTGTGTGTGTGTATGCATGTGTGCGGGTACACCTGTGAATATGTTAGTTACATAGCAAAGGGGAACTAAAGTTGCAGATGGACATTAGGCTGCTAATCAGCTGAACTTAATATAGGGAGATTATCTTAAATTATGCTGGTGAGTCCAATGTAATCACTAGCTCTAAAAAGTAGAAGAGGGAAGCTGAAGAGTAGGTCAGAGTGATGTGATATGAGAACAACCCAACCCATCATTACTGGTTTAAAGATGAGGTGATAGAGTTATAAACCAAGACATGAAGGTGACCACTAAGAAATGGAAAAGATGAGAAGATGAATTATCCCTTAGATCCTCCAGAGGGAACATAGCTCTGTTAACGCTTTGATTTTAGCCAGTGAGATCTGTGTCAGACTTAAAACACACAGAATGTAAGATAATAAATTTGTGTTGCTTCAAGTCACTGAGTTTGCAGTAAGTTGTTATAAGAGCAATAGAAAGTGAATACACCTTCCTCCTTTATCTACAAAGCCTTAGTAAATACCTAGAAAAAAGTGAGAGGTCAAAATATAAAGGCTGTGTGGTAATAAATATTAGGTAAGATTGACAATTGAAATACGCCTGAGTTAATGAAAAACCAGTGGAATATATGCTAATAGGAAATCAAATGTTGACAAACAAATCATAAGCTTCAATGTTTACTCAACATGAATGAGAAAACGTAATAGTCACCTGATAGGTTATTGCAGAGATTTGCAAATTTAACACAAAAAGGCAATAAATACTTCCAAGGGGACCAGGCTAAAAAAGCTGACAGTATTTCTTAAGGGTCATAAATTACCTGAAGTAGGTTTAAGTAATCAGGATATTAGACTTTATTCTTGCGTTAGACAAAAATCTTCTTTTGCAATACACAAGAAAAAGAATTGAAAATGAGTCATAGAAAGGAAGAAAATAAGGAGGCAGAAAAGGAAGAGAAGAATCAAGAAGAGGAGGAGGAGGAGAAAGAAGTAGAGAACTCATAAACTTATAATAATATTAATGCTTTAAATGTGAAACCTGGAATCATAAAGCTTCTAAAAGAAATGTAGGGGAAAGGCTTCTTGACATTGGTCTTGGCAATAATGTTTTAGATAGGACACCAAAAGCACAGGCAATAAAAGTAAAAATGAACAAGTTTATACCAAAATGAAAAGCTTCTGCACAGCATAAGAAACAATCAGCAAATGAAAGGGTAGCCTCTGAAATGGGAGAATATATTTGTATGTCATATATCTGATAAATGGTTAATATAAAAAATATACAAGGAACTCCTACAATTCAATAGCATACAAACAAATAAAAAACAAAATTCCCAAATAACCTGACTGTAAAATGGCAAAGGATCTGAATAGACATTTCTCCCAAGAAAATACAAAAATGGCCAACAGATACGTATAAAAAGGTGCTCAACATCACTAATCATGAGGGAAATGCAAATCAAAACCACAAAGAGATACCACCTCACACTTGTTAGGAAAGCAATCATAAATTTAAAAAAGGTTAAGTGTTAGTTAAGTGTTAGTGAGGATTTGGTGGAAAGGGAACACTTGTACACTGTTGGTGGGAGTATAAATTGGTACAACCATTATGGAAAACAGCATGAAGATTTCTAAACAAATTAAAAATAGATTTACTACCTGATCCAGCAAACCCACTTCTGTATATACATCCAAAAGAATTGAAATTAGGATCTGGAAGAAATATCTGCACTGCCTTGTTCATTGCATCATTGTTCACAGTAGCCAAGATATGTAAACAACCTAACCATTCATTGACAGAGGAGTGGATAAAGAAAATGTAGTATATACATACAATGGAATATTATTCAGTCTTAAAAAAGAAGGAAATCATGCCATTTGCCACCCGAATAGCATTACTCTGGGTGAAATAAGCCAGAAATAGAAAGATACTGTATGATCTCACTTATATATGGAACCTAAAATAGTCAAACTCACAGAGCACAGAGTAGAATGGTGATTACCAGGAAAGGGGAAAATGGGAAAGTGATGATTAGAGGGTACAAAGTTTCGGTTACACAAGATAAATAGGCCCTGAAGATCTATTATACAGTATAATGCTTATAGCTAACAATACTGTATTATATACTTGAAGTATGTACAATAAGAGGGTAGATCTTATGTTGAGTGCTCTTACCACACACATACACATATTAATAATTTTAATAATAGGTGGAAGAAATAATAATAGAAATAAATAGAAATTTAATAATAGGTGGAAGGAGGTGGAAGAAAACTTTAGGAGATGATGCATATATTTATGGTCTTGATGGGGGTGATGGTTCTATGGGCATATACTTCCCCTTAAACTCATGAATTATATACTTAAATATGTGCAGCTTTCTATATGTAAATGGTACCTCAGTAGAGTGGTTTAAAAATACAAAGATAGATAGATAGATAGAGAGAGATATTTTCCTATCTGGAAAGGATGTAAGTATGTTGGGTTGGAATATTAGACCATGGTAAGAGAAATGAAAGAAGGACAACTCAGTGAATGACTTTGCATCCAGCAGAAAAGTCACCAAATATGAACTGAAGCCTCTACTACGTATTCAAAATAGCTTCCACAGGAGTTCACCCTTCCACATTTTCCTTCTGTCCCAACCCTGCCTCTAAGTCTCTGAGAATATTATTCAAATTAGCTTAGAACTTCTAGTTCTTAGTCGTCTGAGTGTCCCAGAGGGAGGGCATTATGTAGATTTTCTCAAGTCAACAAATAGTATAATCAGGATGAAACATTTCAAAATAAAGAGTACGTCAATACTTAGGAAGCACAGATATTCTGTCAGGCACTGTGTTAAGGAGTTGAAATATTAAGTGCATCATCTCACTTAACCTCTTCATCTTCATGTGATAGCTATAAATATCCTGGTTAGGAAACAGTCTCAAAGAGTTAAGTATCTTGCTCAAGGTCACACAGTTAACAACTGGCAAAAGAAAGAACACTACTTTTCAGAGAAGCACTGTTATGGGGTGTTGCTTGATATTTAAGTATAGGAGCATGCACTGTCCATGAAGGAGGGCTTGGAAATCAATAGTCCTTACTAGAAATTTTAGTGTGCTGCCTGTCTGTCTTCAGGTCCATAAAGAATAGATTAGAGAATTTTATCCTATAGTCTAATTTACAGTCAAAATTATCCAGGATTGCAATTAGGATGCAGTCTTTATGGCTACCCAAGAAGAAATAAGGAAGGTGGAAATAAGTTGGTAAAATTGGAAGAAAAAAAACATGAAGTATTTACCTAAAAACAATTCTATTTAAAGAATCAATAAAGTTACAGACATCAAGGTGAAAGCAAGCAAAGAGATGGAATTTGGAAAGTGGAGGGCAGGTACAAAATGAATACTCAGGAAGGGGACAAAGTCAAAGACAAGTATTTAGCACAGCATGATGCCAAGAAAGGTGAATATCCAATCAAGGCAGGAACCAGGGCTGAGGGACAAAAACAAAGACACTGGAGCCTACTAGTTGTCAATTAGCTCAAAGCACACTTCCCACCTCTTCAAATAAAGACAAAAGAATCTGAGCTTTTCAGAGCTCTGCCTTGAGACCAACAGCCCTAGTGCTAAATATCAAATATCACATGCAAATGTGTGCCTGAGAGCATGCACAAACATTTACTCATTCCATTTCATAACACATATTAAGCACTTACTGTGTTCCAAGCACTGTTAGCAACACAGATGACTTACAAGAGAGTAAGATACAGCTGAGAGGACAGTGAAGGCAGACTTGTAGACTGAAACTTTCAATAGTCACAGAAGAGTTAGTGCTGCAAAATATGTACAGTGTTGTGGGGAGCAGGGAGAATATTGAATATCTTCACGAAAAGGGAAACATTTGAGTTGGATCTCAAAGGATACATAGAAGTTCGCCAGAGAGGAATACAGGAAAGAATAACATTTTAGGTAGTAATCCTGTATCTGGGAATATACACTAAGAAAGTAGTTTTTAAATCAATGAATAAGGATATTTAAAGAAGACTTATTCTGAGGTTAAAATCTGAAACAATCAGCGTGTTCAACCACTAAAGAATAGTTAAGAAAATTGTATTATATTGACTTAATTGTTTTCTCAACTATTTTTGACCTATAAATGGCAATTTCACATCATTTAATAGAATTTCAGTCTAATGAAACTTATTCCGATGAAGATGGGAGAAAATCTGGGAAGGCTATGTTGAAATAAAATAATCCATAAAATAATGGCAGATAAAATACAAAGAACAAAATCTCTATGTGTAATATAAATTGAAGTTTGTAAAATATGTTTCCACAGTGATAAAGATTGAAAAGACGGAAATAAGAGTAGTTGTAATAGAATAGAAGGAGTTAAAATATTAAAAATCCATTCATGTTGTTTAAATATATATATAGCATGTATATACAAACATGTATACATGTGTGTATACATACATACAATATAGAAAAATATGTATTTTAAAAATGTATTTTAATGTATTTATTTAAAATATATATTTAAAATATATTTTTCTATATTGTGTGCATGTATACACACATATGTATACATACACACATTTAAAATATGAACCAAGATGATATTAAGTTACATTCAAAATCTTTTAAAAGTAGCTTATCTAAAACATTCCATTTTATCTAAGTCTGAGAGAAACATGTTAACCATTTTTCCAGGGGAAAAATAAGTTCATTGATTTCATTTTTAAATAGAAATATCAAATGGCAGCCAGCTGAAGAAGTAATTTGTGTGCTATGAAGCATTGGGTTCTGGGAAGGAGAAGTCCCAGAACACATATTTATTCCTGCTGCTGTCACAGTATTTGAGTCCAAGATCCAATATGCTTAATTACACCAGACATGATTTTGAAATTTTTGTGTTGAAGATTTGGGGGATACCTAGTTTTTCTGTATCTTGGGTCTCTGTGTCTTTGACAAGAGGTTCAAAATGTGTTACCTCTTCTGGACTGATTTCTCTCTGACTGACACATGGCAAGCGTCTAGGCAGAGGCATCAGTTTTATATGGTATAGGATGCGGTAGAGATTTGCCATGTTCACATATTCAAAACCGTATTATAACAGACTGCTGAGTGTAACATAGGCATCTATGTACATGGGGGCATCTAAGGGTATTTGCTAGAGTTGTATCAGTTAGGACAACTTAGGTAATTCTCCAATAACAAACAGCTCCCCAGTCTCAGAGGCTTAAAATGACAAGACCATATTCCTTGTTCTTGTTATATGGACAGTAGAGCTTGGCATTAAGAGTTTCTCTTAATTGTAGCAACTCAAGAAACAAGGCTAACAGAACAGCCACTATCTCGAACATTGGCAGTCACCATTCTAGAGAGAAAACAGCACTCTAGAGGGTATTTCATGGTCTGGAAGTGATTCATTACTCATGACTCGCCAGTCACAAGCCCCTGCCAATCATAAGGGCCCAGGAAATGCATCCCTACTGTGTATACAGAAGGGAGAAAACTAGAAATACTTGACAAACATCAGTAATCCCTACCACAAGACTCTTTCTGTATTGCTTATTTTTAATGGAAGCAAAAATTATTGAAATGTAATTTTAAGATTGCCTTAAAATGCCATCTCAGAGAGATGACCTGCAGGGTCACAGGGCATCAACAATCAAGAAGAGTTCTAAAGGAGCCCAACACCATTTTAAGAGACTGGTGGGTCTGGTGGATAAAGGAAGACTGGAAGAATTAAACGCGTATAGTTTAGCTGGGCAGAACCAGTAGGGAGCAACAGCAGGTGGTAGACGTGGATGTGGTAGCAATCTAAAAATATCCATAAAATGTGAAGGATTAGAAGGAAGTATTATTTAGCATGCAAATCAGAAAGAATTATTAGACATTTTAAAGAATGATATGAGGAATTAGGCTCTGAGATCATAAAATCGGAAAACTGATATAAATAAAGTGAAAATGAAAGCAGCATTCTCAAATACTTTTTACTTGAGAAGACGGGAAAAAAATTCTTTGGATAAGAATTGAAAATGGGGTTAACTTTAGGGAGACATCTAAGAGCACCTGAAATAAATCTGACCTCTCACATTCACACACAAGATTCATATTTGCTAGCTAAATTCTAGTGCGAGGGAGCAGGATACAGGGAGATACATCCTCTTGATGACATTTAGAGCAATGGAAGTTTTAGTATGTCATGGAGTACTTTACAAGGAGCCTGCCATCTCTTCCAGTATGGGAAGATTCCAGAACCTGCCTATATATATATATATATATATATCAGTCCAAGCTTGTGCCACTTGCCACCTGGCAGCCAGTAAGTCAAGAGACAGGTGTTGGAACAAAGAAGGTGACTTTATTCCAGAGAGCCAGCAAACCAAGAAGATGGTGGACATAAGTCCATAAAGAACCATCTGAAAAGACATGACTCTCAAGCTTCTTTTTATACTGGGGAAAGGGGAACAAACAAAGGGTTGTGATCAGGAGGCAACTGGTGACCGCAGACATCTGGGTATCAGCAGAAGTCCAGAGATTTTGCAGAACTTCTTTGTCCTTGGTTAGTTCACAATGTTCCCATAAATCTTTAGCATAACATTGCTACTTGTGTGTATACCCTCCTTATCTCCTCAGGAGTTGGTTTTGGGAAGGGACTATTATCCTTGCTTTAAAGTTGAATTATAAACTAAGTTCCTCCCATAGTTAGCTTGGCCTATGTGCAGGGGTGAGCAAAGGCAGTTAGCTCTGAGGTTAGAGGCAAGATGGAGTCAGCTGTGTTAGATTTCTCTCACTGTTATATATAGAATACTTGGAGTGTGGAAAAAGATCCTAAAACCCACTATAATTATAGCTACTTAATTATACGTGCTTCTATGAGCATTTTAAAGATTTTTCCGAGTTTAGGACAATAGATTTTAATATGTCCAGGGCTAACACTGATACTCAGGTACTGATGAGTTTTTCTCAAGCCTTCCATGCTATCATGGGGAGTGTTTCATAGGCAATGGAATTTAGTTTTACATCTTCTTTTTATTGTTGCTACTTTCCTTGACTGTGTTTTCTCCCAGCACAGACTTGCCTGACTCATTTGGAAAAGTTTAAAATGGAAACTTTTGGGGGTATTTATTAACATGAGAAGAGATCAATCATTTGCTTCTCCTAGCTTGTTTTTCAAACAGGAAATATGAGCAGTTTTCTTCTCAGATAAAAATTGCAGTTTTCTGAGTTCGATTCTAATTCCCACCCCTTTTAGGATTGAAATGGAATCAACTCACTTTAGAATAAGATACAACTAAACTGACCGGAAATCTTCCAGTTTCTAACGGTACCTACAAGTAAGAGAAGAACCAACAAGGACAAAGCAAATGAGCTTAACACCCAGGGATTTTCTCTAGTCACTCAAAGCCAGAGGGAGTGATTTGCATTTTATATTTTTTTACTGACCTCTTTGTCCACACTATTTCCCTGGAAAAAATATACCTTCCTAAATGCCAACTTCTACTACTACCCTATAATATCAGCCTACCCCATACCTACACCATGACCCAAGGGTCTACGATTATACCTTCTTTTTAAAAACCAACTTTATTGGGGTATATTTTACATACAGTAAACTGTACCCACTTAAAGTGTATATTTTGATAGTTTTGACAAATATGTATACTTGTATAGCTACTATCAAAATTAAGACATAGAACAGCTTTAACTTTTCTTTAGGAAGAAGTATTTCTGCTGTTTCTGAAGACTTATATTTGCCTAATGTGGGCATAAAGGACATTTTCAGCACAAATCAGCAATGTTGAGAAAGGAAGAGGAGGTGCAAATACTGTAGTTCACTACATGTGGAAAGATCACAAGCACTATGGATAAAAGAGAAAGCAAAGCAGGGCTGGGAGAATTTGGAGTATGGGAATGAGAGCGTAGCCATGATGTGCAATTTGCAATATTAAATGAATAGTCAGGGAAGGCTTCATTGCGAAAGTAAGGCTTAAAGGAGAGGAGGGGGTTATCAGGGCTGCTATGGAGAGGTTGGGAGCAGGGAGAGTTCTAGGCAAAGGAAGCAACCAAAGGCCTTAAAGCAGGAATATACCTGTTATATTCAAGAAACAGCAAGGAAGTCTATGTGGCTCAAGTGCAGTAAATGAGGGGTGAATAGTGGGACAGGAGGTCAGAGATGTTAGCAAGGAGTCAAAACATGTTGGGCCAAGACAGCCACTGGAGGGCTTTGGTGATCATTGCTTTTCCACCCTGTCCTATGGAGATGTGAATGAAGGAAAGCCTGAGGAAAAAAGAATGGTAGGTACATATTAGTCTTGGTCCAAGATCCAAAAAGATAGAGTGGCAAAGGCCAGCAAGAGAAAAATGATTAAAAAGTACAAGCCAGAACAACACAGAAATTCCTGGGGCCCATGGAACATAAAATTATGTTACTGATGTTCATGGCAGAAGTTACAGAGAGAAGCATTCTCTTCAATGACTGAAAAGGGATACACAAAAGTCTTTTCCTAGCCTTCTTGAATAAGCAACATTTTACCACCTCTCCTAAATGAAAAGAGTATAAATAAAAGAAATACTGCCTACTCACATCTGAAAGGTTGCCAACTCTTGTTTTGTAAGAATCTTGGGATCTCTTAAGCAAGGGGCTGCATTTCAGTCTTTAAAAAGTGCACCTTGTGGCTTTGTGCAATTTCAACCACTTAGGTCTCATAAGCTTTTGAGCCACAGCTCAATTTTCAAAGGAACACCCTAAATCCAATTTTTCAATGATCATCTGGATGAGTCAATCAACAGGTGTAAATTTTTCAATGCCTTACTGTCAGTGTCAAGAAATTGGCTTATTTTTAGTAAAACACAAAATTGCTTTATTAGTTGAGTATATAAAAAACACCACAGGATTTATGCTCTTTCCTCAATACATGCTTGGGTAACTCCCATTAGGAGCAGCAGGAGTTGCAACAGCCCATACAGGGAAAATAGAAGCTTCACAGGGTAAGGCTACAATACACAGCAGAGACATCCAGTGGAGTCATCTTAACGTCATAGGATCTGCTTGTCCGTGCCTTAGTTTCTCCATGTCACTAATGGGTGTGAATTTTTGTGCTCTTCTGTTCAAAAGGTTTAGGATAAAGACTAATTAAGGGCCAACAGAAACAGCTGCAAACGCATTGACCTCATGCATGTGCCCAGCATTATTTCAATTCTCACTACTCAGAGTGTGGTCCATGGACCAGCAGCATCAACATCAAATGGGAGTCTGTTAGAAATGAAAACCTTAGACTCTATGCCTAACCTGTTGAATCAGAATCTATATTTTAGCAAGATCTCTATCTTGCATATTAAAGTTTGAGAAACAAGAAGCACAATGTTTTTGTTTAAAACCTGATTTAATCTTTATGACAATTTCATGTAGTAGATAATATCATCCCCATTTTATGAAGTTATTGAGATTGAAGCCTGACATGACCTGTCATAAATTAAGTAAGTGGTAAAACCAGGATTCAGGCTGGGTGTAGTGGCTCATGCCTGTAATCCCAGCACTTTGGGAGGTCGAGGCAGGCAGATTAGGAGGTCAGGAGTTTGAGACCAGCCTGGCCAACATGGTAAAACCCCATCTCTACTAAAAACACAAAAATTAGCCGGGCAAGGTGGTGGGCACCTGTAATCCCAGCTACTTGGGAGGCTGAGGCAGAAGAATCACTTGAACCCAGGAGATGGAGGTTGCAGTGAGCCGAGATTGCGCCACTGCACTCCAGCCTGGGCAAGAGAGCAAGACTCCATCTCAAAACAAACAAACAAACAAAAACAAACAAACCAGGATTCAGACTCAAGAGGGCATGTGATTCCAAAAGATATACAATTCCAAAAGTATACACCCAGTAATACACTTCACTACTCATGATACATGTGATCAAAACTGAGGGAGGAAATAGAGGAAATCACTCTGCTTTACCTCAACATATTGTTCAAAATAAAAGAGGCCACCATTAGCATGTAAAAGGAAAAGCCATTTGGATGAATAAGGGAACAATTTGATCTCAATATAGGCCAGACCTAGTAGGAGAAAATGTAATTAAGGAGGACAAATAAGTCTTATGGAAGATCACAAACCAAGACCCTTCCCCAGTATGCCTTTTACAGTAAAGGGACACCCACACTGACACTGACACACACACAGACACACACACACACACACATATGCACACACAGTTTCCTTAAAACCAAATCCTGCTGGGCATGAATATGTATAATTAGATGTTCCCTAGGAGTGAGAAGTAGTAATTAATTCAGTGTTAAACATCACAATCTATTACTTGAACTCCATAGCAACCACGGTTGCCAACAGAGAGAAAACAAAATTTCGGAGCCTATTTTTAAATAATTACATTGAAATTTTTGAAAATGTGTAAAAGCTGACACTTGCTATTTTTAGGCTAAAACAATAGGCATTAACTCAGGGAGTAGAGAAGAATGCCAAGGAATAAAGGCAAAAGGAAATCTCATCTGAACAAACCTAAACAATGACGTAGAAAGTATAGCTTTGACCCTGCCCAAAGCGCAGATCAAAGAAAATTGTTCTTTCAGACTAAGAAGAGATATATTAATAATTTCTGGAAAGAGTTGGCTTTTGGAATCAAGCCAAACTACATTTGAATCCCAGTGTTGTCACTTCATATGTTTTCATATGTTTCCTTAGACAAGTTGCTTACGTCCCTGAGTCTCAATTCCCTCATTTGTTACAATGCAAAAAATAATAGGTCTATCTCAGAATTTTCCTAAAACAATCCAATATAAAATGCCCAGTACAAGGTGTTGTAGACTGTGTTCCTCTGGAAGCAGAATCTGAGTCTAGCATTCAGGATATTCACTGAGGAATGCCCTTCGGACTAACATTTGTGGGAGGAAAGAGAAACAAGCAAGGTTGGCAGTAGGAGAAGTTGTGCTGTGATGACGGCCCAGTGACAGCCTTGCCTAATCTCTTGGGAAGTTTTGGAGCTATCATGGCCTGACAGAGCTGTCTGACAGTGGGCTGAAATGGCCAAGACATTTATCACACCTTGATCCAACAGCCAATAAATGTGGCTGCTCACAGAAGGACATGATCTTTGGTGAGGGGGCTCTCTGCAGCTGAGGCAATCCTTGCAGGGGTTGCCAGCATTCTCAGCAGCTGGGCAACAAGCCTTTTGCAGGGGTACCTGAGTGCTGCATTTCTATATGCAACACATACTATGCAAATAATGCTTGCTTTATTTATTTTGCATTTGTAATTATTACAAACATCTCTTTCTCATAGAGGTTCTGGTATCCAGAAATTTCCCATTATAATGCATATCATAACAATTTCTGTTCTTAAAAATAACTTTCAGTATTTTGTTAGGTTTTGATCCCAGAAACACACACTCATCTCATTTAAATTTCTCAATATTTCTATGAGGTGGTGAGTATTCATCTCCACTGTACAGCTGAAGAAACAAGTGCAGACAGTAACTAGAAATAACCAGTTCTAGTGAGCAGTTGAGGGTGAAGAATACTATATTGGACAGGTTTAAAATGATACTTCTTGCCACATCATTCTCATGCCTGTCCAACATCAACTCAATCCATCAACAAGAACAACAGAGGTCTCAAGGGAACTGTGTTCCCTTTCTTTCCATTTTTTTGGGGAAGACATATCTTGCCAACTCACAACTCATTTATACCACAATGTTCCCACATTTTACAGGGCAATCAACACGTGTCTCATATTTGCCCCAGAGAACTGCAGAAGAAGCAGGAGGCTGGCTTACAGGATCTCCAGAGCCCCTTTCATTTTAAGAATTCTCCACTGATAATCCAATGTATTAATTGAAAAAGTGTAACATATTTTGAGGCAAGCTTAAAATGAAGGCCTAGATAAGTTAGAATGTCTTGGTTGCAAGCAATAAAAACTAGCTTTGGTTAACTTACAGAAAAGGGCATTTGTTAGAGAATACCAGGAATTTAGAGAATCCACAGAAGGTGGGGGGAATGAGTTTGGCAACTGGACGGACCCCTGAAAGGCTAAAAAACAGGAAGCTAGCAATCTCCTTATAGTGAGAAGTCTGGACAGATGCTGTCCATTCTGCCGATGTCGCTGCTGCAGTGTGTGACTTCCACATATTCCTTCCAGCCTTCATTATTCATTCAAGATGAAAGGCCTGCAGAAAATATTTTTTCAGACTGTTTGGCTGCCACAGCTATGTCAGGAAGAGGATAGAAAGGGTGTGATGGGCTGGTTTCCACTGTAGATGAGAGCACATGGAATTTTTCTCCCATCAAGACTACACAAACTGGGGAGTAATTCATTTCACAAAAGGAAATGAGGGTGTATTAGGAAGGAGGAACATAGCTGTGTACTACAATGTAAATTTCCACATGTATAACTGCAGTTTACTCATTTATTCTTAAGCCCACAAATCAAATCATCTTACTTTTTGTGTTCTTATGCTGTCCAAATCCTTTCCTGCTTCCCAGACCTCTGAGCCTCCTCAGGGGTCCTTATGCCTCCCATTTATATTTGATAAACTCCTTTGAACTATAGGAAAACTTGATAAAATCCACCCCGAATAATTCTTCAAGGGACTGTCTATTCCTAATTACCAGTAGCAGTGTAATGTTAAATACCACTTCCAGGAAGTAAGAAGGATTTGGTAAACACTTCAATAATCTGGAGAGACTGCTTACATATACTCCTAATAACCAAGGTAGAGAAAATAATTAGTTCCTATATTTGGTAAATTTAGTGCAACTGGATTCACAAACCAGAGTAAAAGGCAATAAAGCTAATGCAAGGGCCAACTGTGTACAATAAAACTTTTTTTCAAGTTTGAAAATAAATTACATAGATTTTTAAATCTTCAGCTTACAACAAAACTATTTGGTCATTTTGAGACCAGACTACTTTTATAGGATTTGAAATTTGCTTCTCTGTCAAAAAACCCCAAAGAGAAATTTGTATGTGTTCCCTAAGTCAGTTTTCCTTATTCTCAGATTAGCATAGACTGACTAACCCTAGCCTTCACTCAAATGAACCACTTTCCAAAGCAATGAATGAACAAGGGTTAGAAAATAACCATTTTCTCCTTTTTCTCCTTTCACATTCACCCCAATTTCATATCCATACATAATTCAGATTTCATTAATTTAACATGGAGAAGAGAATCTGATCGTAAGTTTGCTATTTAGCTCTCAAAGTGGATGCCCTTGTCTGCTTTGGAAAGTTGACTGGCTTTTGTACCTGTACAGGGAACCAAATGCCCAGACACAATTTTACAGAGTCAGCTGGTACTTAGCTTGCATAAAAGTATATATATCCAGGTCATTGTCTCACTCTTGCAGCCACAGAATAATCCATATGCCTAAGAGACCATTTGGGAAGTATTCCTGTTTCATATATTTAAACTTTTTTTTTTTTTAAGTACTTTCCTTATTTCTCAGCAAGGAGGCAGAAATAAGTGGCAATGTACACTTCTTTCCTTTATTTTTTTCTTTAGATGGAATCTCACTCTGTCGCCCAGGCTGGAGTGCAGTGGTGCGATCTTGGCTCACCTGCAACCTCTGCCTCCTGGGTTCAAGTGATTCTCCTGCTTCAGCCTCCCAAGTAGCTGGGACTACAGGCACGTGCCACCACACCTGGCTAACTTTTTGTATTTTCAGTAGAGACGGGGTTTCACCGTCTTAGCCAGGCTGGTCTCAATCTCCTGACCTCGTGATCTGCCTGCCTCAGCCTCCCGAAGTGCTGGGATTACAGGCATGAGCCACTGTGCCCGGCCTGTACACTTAACTTCTTATCACAAGTTTTTTTTATGCAGGGAAAAGAGGAAGGAAACTAATATTTATTGAAAGTATACTATGTGCCATGCATTGTGCTAGGTGCTTCACATACTATTCAATCCTCATTGCAAGCTTGCAGGATGTAGTTTTACAGATTGCTGGGTAATTTTCACTGAATGAATGTGTGGAAAGGTTAGCAAATTGCCCAAGGTCCCCTGTATTTGACACCGACTGCAACGCTCTTGAGCCTTCCATGATAGAAACGCCAGCAAGGCACAAGCTTGGCAACATTACAGTTCAGAGATCAGCCTCTTGGAGATTGTCACATCCCATCACCACAAGTTGATGGGATTGAAATGTGCCATATGTTCTGAATATAGACAGGGTCAGAACTTTCATTTTCACTGAGCGTGTGGTAATTAAAAACCTTACTGAAAGCAAATGATGGAGGATGAGCTTTAGAGCATCTCTGAGGCAACCTCTAATGAATGCAAAAATAACTGGAGTTGTGAAGTCACATAGCAACCACCCTCTCCTTAAAGGTTAGGTATGAAGGCCAAGTTGCTTTCATCACCCACATTGCAAAATATTTAAAGAAAAGCATATGCTGCAGAGTTTGAACGACCATACATAAAAACAATATTGCTTTCAGTCTAATATTAAGTGTGGCAAGCCAGATGTTTCTTATCTTATTTAAATGAAAAAAAAAATGGAGCTACTAGTGTGCACATTAAAACTTGTAACCAGATTGTAAGATTTGGGTACAACCAATATTTCATAATTCTTTGCAGTTCCTTTAACACCCAGCACAGAGATTACAATGAATTCTTGTTAAATGAATGAATGAATGAGGGCTTGTTTCTTGATTCAGAGGGCAGAAGACAGAAACTAACAATCTTTAACACTCAGGAAATAAAAACACTGATCTAGAAGACAGAAAATCTAAAAGCTAATGAGTTGAACAAGTCATTTCAACTTTCTAGTCTGTAGTACTTTATTTATCAAACGAAAGGTTTGAGAAACCCCATCTAACAGTGATTCCATGATCCTACGAATCAAAACCCAGTTATCAAGATGAAACTTGACCTCTGATACCTTTCTTGTTATCTAATTACACAGGAATTGGGCAAGAATGTGGCTTAAAAAGAAATACAGAACTCAAAGATTAAAAAAGAACTATCCATCTCTAACTATCCCTCCCCAGCTTACCAGGGGACTCCTGAGTATATAATCAAGTGGAATTTTTTATGGGACATCAGCAACCATTGAAAATACAGCATGACCTAGTGCCTAGCCTTATCCTTCCGTTGAGTATGGAGGGAAAGAGGGTGGGACTGCAGAGATTAAGACCAGTCAGGGGTCTATCGGTCTTTTAATGTTTCTGGGTCTCAGTTTTATTCATATTTAAGCAAGTAAGCCTGTGTAGACTTCTCTCACAGGAAAATCAGCAAATTGTATAAGCGAAATCAGATTAAGCATATGAGCGCCTTCAGAAGAAAAGTTAGTTGGGATCTCTATTGTTTTGTATGAATCTGAACGAGGAAAGTCAGACAAACTAGAGAAGGATAAAAAGTGTCCTTCTGCTTGCTGCTGGAGTACCTTGGATCAGGGGAGTACCTTTGGATGGAGGCTTGGGGTGGACAGCAAATTGGGGAGCAGGAAGCAAAATGGGCTTGATATTCCTGAACATTCCTCACAGCAGCACGGAATCTTGAAGTCTTAGAGGAACTACTCAAGGGGGACCTCTAGTCATATTCTCATAAAATGTGATACTTGAACTTCTACCATCAATGGAGTAGAAATGAGTTGATTGATTTTGCCAAAGCAGGACCCTTTGAAGGACCAAGGAGCTTCGGAGCCCCACAAGGGATCTATTGGGAGATTCCTTAGCAGCTTTTGATGTCATAGTAGTGAATTTTCCAAATGCAAGTAATAGTGAGAAATGGGGTCTGTATGAGCACTTTTTGCAGCAAATCCTTAAAGTGAGCCTCAGAGCAGCAAATTAAAAAGTCGTAACTTCTGGCCGGGTGCTGTAGCTCAGGCCTGTAATCCCAGCACTTTGCAGGAATGAGGTGGGTAGATCATGAGGTCAGGAGTTCAAGACCAGCCTGACCAACATGGTAAAACCCCGTCTCTACTAAAAATACAAAAATTAGCTGGGCGTGGTGGTGTGCCTGTAATCCCAGGTATTCAGGAAGCTGAGGCAGGGAAATCACTTGAACTTGGGAGGCAGAGCTTGCAGTGAGTCGATATCACACCACTGCACACTCCAGCCTGGGTGACAGAATGAGACTCTGTTAAAAAAAAAAAAAGTGGTAACTTCTGTCAGTAACCATCTTTTGGTGAAGAGCAACACAAATGATCCAACCTATTCCACATGAAGACAGTTGGAGAGATTGGAAAAGAGAAGGGTTGAGGATCATTTCAAACTGAAAAAGATTTGAGCCAGAGTTAAAGAAAGTTAGAATGGGCTGAAAGGAAATTTATAAAAGCCTTATTTTTTTCTGTACAGATAAGGGCCAGGAGACAAGATCAGGTCTTCTAACTCTGTTCAGTGATTTCTGAACATTCTGAGTTGCCTCCCCACCTCAGAGCTTTAATAAGGCTCCTTTTCACCCGTTCTCTCGTACCACACAGGTCAGAATAAAAGGAAAACAGCAAGATAGAGTTGGAAGTAATTTTCCACATTCTTAGAAAAATTTCCAAGCAGCATTTATATTCTGTATGCCCTTGGGTCTTTATAGGCCCCCTTTTGGATGAACTTCCTTGTACCAGGTCACTCAGAATTTAGAAAGGTTAAATAAATGAAGAAATTTATGTCACTTGCTCTTTAAGCTAACATTCTTACCTAAACCCCATCATAAACACTGTCTTCCTTCAATAGGACCATTTGTTGAGCTCTTAAGAGCACCCCTCACTCTGTAAATGTAGACACATAGATGTACTATATATTCTAAAACATCAGGACTTCTGGATGTCTTTTTCTTTTTTTTGTTTTTTTGTTTTTTGAAACAGAGTCTCACTGTGTTGCCCAGGCTGGAGTGCAGTGGTGCAATTTGGCTCACTGTATCCCCTCCACCCACCAGGCTCAAGCAATCCACCTCAGCCTCCTGAGTAGCTGGGCCCACAGGCACGTGCCACTATGCCTGGTTAATTAAAAAAATTTTTTTTGTAAAGATGGGGTCTCACTATATTGCCCAGGTTGCCCTCAAACTCCGCGTCTCAAGCAGTCCTCCTGCCTCAGCCTGTCAAAATGTTGAGATTACAGGCATGAGCCCCTGGGCCCAACCAGAATGTCTTTTTCTTACCAGAATCCAATGAGCTCTGTGTCTTCACAGACAGCCTAAGTTTTTGTTTGTTTGTTTGTTTTTCTCACTGTTAATTCCTGATCTTCCCTATTCTTTGGAGATTGCTCTGTCTTGAAGTTATTACATGTATTATATCTCATCTTCAAAGGGACAAATTTGAATTATCCTCAGAAATCCTCTTATGGGATTCAAAAAAGATGCATTTAAAACTTCAGTCTCAGGTCAGGCACAGTGGCTTATGTCTGTAATACCAACATTTTGGTAGGCTGAGGTGAGAGGATCACTTGAAGCCAGGAATCTGAGGCTGCAGTGAGCCTCTGTGATTGCATTACTGCACTCCATCCTGGGTGACAGTAAGACCTGACTCTAAAAACAAAACAAAACAAAAAACAAAACAACTTTGGTCTCAGAGACAGGTACTGTTTGAGAGAAGAATAATGTCTCAGAGGATTATCACTTTAAATAAAACACCATCAAACCCTTTCAGCCAGTTCTCAATTGCTTTTATGCCCAACCAAAGACACCAAATAACCTAAAATGTGTTCTGGTATGAAAACAGACTTTGCATTGTAAAAATGAGCCATTTATTCCAAAGTTTCTTTAGCCTTGCCAGTAATGAAAAGCTGCCTCACTGCATACATGACTTCAATGTACATATATTCAAGAGTGAAGCAAGACTATGGTAAGCCAGGTAGACACAGTAATTCATGGCTACTCATGGGCAGCCAGTCTCATGGGCTCACCTACAGTGGTAGCCTTTCGCCTTATTTCACTTGTATTTGTTGAAGAAAAGCAGTAATGAACAAATAAGATATAGCTGCTAGCACAGCACGATGTGAAACGTTTTATGGCCTAAACACAATAACCCATAATGCAAAAAAACCTGCAAAATAGAGCAGAGTGAATCAAATTCAGTAGAGAATTCCTATATTTTTACGACAATGGCTGTTATGCTTCAGAATACTTAATTCCAATCTAGGTCCTTAATTATATCATAAGAAAAGGTGTTGAATTGGGACTGAAATGTAGGAAAGTATGCTTTTTAAGTTGGATTTGTAATAGAAACAAATGAGAAACTAATAAAAAAAAATGCGATAATTAAACATGGAGCAGATCCAGATGGGGCAAGACATATAGAACAGTTTGAAAGCAAACTTTGCAGGATACCAGTCTGGTAACTTGTATGATTTTCCTAGGCTGAGGACCTGACAGATTCTAAAAAAATACCTTGTGACATGCATTCTGCTCTTCACAAAGAGCATATCTGACCTCTTCACAAAACTCCTTCCTCCAAAGAGCTCATATTTCAATGAGGGAGAAAGAAACCGATGAAACAATTTAAAATACCCTAATATGATAAGTCATATATATGGCAGTAGTATCCCTATTGTCTAGAATAAACCACTATAGCATTGTATTACTTAGAGTCTAAATTTATTTAATGTAATTTTCTGATTGCTCAATCCTCAAATTTTATTCCCCTCACTGCTCTGTTTTTATTGAGAGTCTAATTTATCTATAATAAAAGGCACAGATTTTAAGAGCACAGTTCAATGAGTTTTGGCAAATGTATATACTCATGTAATCAATACTATAATCAAGATATAGAACATTTTTATCAACCAAGAAACTGTCTCCCTAATTCATAATACCTTAGCTTAGTTTTGTTTATTTTTGGTTCATGTAAACAGGATCATACTGTATGTACCTTTTAATATTTGACTCCCATCAGTCAAACAATTGTATGAAATTTTTCCATGATATTATAAGCATTAGATTTTTTCTTTTTATTGCTGAGTGTTGCCCAATTGTATGAATATACCACCATTTGTTCATCCATTCTCAAGTTGAAGGCCATTTAAATTATTTCTCGTTTGAGCTGCTGCAAAGAAAGTTGCTCTGAACAATGTTGTATAAGTCATTGTGTGGTTATATTTCTTTCTGTTGGATGAATATTTAGAAGGGAAACTGTTGAGTTCACACATTGTATTCTTGAACTCTTATTTTAACTTATTTCTTGATGATCTACATCACATCTTTGAATACTGTCTTAGTTTGCTTTCATACTGCTGATAAAGACATACTTGAGACTGGGCAATTTACAAAAGAAAGAGGTTTATTGGACTTAAGTTTCCACATGGCAGGGGAGGCCGCACAATCATGATGGAAGGTGAGGAGGATCAAGTCACATCTTATATGAATGGCAGCAGGCAAAGAGAGAGCTTGTGCAGGGAAACTCCTGTTTTTAAAACCATCAGATCACGTGAAACTCATTCATTATCACGAGAACAGTGCAGGAAAGACCTGACCCCATAACTCAATCACCTCCCACCGAGTTCCTCCCATGACATGTGGGAATATTGGGAGATGCACTTCAAGATGAGATTTGGGTGGGGACACAGCAAACCATAGCAAACACTTTTGCTGAAGTTTGGTTAATGGTATGTTTCTTGAGAAATGGTGTATTTTTCAAGAAATTATATAGAATATCTTTGTTTTCTATGTACACAAATAATACATTTTTGAAACCCATCTCTTTCTTCCTCATTCACTATTAACGTCACAACTCTAGAACAGACCTTATCATCATTCACCTGAAATACTGCATCTTGAGGTAGGGACAGTATCTTTATACCATTATGATCCCAGTTCTTGGCACATGGCCGAGGGTTAGTAAATACTTGTCAAATAAAATGTGTGCCTCTGCTGAATCACCCAAACTGATAGTTTATTGGTGCAGTTTAGTTACTATCTTTTATCTGCAACCCAACCTCATCAGCATATGATTACTTTAAAAAAAACAACAAATCAAGGAGCAAAGACCCCAATGGGACATTGCTTAACAAATGTTGATGATACTAAGCTAGAATAAATCAGAAGTGACAACTCTTCACAAGAGGATGGGGAAACATTGGTTGGATTATGCATCATTTGTTCTTGAGATACCTTCATACACATCACTGTTTATACATACTTCATACACATCAGGACTGTTTACTAGCAGAACACAGAGTTGCATTTCAATTAAGCCATTAGTGATGGATTTTAGAGATGAAAATTAACAAGATTCTATGTTTATACAAATACACACATACACGAACACCTTCAAAAGTCAACATTATGCAAGATTCCAGCAAGAAGTGGTGGTCGTAATTCGGATCTACCTGGTCATAGAGGCAAGGCCCACACACTTTACATATTTTTCCTCTTAAATTAACCTTTTTGAGCTTAGACAATTCCATTAAAATCTGGCTGCTCAACAGCCAAATACCTGGTGTGAATTTATCCCCGTGCTACAGTGACAGTGGTTCATCCCCCGATAGTCCATCCTGCATTATCCTCTTGTTCTTACACACTTTATATCCAATTCATCCAGAAATTGTTTATCTATAAAATATATCCAGAATATGACCACTTTTCTCTACCTCCACCTTGGTCCAAGTTACTCTCATCTCTTGCCTGTAGTATTATAATATCCTTCTATCTTGTCCCCTAGCTTTCATTCTTATTTCTCTCCTGGCAACCAGCTGACGGGGTGATTCTTTTAAAAGATAAGATAGATCATTGTTATTCTATCTCCTTCCTGACACTTCACCTCCCACCATTCCACTCCTTTATACCCTGCATGACAACTATTCAAGCCTCCTTGATATTCTTTGAACTTCTCCCTTGGGACTGTGCTTGTACTTTCCTCTGCCTACTCTTACTGGCGAAAGACTCTTCAAGTCTTTGTCCTAACGTCACCTTCAGTGAAGCCTGCACAGACAACCCTAATCTCAACGCCCTCCTGCCTTCCAATCTTTCTTATTTCAAAGCAACTATTACTTCTTTTTACTACTTATTATATATTATTTATTGTTTATCTTTTCCAATTAGTTCTACAAAGGCAAGCTTCATAAAATCATGTCTATTTTGTTCACTGATACATCCTAGGTGTCCGATGCTAGGCATATAGTAGGTACTGAATAAATATTTATTGGAGAAATGAATAAATTTGCATTAGATGCTTTTGGTACAAGGTACCAGATAAAAGGTACAAAGGTATGAGGTACAAAGATACAAGGAAGTTCTTCCTTGAGGTTAACTTCAGTATGGAAACTTTAGAAAATATATTTAAATATACTGTTAGAATAATTGTTCTAGGTCGATTTTTGAATTTTACGTAGGACTACGGGTAAAAGTTATTTTACCTTGGAGTGGAGGACTGTTTATAAAGGAAAAAAAATTCTACAATTTTTCTAGGTAGTTCATCTAGTATAAAACATTGCTAAAAATCCTTCAAAATTGAAACAATAAGCTTTTCTTTACTGTGCAAGAAAAACATTGTCATGTTCTGGGATCAATATTTTAAAAATTCAGTTGTCTATGGCACAAAATGAATATTGAGAAATTTTAGAGGAAATTACAAATCATATTATTCAAGCATTGACATTGTTTTAAGAATTTCTAGCATCACATCTAAAACAAAATATGTGCTTCCCACACATCAATCTTTCAAATATCACTATTACTTATATTTAGATGTTGTTTTTTCTTTAAATTGACATATTAAATATACCTAAACACTGGAGCTTTGTATTGCTACTACTGATGGAAAATCAGTATCACTTAGGACAAATAGATGAGAAAAATCCAAATATATATTATGAAAACCAAAAAATTTATTAAATTCTAGCAAGGTACTATTGCTGGCCTAATGTTCTGAGTCTGAAGTCTTTCTCTTCTATGTTGAAAATGAACACAAGCCGGGCACGGTGGCTCAAGCCTGTAATCCCAGCACTTTGGGAGGCCGAGACGGGTGGATCACAAGGTCAGGAGATCGAGACCATCCTGGCTAACACGGTGAAACCCCGTCTCTACTAAAAATACAAAAAACTAGCCAGGCGAGGTGGCGGGCACCTGTAGTCCCAGCTGCTGGGGAGGCTGAGGCAGGAGAATGGCGTGAACCTGGGAGGCGGAGATTGCAGCAAGCTGAGATCCGGCCACTGCACTCCAGCCTGGGTGACAGAGCGAGACTCTGTCTCAAAAAAAAAAAAAAAAGAAAACGAAGAACACAAAAATGTTAAAAGATACAGAAACATATGCTATAATATAAAACCAAAACTTTCTTTTTTACATTATCAGGATAAAAAAAATTTAAGGGATAACTGTCTCATTTTGAGTTTCAATATATCCAGATTCCACGTTTAACATCATCTCTTGTGTCACTAGTGTCCGAGGGTGGTTAGTGCAGACTTTGTCATTCAATATTTGGATTTCAATGTTGACCTCATCACTTACTGACTCTGCAGCCTTGAGCTAGAGAAATAATCTCTCTAAGTTGCATTTTCTTTCATCTATAAAATAGAGCAAAGAGTGCCTATTTTGCTGATATATGACAGTTAAATAATATAATGTACCAAGGCACAAATCAAGTGTTTTAAATGTTAATTCCCTTCTTGACCAAAAAGATGCTTAGCTTTTAGTTTCAATGACCAAAATACTCTCTGTTCATTCAGGTCACCATGAGTCCTCATTGTCAAGGGTTCAAAGTTTTATTTAATGGGTTTATGGCTTATACTTTGTAATTGACATTAATATTAAAATGTCATTACAGCTTTAGAGGAGTTTGTTATGGAAGTCTTACATAGCAAGTATTATAGATTGGTTGTAAACTCCCAAAACTCATATGTTGAAATCCTAATCCCTAATTTGATGGAGATGGGAAGGAATGAGGAAAAGCTGTCAGATTTATTGGATTTCACAGGAGAACCACAGAACTAGTGCACTATTCTTCAAGATAATAGAAGAGTGAACACAAAGTAGATTCAGAGATCATCTACCTCATAGTTTCAAAAGTGGGGGACTATTGCCTTTCTTTCAAGGACTAGACAGTCTCTGCCAGAATCTTGCAGGTGGGACTGCCAGGCAGTCTCCTGGTGAAACACTCAGTGGGCCTGGAGGTCAAGACATTAAGCCAGAGAGGGTTACTCTTGAGCCTTAAAATCTCATGGATTTTACCTTGCAGTATGGACTTACTTGGGATCCATCATTCTTTTCTTCTTTCTTCTTTCTTCCTTTTGGAATGAAAACATCTATCCTATATCTGTCCCACTATTGTATTTTGGAAGCACATACCTTGTTTGATTTCACAGATTCACAGATGGAGAGCAATTGGCCTCAGGATAAATTGTACCTTCAGTCTCACCCATATATGATTTAGATGACATTTAAATGAGACTTTAGATTTTAGACTTTAGAGTTGATGCTGGAAAGAGTTGAGACTTTTGTGGCTGTTAGGATGTAATGAATGTATTTTGATGAGAAGTACACAAATTTTGGAGGACTGGGGCAGAATGCTATAGACTGACTGCTACAGACTGTTATGCTTAGTCAAAATTTGTGTATTGAAATCCTAATCCTCAGTGTGACAGTATTAGGAAGTAAGGCCATTAGGAAGCAGAGCCCTCATGAGTAGGATCAGTGCCTATAAAAGAGATCCCAGAGCCCTGTATCTATAGCCACATGAGGACATAGCAAGAAGGTGCTGTCTATGAATCAGGAAGTGGGCCATTACTAGACACCAAATCTGCTGACACCTTGACCTTAGATTTTTCAGTCTCCAGAACTGTGAGAAATAAGTTTATGTTGCTTATTAGCCACTCAGTGTATAATATTTTGTTATAGCAGCCCAAATAGATTAAGACAGCAAGCCTAGCCAGTTTTGAATGGAGAATAACTAGAAATGATAAGGATAAGTGAGAGTTCTTTAGAAACAGAATAATCTCTCAATGTCTACAGGTAAACATTCCATTTATATCAGAAGAGGGCTGGCCCAAAGTATCATGATATAAAATCTGCTTGGGACTGGGAGGAGTGATCCATGACTGTAATCCCAGAACTTTGGGAGGCCCAGGTGAGCGGATCAGTTGAGCCCAGGAGTTTGAGACCAGACTTGGCAGCATAGTGAAACTCCACCTCTACTAAAAAATACAAAAATTAGCTTGGACATGGTGGCATCTCGCGAGCCCAGGAGGTCAAGGCTACAGTGAGCCATGACTGTGCCACCGCACTCAAGTCTGGGTGACAAAGCGAAACCCTGTCTCAAAATAATAAAATAAAATAAAATAAAATCTGCTTGGACTGATTTGCTCAAGGACAATTCTTCCAATCTGGAGAAATTTGCAAAGGTCACCACCGACTCAACAAGAACATCTCACATTTTCAGTTATTTTGTGCATCCCACATTTCATCGTGCTTCCATCTTCCACTGTGAGAGCCACATACACTGCTGCAAGAGGAAATTGACATTTGGGGCATATTTCCCCCTTCTGTACAAAAGCCAGAACAATTGAGGGTGAAGATATGTCTTTATATTTATATAGCTATTAAAGTGGTTGGTTAAAATTATTTGAATAATTCAAAAAATTAAGCAGGAAAGCACAAAATATCTGTAAACTGAGAAAGATACAATCACTTATTTATGGAACACCAATTTTAATTTTATATTTTGAAATGATGCCAATAAATATTTACATGTTTCTCATTTTTTAAAGACAAAAGCCAGGGAAGAAAATGCAGGCTACAGTGAAAGCTTGTGGTTTAAATTCCCTTTTTAGATTTTATAATAACCTTTATCTTCCTGCATTTTCTTCCTTTATTAGTATTATGGAAGAGCCAGGCTTAATTATCTCCTTTTAATTTGTGTTTCTTATTTCTTTTGTTTGGCTCATGCACTTGTTTATTCCTTCAGATGTGGATTGGTGAGGGGGGGTAGAAGAGTGAAGACAAGGAGATTCTATGTCATCTTTTATAAGAGAAGTTAGATTTTATTTTCTTATTTAAATTTCAAGAGATGATTTGTTAGACTTCAAGCTGTGGGTGGTGAAGAAATCCTTTGAAGAAAAAGCATATTCATTCAGTAATTATATCTGTTAGAGAAAGAAAGAATCACTAAATAAACAAGAGTTCCAGGACAATCAATAACTATTTGGAGGGAAAAAAAATCAAGTTACCACAACTTTTCACACACAAAAAAATCAATTCAAGATAGATTATGATTTAAAGATAAAACAAATACATAAAACTGAAGACTTAACTGATTGCTTATCTGATCTTAAGAGGTAAAAATAAGAAATCACAGTAGGAAAAAAATATATAGCTTTATAAAAAATAACGAAAACAAAACAGACAAAAAACCTGGAGAAATTACTTGGCAACCAATAAAGTTAATGTAAACAGATAGTGTATAAAGTAAATGTATAACGTTTTGGTATTAAATAATAAGGACAACCTCTAGATCTCATTTGAAATTGGCCAAAGGACATAAACAAGTAATTAAAACAAGAAATAAAAATTAATAACAAACATAGAAAACAAATTCTATCTCACTAGTTATAAAAATAGAATAATAGCATCTAGTTCCAGTCTGGATAGAATAAGCACATTCCACCCAACTTCTGCTAATTTCAACAAACACCCCGGGTACACTTAAAGGACTTATCCAGAAGATTTTGAAAGATGGATTCAAGAAGATGGTTGGGCTAGTGATGAAGGAAGCCTTGACTGTGAGTTCTCTATATATTTTTGTCTCATCTATATCTTAGTTTGTGTGCTAGAGAAGCCAGTAGCAATTTAGACCACAAAAGGGTACAGAATAAAAAGGCCCAGGGGCCAGGCGCGGAGGCTCACACCTGTAATCTCAGCACTTTGGCAGCTGAGGTCAGGAGTTTGAGACCATTCTGGCCAACATGATGAAATACCGTCTCTACTAAAAATACAAAAATTAGCTGGGCGTGGTGGCTCCTGCCCGTATTCCCAGCTATTCTGGAGGCTGAGGCAGGAGAATCACTTGAACTCAGGAAGTGGAGGTTGCAGTGAGCCGAGATCGCGCCACTGTACTCCAGCCTGGGCGACAGAGCAAGACTCCATCTCAAAAAGAAAAAAAAAAGTCCCAGGAAAAGCTTGTTTCCTCTATCCAGAGGACTGAGAAGAGGGAGGCTTTTTAAGACAGACCCCTTTTTTTACTCTACCTGCCCTAATAATACCACCAAGGACGCAGTTCCCTTCTCACTCCCTACCAGTCTAGCTGTGACATATAGGTAGTGATGCTCCTTTTTTGCCTCTCCCCAATAAGAGTACTTTCCAAAGGGTCTGTGCAGTGGAGCCCTATTAATTCATCCCTTCCTGAGGTGGGCACATGTCAATGAAGAGGTGGTGACCCTCCTGTTCTCCAAGCATGGCTATGGCAGATAGAGTAGAGTGGAGCTCTGTAGAACTATCCCAGTCCCTCATTAAGGAAAGGTAAGCAGAGGCAATATCTCTCTACCTTCCCCCATTCCCACAGTTGGAGAGGATTACTAAGAAGAGAGAGGTAGGAAAGGGATCCTTTCAATCTGTGTATGAAGTCCTAGGCTTACCCTGAAATGACCTTTGCAGGACACTGACCACAATCAACACAGCAAAAACATTGAGAACTGAATGAATTATGGCATGAAATATCACACTGGTTTCAGGTTGGCCTCTGGGCAGCAGTGCACAAGTGGCACAGATCAGAATAGCATTTTTAAAGGCTTTAAAAAATGAAATTGAGAGTTGAACCATGCCCTTATGATCATAGATCTAAAAATTCTCAACAAAATGTAAATACATAAAAGGGATAAGACACCTACACCCTGACCAAGTGGGGTTCATTCTAGGATGCAAAGTTGGTTCGATACTCAAAAATTAGTTAATGCAATCTCCCATATTTACAGTCTAAAAGAAAAAAGTTTATGATTATCTTAATTAAAGCAGAAAAGCCTTTGATAAAATTTAACACCCATTTGTGCTAAAAACTCTCAGCAAAGTAGAAACAGAAGGAAACTTCCTCAGCATGATAAGGAGAATCTACAAAATAACCTACAGCTAATATTATGTTTAATGGTGACAGACTGAATTCTTTCTCCCAAAGATCAGGAACAAGGCAAGCATGTCTACTCTCACCACTTGTTTTCAACATAGCACTAGTGCAACCAGGCAAGCAAAAGAAATACAGTTTGAAAAGGAAGAAATAAAATCTTTCTCTGCATAACCAAGGATTAGGCAGAGTTCTTAGACATGAAATCAAAAGCATGATCCATAACAGAAAGTCGATAAATTAGAGTTTATCAAAATGAAAAATTCGTGTTTTGCTAAAGGAACTGTTATGAGAATGAAAACTCAGGCTACAGATTGGGGAAAAAATATTTGCAAGTCATATGTCCAACAGAAGACTTGTATAACCAGAATATATAAAGAATTCTCTAAACTCAACAGTAAGAAAACAAGCCATCCAATTTAAAAATGGGTAAAATACTTAAAACTACACTTCACCAAAGATATACAGATGGCAAATAGGCATATGAAAAGATGTTCAACATCACTAGATACTAGGAATATGCAAATTAAAGCCACCACAAGATACTACTACACATCTTTTAGCATTGCTAAAATAATGGCAATATTGGCAATACCTACTGCTGATGAGATAGCAAAACAACTGGATCTCTCATGTATTGTTGGTGGCAATGTAAAATGGTACCACCATTTTGGGAAGCAGTGTGATAGTTTCTTATAAACTGACAAATATGACTGAGCAACTCCATTCCTGAGTGTTTACACTAGAAAAATGAAAATGTATATTTACACAAAAACCTGTACATAAATGTTCATCACCTCAAACTAGAAATAGTACAAATGTCCTGTCCCAGTTGGATAAATTGTTGGATGTCCATATCATGAGATATTACACAGCAATAAAAAGGGACAAATTATTGATACCCAACAAGGATGATTCTCAAGATATCATTCTGAGGTGAAAAAGCCAATCCCAGATAGCTATACAGTGTGTGATTTCACTTTATGTAAGATTGTCAAATGACAAAATTATAGTGATGGAGAACAGATTAGTGATGCCAAAGTTGTGGATGGGGAAGTAAGTGACTATAAAGGGATAGCACAGGGAGATTTTTTTTTTGGGGGGGGTGATAGAATAGATCTATATCCTGATAGTGGTGATGGTTGTACAAATCTACACATGTAATACATGTAATAAAATTAATAGAACTATATACCACACCCCACCAAAAGCAAAAAGAAAATGAAGAGAGAAAGTACATGGAAAAACTGATGAAATCCAAATAATATCTATCATTTAGGTAATAATATTGTACCAAAGTCAAAGTCAGTCTTGATAATTGTACTAAGATTATTTATATATGATGTTCTTTTGGGGGAAAGCAGGATAAAGGGTACAGGGGAACTGTCTGTACTGTATTTTTAAGAGCATTATTGAAGTATCTATATATAATATTAAATACACTCATTTCAAGTGTATAATTTAACAGTTTTTAGTAAGTTTACAGAGTTGCAAAACCATCACCACTATTTTTAGAGTATTTTCATCACCCTCAAAATAAACCTTAGAATCATTTGCAGTCAACCTTGTTCCCATCCTCAATTCCAGGCAACTTTCTGTCTCCATAGATATGCTTTTCCCAGTCTCTGTACAAGTTCTGCAGCTTCTATGTTAGTCTAAAATTATTTCAAAATAAAAATGTTAAAAAATAATTTTGAAAACTTACGACCTTAAAATTTGTTTTACTAATATTTGACAAAAATTATCGGACATTCATATTGACTCTTTCTAGGCAAATGGGTATTTTAAAGACTTCATATACAATATATATTAGAAAAAATACAAAGAACAAGATTATGATGTACTTGTTAGTCAGTGCTTAGAAGCACTAGTGTTATTAGAGCACCCAAGATAATGCAACAGAGAACAGAGAAAATTCAGCTATTATTGCTGACAAATTTACCCCAAAGAGACCAGTAAGAAATACACAGGTATGCAAAGCACTTAACTAGTTTATTTCTGTGGTTATTATGATATTTAAAAATAAACCCTATGAATTCTGAAAATCAATAGTAAAGGAAAAAATGTTAAAATTTCAGATTAAAATAATAATAATGTTGATGAACATTAAAGTATTCTTTAAAGACTTTTACCAAAAGAAAATTCTGACAGAGACGAAAAGCGATATAAAAATCTCAGAGAACTTCAATACAGAAGGTACTAAAGTACTTTTATACTATAAAGTACTATCTAGTTACTATATGTGTTTGTATACATGCATATGTGTATATGTGTATGTGCACATATGTGAATATATTTAGTAAATATATGTGATTTACAGTGACTTAAAATGTAAAATTTCTGAGTTTTAAGTTTACTTAGACCAAATAAATAAAATATATTCTTAGTTTTCAGATAATAAAAAATAATGCCTTTTAAAATAAAACAATTTTGATATAACACCTTATTCAAAAGAATCAAATAATAATGGAGTACAGATTGGTGTAAGCTTTTTAGAAAACAATCTTGTAATATGTATCAAAAGCCTTAAAATAGTTCATTATCTGGTTTTAGAAATCACCTTTGTAAAAAAATACGAGGTGAGGACAAGAATTATGTGCAATGCTGCCCTCCATATCTTTGCATTTTAATGATGAAAACTTTTTTGAAAGAAAATATTTGCATGTAAAATGGTGGACATTTTGAATAACTAAAAAATCTACATTATAGAGAATAAGTCAAAAAAATTGTGTTAAGTCCACACAATGGACTTTTAAAGGTAATCTATAAAGATCATATTGTTGGAGACAATATCATACCATGGGAAAATGCTTATAATATAATGTAAAATTAATTTAAAAATCAAGGTACAAAAGCATATATATCATACATTATATTAAAATATATTTAATTTATGCTGATTTATATACTAAAATGTTGATAAACATATACTTATATTTATTAACATCAAGAGATTACATATTTGAATATACATTTTATTTTATATATTAATATATTAACATGTTTATTTTATACATATATTCATTTATACATATATAATACAATATTGATAGTGATTATTCTGAGTGGTGGGTTTAAAGGATGCATTTATTTTGTACTTTATATTTTTGTCACAGATGGGTTTGTCACAGCATATGTATGTGTAACATATGAATATGTAATAATATTATAAAAAGAAAAAGGACTGTTGGCTTAAAGTGAAGAGAACTTGCACCTAGTTACTGTGTGCCACTACCAGGTAACCCCAGGCAGATTGTTAAAACATTCTAGTTCTCAATTCTATCACCTGTTAAAGGAGGGGTTACATTGTGCCATTTCAAAGTTTCATTATAGCTCTATTCTTTTTTTATATATATTTTAAGTTCTAGGGTACATGTGTACAACGTGCAGGTTTTTTACATTTGTGTACATGTGCCATGTTGGTATGCTGCACCCATTAACTCATCATTTGCATTAGGTATATCTCCTAATGCTACCTCTCCCCCCACCCCACTACAGGCCCCGGTGTGTGATGTTCCCCACCCTGTGTCCAAGTGTTCTCATTGTTCAATTCCCACCTATAAGTGAGAACATGCAGTGTTTGGTTTTCTGTCCTTGCGATAGTTTGCTCAGAATAATGGTTTCCAGCTTCATCCATGAAAAATTGCTCATCATCACTGGTCATTAGAGAAATGCAAATCAAAACCACAATGAGCTACCATCTCACACCAGTTAGAATGGTGATCATTAAAAAGTCAGGAAACAACAGGTGCTGGAGAGGATGTGGAGAAATAGGAACGCTTTTACACTGTTCGTGGGACTGTAAACTAGTTCAACCATTGTGGAAGACAGTGTGGTGATTCCTCAAGGATCTAGAACTAGAAATATCATATGATCCAGTCATCCCATTACTGGGTATATACCCAAAGGATTATAAATCATTCTGCTATAAAGACACATGCACAGATATGTTTATTGCGGCACTATTCACAATAGCAAAGACTTGGAACCAACCCAAATGTCCATCGATGATACACTGGATTAAGAAAATGTGACACATACACACCATGGAATACTATAGCTCTGCTCTGTTATTTTGCAGTTCAATTATCTAGCATGTATAAGGCCCTATACAAGGCAAAGTAAGATGGATGAAGTGCACTTAACTTCAAGGACTTTAATGTCCAATCAGGAGGAAACAATCATGAATATACATACATACATTCATACAGCATGAGGGAGAACTTGGTGAGTGCCATGAGGGGTTAGGTTAGTAAAGGGAAAAACCACATCTGGCAGGGCAAGTAGAAACATTTTAATGAAGGAGTTAGCATAATCAGCCTTATCTCTTCTACTCCAAGTTCAGCTGATTTTCTCCTCTATAATTTTCTCAATTAGTTTCCAATTTTATTCCATTAGTCATTTGGATCATTATTAGTTTTTATTTCAATTTCCTCTGCAGTGAGCCCTGTCAGCAGCCAAAGAGTGACACAGAACTAGTGAATTGGAATCCAAAAGAACAAATCGCAGCTCAGTTAACAAATATGTTGGCTAAATGCCGGCCTCAGTAGGAAACAGTCAGCCAAAATATTTATCAACAGGATTTTAATTCTACAGTTTGATTTAAATTTCTGCTCAACTGAGTGTGTGGTATATCTAGCTGGTTAACTCTGGAATTCTAATCAAAGGACTGTCAAAGCAGCAAGACAAATATTTGTGTTAGTGCTGCAGTTGCTAACTTCAGATGAGATGGTGTGGCTCTTGAACACATTCAGATACCACCCTGAGTCCTTGGCAGCCCTTTGAGGAGTCCTTTACGGTGCTATGGTGCTTATTAACTAGTTTTTTGTGCCATGCCAGTTGTATGTCCCCACATCACCATATGGGCTTCTAGAATATGAATTCTGGCTTGTTAATGACCCAACCTTGGTAGAAAAATGCACTTGGAGTGGTTTTCTGGTAGTAATTATATAAACGGGCATTCACACCAACTCAGGGGAGCCTCAGGTGTGACCATTTATCTGGATGTGGGGCCAGCTTCTGTGTCATCTTCTTGGGGAAACTTCTCAAGGAGTGGTGAGGCTTCCTTTTAACCTTTCCTTCTCTTTCTGCTCTCTCCCTCCTTCCTGCACCCACACATTTCTCTGTGGGAAGAGAAGAACAGAACTCTGTTCTTCCCCAATTCATCACCACTTCTTAAGGGAGAGAAATGTTGTTTTGGTTATTCAAATAAGTGTAACCTATCATCATACTAAGCTCGAATGGTTAGACTGAACCATCAAGCTACTTTAGGAAGAGGGGACTTACACAAAAAGTATCGGGTATTCATGTTTCAACCTCTTGTCGGCAGAAAAAAGGATAGGGAATCAATGTTTGGTTTAAAGTCCCAAAAGGAAGTGGTCATTCCCTTCCAGAGAAGTATAAACTGCCTCCCCTTTCATTGTCGTGAAGCGAAGAGATTTCTAAATAGGAAAAGAGCATAGAGAATTTAGATGTGAACACAGGGTATTTAGAAAGGCAAAATTACATCACTAAGCATGCACAGAAATCATCACACGGGGTACCCAACCCCCAGGCCATGGACCAGCACTGGTCTGTGGCCTGTTAGGAACCAGGCTGCAGAGCAGGAGGTGAGCAGAGGGCAAGTAAGCAATCAGCTCTGCCTCCTGTCAGATCAGTGGCAGCATTAGCTTCTCATAGGAGTGCAAACTGTGAACTGCACATGTGAGGGATCTAGGTTACGCACTCCTTATGAGAATCTAATGCCTGATGATCTGAGTCTGAAGTGGAACAGTTTCATCCCAAAATCATCTCCTTCCTTCCCCACTCCACATCCATGGAAAAATTGTCTTCCACAAAACCAGTCCCTGATGCTAAAAAGGTTGGGGACAGCTGATCTATCACTGTAATGAACATGGAGATGGACCACCCATATCTTCCTCCATGCCTGTTGCAGCTGGGACTGCAGTTAGCAATTAGTCCCCATCTACCAGTCTCTGGAGATCACCTCAGTTGCAAAGTTAACTATAAACAATAAAGAAGGAAATATGCTGATATGAAACGGAAGGTGGTTTCTGCCATATTGGGAGGAAATAAAAGTTCTGCCTAAGTTAGAGATGCCTGGAGAGAGGGGAGGGGTGTGTGTGTGTGTGTGTGTGTGTAAAACAGCAGTGCTGAAACACAAGTTGAGACCTGCCCTCTGCCTCCTTCTTTAGGAATAGATGGAGTAGAAACTGTAGATGGACTTTGGCTTGGAGTGCCTGGGCCAACCTGGGCCAGCCTGGGCCTTAGAGTGCCTGGGTCAGCCTGTCTACCACAATAAAACAGAAATAGTAGAATGGTATCTTGAAGGAGAAGAGAGAGGTGAGAAAGCACATTTCAGTTTTCCAGTGGCTGAATGTTTGCAGAAGTTTCTACAAAGAATGGGAATGGGTCAAAGGGCCAATAAGCTGAAAGAAACCTTCACTTTGAAAGAGGAGGACATAGAGAGGAAGTTGGCAGGTACCATGAACCATCAGCAGGTTCTAGAGGCTCCACCAATAACCAACTGGATTCATTTCCAAGAGTACTTAGCACAGTGAATATAGACAACTACTTCAGAGGTGGCCAGCGGGCATCCGGATGACTGCATGAGAACTGGACTCTCTTCCTCTGTGTTGTGTAGTTATATGAGTACCCACTCTGAGCCCAGATAACATACTGGAAAGAGGACAGGAAGGGGAAATTCCTTGAGAGGGGAGAATCACTTAGATAAGAAGTTTGCACTTTGAATTAACTATTTAAATTCTCAATTGACTATTTACACCAACATGATTGTGTTAACCTGGACAAGACTTCAGTGAATTGGAAGTGACAGTTACCTCCAACAGTCAAGCTAAGGTTTCCATCACCATCAACCAGAAATGTGGGCTCAGAAGCAAGTTATATTCTGTTGTGGGAAAAAAAAAAAAAAAAAAGCCGTATCTCTTCACATCTGAATTGTCACTAAAAAAAATTAAGCCACCAATGTATATTTAAAAGTAACATGAAACACTTGATTCTGCATTAACCCATAAGACAAATACGGCATGTAAGAACAAGCCACAAAATCAATACCCTGAGTTCTACACTGGTGCTCTAATGGCTTACTCCTAATCTCACCCCTTCCACTATTATGCAAGGGTACCTTGGGCTGGGGCTGCCTTGAACCATCTCTGCATCTCAATTTGCCCATAGTAAAAATAAGTAAAACCCAACGATATTCATCATAAAACACTGAGCAAACGCTAAATGACAATAATTAAAATTCAGAAAAAACTAGTCTTATCCCTATTACTCCTATCTCTATACACCATGCCGGATATGATTCTGAGAGACTTCTGGAAGGCAGTGGGGAGAGGAGGAGGAGGCAGTTGCTAGCAGAAATTCAGAGAATCTGCAAGTTATTTATGCATAAACTGAGTGGGACAGAGCTTGCTATTTGAATTATGCCTGCTTCTGTTTTATCGAACCCATTCCTCACCCACACATATTACAGGAGCTGGCATCTCTTATTTACACAGCACAGGGTACGTTGCTCAAATAAAGAGGGCAAAGCAATATGGAGCACATAGAAAAGAGAGTGTTTACATTGAAAGTGTGAGTATTTATTAAGCAATTCAACACATTTTAGATACATTTTTAAAAGATGAAATAACGTGTGTTGACAATGTCCATGGTGAAAAGGAGTTATTTTCTCCCCAAATATTCAGCAGGCTGTTTGAACAGGTAGTATCTTATTTCTAGATTGTTGTTTGAAATTGTCCTAGTTCCAGCTTTTTAAAAATCTCCCTGAGCGTCAGTTTTCTTGTGTGCTAAGTGGGAGTAAGGAGATCTCTCTTGCAGGGTTGCTGTGAGGATGAAATGATACACCATATGTCAAGCACTGGAAGTGTGAGTCTGGCACACTGTAGGGGCCTTGTCCCCTTTATCCCTGGGTCAAAGTGTACCCCTCTGTTCCGGTTTTCTTAGCCTCATATTGAGGGAGGAGATTGAGGGGATGTATTGCCATGAAACCTTTGCAAAGAACATGGATTATTTCTCCCTAACATGGTCTGAATATGGCCTTAACACACACAACCAAATGTCCCTTGGATAGAGCTGCTAGAAGACGTGGGAAGCATGGGGAAGGTGAGCAGCAGAAAACAACAGAAAGATGGAGAGGGAAAATTAGAAAAAAGAAGTTTGTCCCTCCATTGCCTTTTCTCTGGTTACTACTCTACACAGGCCTCATCCTCATCCCCACTTTGGCCCCAGTCTGTGTTGCAGTTACAGCATACACAAACGTCTGCTCACTTTCTAAGGTCATTATGACATTTTGCTTAGTTCCTCAGACAGTTAAAAGCACTCTTTCATGAATTAGCCCAAGAATCTCTGTATGTTCTTTTCTCTTTTTTTTTTAGATGGAGTCTGGCTCTGTCACCCAGGCTGCAATTCTCCTGCCTCAGCCTCCTGAGTAGCTAGGATGACAGGCGCCCGCCACCACGCCCAGCTAACGTTTGTATTTTTCAGCAGAGATGAGGTTTCACCATGTTGGACAGGCTGGCCTCAAACTCCTGACCTCAGATAATCTGCCTGCCTTGGCCTCCCAAAATGCTCAGCCACCATGCCCGGCCTATCTCTATATGTTCTTGTATGTGATGTTTTCATCGCTTCTTTCAAGTCCAGTGTGTTCACCAGATTGTGAGTTCCTTGAAGCTAAATTGTTATTGTAATAATTATTAACATATTACTAGTTACTGTATGCCAAACAAATAGTTTTAAAAGATATTAGCTCATAAAATATTCACAAAAGCCATCAGGTAAGGTGTTGTTATTAGCATTTTCTCTCCCATTCCATTTTTAATTTTTATTTTATTTATTTATTTATTTTTGAGACAGAGTCCCGCTCTGTTGCCCAGGCTGGAGTGCAGTGGCCGGATCTCAGCTCACTGCAAGCTCTACCTCCCGGGTTTATGCCATTCTCCTGCCTCAGCCTCCCGAGTAGCTGGGACTACAGGCGCCCGCCTCATCGCCCGGCTAGTTTTTTTGTATTTTTTAGTAGAGACGGGGTTTCACCGTCAGGATGGTCTCGATCTCCTGACCTCGTGATCCGCCCGTCTCGGCCTCCCAAAGTGCTGGGATTACAGGCTTGAGCCACCGCGCCCGGCCCCATTTTTAATTTTTAAATTGTAGAACCTATATTCATAGCCACATTGCGTCTTCCCTAGACTCAACCTTCTTTCTATTTTGAAGTTCTTCAAAACTTCATGGCTCCTACATGACACTTAAGCATACTTTGTATACTACACAAGCTAATACTCTTCAAAAAGTGCAATTTCTGTGAGCTATGAGTTTTATCTCATCTGCTACTTCCAGTTTATACTTTTGTTATTTAGTAACTAGTGCTTCCCTCACTAGTTACTTCAAACCATATTTCAAAATCAAAGGAGAGAAAATGATGACTTGTGAAATCACCTAACAAAGCAAAAAACAGACTCAATGTTTTGATTCCATTTATGTGTATTCACTGGATTTAAGGCCTGCTTAAAAGCCTTAGAAAATTGATTTAAAATACTGACCTCTGACTATGTATGACTGCTGCATCATCATAACCACCCACCATCAACTTATACTGAATAGTAATTCTATGCCAGCTATCATGCTCTACCATTTAAATATATTATCTCACTTAATCTTCACAACAACACTATTTACAACCTTCTTCACAACAGGACATCAGTGCTTAAAAAGATAAACATTTTACCTGAGGTTCCATCCAAATAGCAAACCCAGGACTCAAACCCAGTTGTCTCTGATACCAGAGTTTTTATTCTTTACTATGCAGTTCTGCCTACCAGAATTTATACTGCTCACCCATTTAATCATAGTCTAATCTTCTGAAGGCTAAAAGTTAACTGGAACAGAAATCCCTTAATCTACTGAACTTCATTATGAGTAACATGCCATACTTTTGAGAACCCACAACAGTCAAGAGATAGAATGTGGCCCAAGGCAGTTCAAATATGTCTAAGGGTATTTTTCAGATACTTCCACTCACTGTCTTTAACACAACAAGCACTTAATAAACATGTTGATTGATTGATTGAATAAATAAATAATCAATAAAAGCAACTTGACGAGGCATAAAATTGTTAGTACATAACCTTTCTGGCCTAAAGTTTATGTAGAGAGTGTTCCACTATCCTCTAGCATTTAATGTGGCAGAGACTGGATACTAGCTTGATTTTGGTTCCCTTTAAAAGAAAAAAACATTCTAGATATTTACATGCTTTGTATTGGGACAGAAAACTAATCACGGGGAATTGAGGATTGAGTTTCCATTATTTCTTACTGAAATGCGGTAAACATTTTCAGTTTGCATCCTTGCTTTTATTCTCAATTCTGCAAAGTTAACTGTAATTAAATTAAGCATTTAAAGCCTGATATCATAGAGGTCAATAGCACAGGGTGTGAAGCCAGACTGCCTAAATTCAAATTTTTACAAGCTGAGCAATTTTGGGCAAGGCACTTAACATTTCTGTGCCTATTTCCTATGTGTAAAATTTCCTACATGTAAAAATAAACTACTTAGCTCATGGAGTTATTGTAATGAGTTAATACATGTAAATAACTTGGAAGTTCTTGGCACTTAGTAAGTATATATTCATTAAGAACATCTAGTACGATTTCCAGAATCCAAGAGGTGTTCGTTTAGTACAGATCCTCTGGAATCGCTGGTATCTTCTTCTCTCATTACTGCATATATTTCCAACACTCTTGAGGGAATGAATTAACAGAAATTCCCTGCATGTCCAACTACCTGGATTCTTTCCCCCTCACTCACTGTGCTTTATTGTCAGAACTTGATCTGTAAAAACCCATTGCATCATTCCAGTTTCCCCAGCACAGCCTGCTTCCCTTTATCCCCATTCTTTGCCTGTTGAAAGGGAAAAACTGTCTCAGCATAGATGTAGTAAGAGTGATGCTAAGGGTTTGGACTTGTTCAGGAAGTGGATAAAGGCAATGAATAGATAGAACTTATTAGAAATATTTACAGAAAACATGGCAAAAATAGAATAAACTGGCTGCTTTGTGAATTCCTACCCACACAATAAGGAGATGACCGTTCAGTTTTCTGGTTCAGACCTGAGTATAGAAATGAGAAAGTATTTCCCTACGTCTTTTACACTGGTAAACTGTTTCAGAGGGCAGGCTGAGCATTGAGATTTTACATTCAATTCCATAAGCTGAACCTACATGTGGCTGCTAGGGCTTCCTCGCAGTATGACAGCTGCTAATTTCAAGGGTGAACACTCCTCGAAAAGTAAGCAGAAGCTCTATTTCCTTCCATGATCTTTGCTTCAGAAGTCACATAGTATCACAGGCCCACCGACAGCCCATACCTTGATGGAAGGGAAGTCAAAGTTGTATTGTAGGAAGAGCATGAAGGATGATGATTATAACATCTGCCTCATCTCCCCTCGGACTCTGACTAATTTGGCCCAATGGTCTCTCTCAGGTGTAATGTCATCTCACGGCTGGCTCCTCACAGGTGTGTGTGCCTGCCATTCCTCTTGCAGATTGTGGTCTCCAAGGCTTCTGTCTCATCTTCCCTGCATAGCTAGGCCCTGGGTCCACTTGCCCACATTTGTTTGGCTTTGCTCATCACCACTATGCCCACTAAGTGTCAGCTTTGTCTGATATGTTTTATACATATGCCCTTTACCTCTCTGTCTCTCCTCCAGTAAAGAAGGGAATTCCATATATTTCAATATCTTTAGTCTTAGCTAGTACAACTAGTTCTGGAAACTAATGTTCTGAATAATTTATCTTCCTGCAATCCTGGGCACATATGATTAAGCATAAATAAATGTATTATTGGCCCTGTCTGCTCAGAGTAAATCTGATTATTTTCCAACTTGAGGCAGAACTGGAAAGAGAATGGGGGTTGATAGGTAGTGGAATTCAGGGTTGCTGCTAATTAGGTATTAAAAATGCCAAAATATACCAAAATATAGGTCCATTCAAATCCTACAGAGCCTAGATTTGTCCAGTTGGATGCAGTAAGTGTTAAGATCCAGCAGAGGAATATGGAGAATACATGTCCACTTTAGAGACCCAACTGTTTAGGAACTGTTACTATTTCAAGAGTATACCAAAACATTCAAATGGTGAGAAAACACATATGTAACTGCAGCAGATGGGTTATTAGACAAGTTGTAAGAAAGAAAATGATGGCCATGGCCTTAATGATAGAATTTTACTTGATTATTGAAGACCACTTGGAATATATCAACAACAATAAAGAAAAACCTTAAAACCTCCAATTTACTCATAACTCAGAGATACATGATATGTACATTTTAGTAAATTAGTTTCTGCTAATTTTGTGCATATAATTACCTTTAAATAGTTTTAACATAAATGGGATCATATTACCTCTACAGCTAAGTATTCTTCCTTTTATTTTTTATTTTTTATTTTTTTTTGAGACGGAGTCTCGCTCTGCCGCCCAGGCTGGAGTGCAGTGGCCGGATGTCAGCTCACTGCAAGCTCCGCCTCCCGGGTTTACGCCATTCTCCTGCCTCAGCCTCCCTAGTAGCTGGGACTACAGGCGCCCACCACGTCGCCCGGCTAGTTTTTTGTATTTTTTAGTAGAGACGGGGTTTCACCGTGTTAGCCAGGATGGTCTCGATCTCCTGACCTCATGATCCGCCTGTCTCGGCCTCCCAAAGTGCTGGGATTACAGGCTTGAGCCACCGCGCCCGGCCTGTATTCTTCCTTTTGAACAGCACTGTTAGGCCAGGCGTAGTGGCTCACACATATAATCCCAGCACTTGGGAGGCCAAGGCAGGTGGATCACGAGGTCAGGACTTCAAGACCAGCCTGACCAAGGTGGTGAAACCCTATCTCTACTAAAAAAAAAAAAGACAAAAATTAGCTGGGTATGGTGACAGTCACCTCTAATCCCAGCTACTTGGGAGGCTGAGGCAGAGAATTGCTTGAACCTGGGCGACAGAGGTTGCAGTGAGCTGAGATCACACCACTGCACTCCAGCCTTGGTGACAGAGCGAGACTCCATCTCAAAAAAAAATCCCCAAATCAAAAACACAGTACTGTTTCATGATCTATGTCCTTAAATACTGTTTGCAAAGCTCACTGTTACTGGCTGAACACTACTGAGTCACATGAACATAATGTATGTAATCACTTCTCTATTGCTGTACCTGTAGGTTGTTTTCCTTGTTTTCCTATTTCACTATTGTAATTAACATTGTAAAGAGCAACTATCTCTATACAGAGGATTTACATATTCATTAGCTCCTATTTCCATTGGCAATCATAAGGAATTTAGAGCATCCTTCCCCCATACCCTAAACAATAATGGCTATCATAATTCTTAAAACCTAAGCAATAATCGTAATTGAAGATGTGCATCTTATTTAAATTCATACTTATTTGATTATTCATAGAGTAGAACATTTTATATGTTTATTAGCCACTTAAGAGTCTGCCTTAGGAATTGTCAGTGGAATTATCCATATCCTGTGTATGTGTATCTGTTGGGGTATGATAATATTTGAAGCATGAATTTATGTATCAATCAAGGATCTTAATTATGAGTGAAAAAATTTTTGAAGTATTTCGAAGGGTCTTTAAGAAGGCTTGGAAACCAATCCTAAAGCTAAGCAATCGGAGAAAATGACTACTATCTCCCTTTTCAGCCAATTCTGGTGAAGAAATTACTGCCCCAAAGGCAATTGCCACCAGAAAGAAAGAGCCCCTTTTCCCTTGTGTCTCATTTAACTAGCTTTTGAGTCAAAGTCTAGCACTGGCATGACCAATCTGAGACCAGTGGGAGGGAGGAAGCTTTTGTTGCTTCCCAAAACCCATGCGATAGAAATCTCTTAACCATAGAAAAAGGTTTAGAAAAGGCTGGACAGCTAAAACAAATGTGAAGTTTCACTGTGCTTTAGAGTGGGGGCCTCCTCTCTATCTCTTTGTCCTTGGCTTGACCCACAGTAATAAGATGAAACAAATTGTGATAATATGAACATATGTAGAGATCACCCTAAGATAAAATCATCCCTCAGTGACACCTGCAAGAATGATGTTATTTATGCGTCATTATAACCATTAATCAATTGCAAGTTTCTCACAGGCAGCCCTGCCTGTATTCCCCACAACACTTAGAATGGTGTCTTGCATACTTTCCATGTGGGATGGATTGATTAAGACTTCTAAGTCGAAGGAAATGGTGTCATGAATGCTTCTTTTGAGAAAGTTTTCAGACTAAACTTTCTCAGCTGTGCAGGCCAGCAGGCCAGGCTAAGTCAGCCAGCTGCAGACCAGATGTTCACCGCTGAGATCCCACATTCATGCTATGGATAACCATTTGGTCTTGCCAGTTTTTTAATTTAATGAAACAGGGGATCCACTGGAAACAAAAGTTTACAGTATAATCAATCGACCACATGGTTTTCTTGTTCTCTCATTCTGTAGTGAATTCTTATAATTTTATGTTGCCTTGGTATCCATTTTGAATACAAGCTTAACTTATAACAGAAACAGGGCTCAGTCATTCTTCAAAGTTTTCAGTTTTATCTACATGACACCCAAATGGCTAAAACCAGTGGCCAGAGATTAGAACTTAAAGACATCTGCCCCACTTAGCGACTTGGCTTTCTACTTTCATGCAGCTTCCTTTAAAGAGACCATCTGGGCATTTGCCTACAAACTTAAAGTGACTCATACCCTATCCCTTACATATACTGCTAGTTTCATTCTCTCTCTATCTTTCTCTCTCTCTCTCTCTCTCTGTTTCTATCTCTGTCTCTGTCTCTGTCTCTGTCTCTCTCTCTCTGCCTGATGCTTCATTCCTGCCTCTTGTAACCCTGGGATGGAAGACTGCCCTCCTGACTCACTGTACCCTCCCTGCCTGGTATCTATACATAAACATCTTTGAATTTTTTTTCCATTGTGGAAGTGTTTTAGTTTGTGTCTTCCATCTCAAGAATGAGGACTGCTGTATGCCAGGTTTTCCCCAGGATTCCAGCAGGAGAACAAAGTTGGGCTTCCAGAACCAGAGTGATGGTCAAGCAGGCATAAACCGAACGTGACGCAGACAAGAGCCACAAGGGCATCTGCTAGTATACAAGTTTTCTGTGTGAGGAACTTCCTGGCCATGGGTCAGACAACTAGACAATTAGGCCATTGGCCAGGTAAGAGAAGTATCCTGTGAAAGGCACACTGCAAACACCCATGTCCAGCTCCCCTTTATTTCTGCTTAGGGCAGGGTTGCAAAGTACTCTGGAACTGAAACCCCCACTTAGCTGGGGGCTCTCAGAACACCTTTCCTCACAGTTACCTCTACTGCCTAGAGCCTTACTGCTACAGTGTCAATGATTTCTCAGGCTTCAATTGCCTCAAATGAAGCTTTCATAACTAGAATATTAATTTAACTGACACCTCCTGGGCACCTACTGTGTCTATATCCACTTGAGCTACTCCAAGGCTTTCCAAATCTAGGTTATTGCTGGGCATGTTATGTTCTACCTAAAATGTGTACTACTTAGATGATCCAACTAATTCTAGCTAAAGAACTCAAAATTATGGGGGAGATTCTCTCCTCCTGGGCTACTATCTACCTTTCTCCATTCGGTTCTCTGCCCTGAAGTTTGATCTTGTCCTTTGGCTCTGCCTTCTACCTGGGCTTGGCCAAAAGGGAGCACCAGGAGGGAACTGGATTAAGAAAGGTGGGTGATGCTGGTGTTTATTCTCTCATTTTCCTCCTTGCATTTCCCCTGCCAGGCAGCCCCTCCACACAGCTCTGTGTCAGGCTCCAGTGAGCACTTTCTTTCTTTGCCCCTCCAGGCCCCAGGGTGCTTACCCATGGACACTGCACCATTCCTATCTTTGTAAACTCTACTCAAATCGCCCACTTTGACATGCCATCTCTTCTTGCCATGGCCTTCACTCATTTACCAACTAATAATACAAGAGTATTATTTTGCTCAAAGAGATAATTAATTTACATTTAAAAAAATTATATCCCCATGTCTGTAATTTATTTTGAAATTAATTTTAAAAAGGTGGATTGACAGAAATGTGATAAAGCAAACATGGTAAAATGTAAATGTTAGAATCTTGGTGGTAAATATTTGTTTCTCATAAAGTTTTTTCAGTATTTTCTGAATGTTTAAACATTTTCACAATAAAATATTGAGAAAAAAATCCTATGGGAGAATATTTTTTCCATTATGGAGGAGATTTAAGAAATGATAAAGGACTATGACAAGTTTGATGAAATATACTATTGGTGGGAAAATATGAAGTACCAAAGCTGACATAAGAAAAAGCATTGCAATCTCCTAATAACCATTAAATAAGTCGATAAAGTTCTCAAAATATTACCCCTAAAGCATACTAGATCCTTATGGTCTTATGAGTAGGTTGTTTAAATCATTGACAGAATCGATACACCCGATACTATTTAATCAATACAATTTTTGCCTGCATTTTCATTATTTCTTTGGGAAAGCTTCCCAGAACTAGAATAACTTCTACTGTAATGTAAGAAAATGTTGCTGTATCTCAGATCTCGACTGACTTATAATGGATTTAACTAGCAATGTATCATCATTTGTATAACTTACTCCTGTCCTGTGGCCAACCTGCTCTATAGGACCGATATAGGGCCTCCTGTGAAAGGCACACTGCAAACACCCATGTCCAGCTCCCCTTTATTTCTCCTTAGGGCAGGGTTGCAAGCTGCTCTGGGGCTGAAACCCCCATTTAGCTGGGGGCTCTCAGAACACCTTTCCTCACAGTTACCTCTACTGCCCAGAGCCTTACTGCTACAGTGTCAATGATTTCTCAGGCTTCAATTGCCTCAAATGAAGCTTTCATAACTAGAATATTAATTTAACTGACACCTTCTGGGCACCTACTGTGTCTATATCCACTTGAGCTACTATTGCAGGTAGTGCCATGTCATCTCCTCTCAGTATCCTCTTGAAAAGTGAAACACTGGTACACATTTTTAACATTTGTTGTGATATCTACTGCTAACTTGAGAGAAAAATGAACTGTAAAGAAAGGCTAGTAATGAAGAATTACAGTTGAAAGAAAGTCATGTCATCAAGAATTAGAATTCAGATAGCATTACTCTATTTTACCCCATAGTACCGGAACGCTTTATAGACCTACTACCTAAAATAAAGAGGTTACATGAGGAAGAGAACTGTCTCTTGAATTGTCGATTCTTCTTTAAAACTTTTGATTTTATAGGGTAAGTAACATTTTCAAATACTCCCAAGTTTAATCACTCTAGGGAGGATTTTAATCACCACTGTACATAACATTTTATTCATTGAATGCTTAGATTTTACTACCACATGAGTTTCTAGGAAACAGAAGTGAGATGGGAAAAGTGTGTTCAGGGAATGAGTGACACAGTAAGAGGGAAAGTTCCAAAGCTCTCATATGATAGCAGAAACTGCCAGGCCACAGCCTTTGTAAGCAACAGTAACAATAGTCTAGAAGGGACTTGGGCACCACAGCATTTAGCACTTAAAGAGCATTCCTGTGCCAAAATGTCACATATTTCCAAAGTCAATATCAGCTAACATGAGGGTGGCTCCACAGCAGGGTCACCACTGCCATTTTTTTAGAACATAAATGGGAAGCCTTAGGCCCAAGATCTTGGTAACAATCATAAATGTGAGGCTGCACTATGTGTCTCTAGGGGATGTGCATGGACGTGGGGACTCATTACCCTCTTCCTTGCCAGAGTCAAGGACCAGGCAGAGCACAGGGGTCAGCCTGCGGGAGCACACATGATAGTAAAGAGCAGGTGCACTGATGCCTGGAAAGAAATATTCTCCAAGCAATTATGAGAGAAGCAAGCAAAGCAAGGAGCAACAGAAATGCAGGACCTAGAAGCAGGAGGAAATGGGAAGGGGGATGCATGCTGTTGTAGTCTTAATATGTAAGCATACATTTTGGGAAAGTATCAAACATAGAATGTAAAAGCACATAAACTTTGGATTAAGTCTGGTTTAAGTCTGGGTTAGAATGCTAGTGTGGTCACTGAGTAGTCATGTTACATTGGACAAGTTATTTGTTAGTAAACCTTTCATGAGTTTTTTTGTTTTGTTTTGTTTTGTTTTGTTTCCTTGAGACAGTCTCATGCTGCCGCCCAGGCTGGAGTGTGGTGGCACAATCTTAGCTCACTGTAACCTCTGCCTCCTAGGTTCAAGTGATTGTCCTGCCTCAGCCACCCAAGTAACTGGGATTACAGGCATGCAACACCACACCTGGCTAAGTTTTGTATTTTTAGTAGAGATGGGCTTTGGACATGTTGGCCAGGTTGGTCTCAAACTCCTGGCCTCAAGAGATCCACCCACCTTGACCTCCCAAAGTGCTGGGATTACAGGCATGAGCCACTGCACCCGGCCTGTAAGTAAGTTTTTCTGAGCCTCTAGGTTCTCATCTGGAAACTGAAATGCCACTATCCAAATCATGTTTTTTTTTTGCAAAAGTTATTTAAAATAATATATTAAGTGCCAGTACAATGCCTGGCACATGAAAGATGCCCAAATACTTGGTATCTACTGTCACTCAGATATCAGTTGGGGTCTCACTTGCCCATAAAGATTTAGGGCTCCAACTTAACACACTGTGGAACTCTAAAGATTTCTTTGTATTTTTTAAATTCTCAGAAACATGTGCATGAATGTGTGTGTGCGTGTGTGTATGCATGTGTGTGTGTGAGTGTTTGAGGTGAATGGCAGAGAGAACATTTAACTCAACAAATCAGATTACAAAAATGTACCTTCTCTTATTTTCTTAATTTAAAACTCTTGTTATCTCATCTTTTTCTTGATTTTGGAAGAGGATATGTAGGGGATATGCCAATAAAATGTAACACTCTTTGCATTAAAATATGCTTTCTAGTTCTTTACACTCCTTTAGGTTAGTGCTCTGTCAACTCAAGTGTCAAATTCCTTTTCAAGGCTGTTTCTCTTTTTTCTTAAGGGGTCTCCCCACCCCTCCCACTTTCCTATGATCATATCTGGGAGCATGGGGAAACTTGAATGCTCCTGGAAGCAGTGGAGAGCTGCCTGGTCTTGTGCCGTTCCTCTTTGTAGTCCCTTCTGAGCTTGAGGCTGAGAGTAGTTCACCTCATCCAGGATTTAGTAGTAGGCCTCTGACCTCAGTGCAACTGTGGCTCTGCACAGCTGGGGTCTCCTGTGGCACCACAGACTTATCTCCTAAACACTCTCCTCCCTCATTCTGCAAAAGACTTGTATGTCCACTTTTTGTCAGACGGTACCTCTCTTGTGCTCAAAGTCTGGGCCTTCTCTATACCAGAGTTTAGAATAAAATTATATGATTATTGCCAGACAAGGTTGAGTCTTATGTAAGGGGAGCTTCTGCAATTCAGGAAATCCTTTTAGTCTTCAAGACAATCAAAAGCTGCACATTCACTCTCTGCTATTGCTTTATGGCTTCCTTCCTGGAGGCAAAGCCTTCCTCTAGTTGAATGTGGAGGTCACATACAAATAAAAAAGGGGAAAATATATTAAAGTACTCTAAAACATTCTCTTTGTTTCAATATCTCTTGGCTGTCTCTAATCACATTCATTCCCCACTCTTCTTTTCTCCCTACTTTATCTCATCACACTAGTCCCCAACCAGAATTATAATTTTTCTTTAAAAGAGCATTCCTTTGAAGCTGACTTCCTTCAAATCTGCAATATGTGAGCAAAAATGACAAAACAAAGAGGGAAGGACTACTTGTTGTTACATGTAAGAAAGGAAAGGGGGAAAAGTACAAAGGCAATAAGTTGGAGTTTGCCAGGGAGGCTTCTAAATTTATTCTGCTGTGAATTCTAACTGGGGCATTGGGAACTTTGTATCCTGGACACTTTCTTAGGTGATTAGTAATTAAATGTGCATCCAAAAAAAAAAAAAAAAAAAACCTGAAGATTTGCGCTCAACCCCAATTTGGTTCATCTGAGCACAGGAGCACTTGAAAAATGCAAAATTCTTTAATCACTCCAAATTGCCCAAGCACAAACCAGGCCAAGAGCGTCAATTGCTTCTAAAATAAGATGCAGGTGTTCTGAAAAATTTACAAGCAGCCTGCTCATTTTAAATTACTCTTCACTCCATGTGCCCATAGGGGAGGGAGGATTGAAGAAGTTGTTTTTTCATTACAGTCTCACTAGTGGAATGACAGTAGTGATTACCAAAAACAAAAAAACAACAAAAAAAACAGAGATATCATCCACCTCCTCTTTCTGTTTTATCTGCCCAACCAAAGTTGGTAGAGCAAATACATTTCCTCAGGGAACGCTTTGATTACAATCATAATGGTAGACTTCATCATTGGTTTTAGTTTTTCACCCTTTCTGAATTACACCCTTTGTTAAGTGATCCTGAAGTTCCTCTCACTATAAGTACAGAGCATATTTCCCCATATCTTGACTCTGGCCTTGTCCATGTCACTTTCTTTGTCCATAGAATATAGCAGAAGGGGACTGTGTATTAGTCCTTTCTTGAACTGCTGTAAAAAATACCTGAAACTGGGTAATTTATAAATAAAAGAGATTTAATTGGCTCACAGTTCTTCAGGCTTTATAGTAAGCATGGCTGGAGAGACCTCAGGAAACGTTCAATCATGATGGAAGGGGAAGCAGGCATGTTTTACACGGCCAGACAGGAAGAAGAGAGAAGGGGGTGGTGCTACACACTTTTGAACAAGCAGATCTAATGAGAACTCACTCAATATTACGAGCCGAGACCAGCAAGGGGAAAATCCACACTCATGACTAAATTACCTCCCACCAAGTCCCTCTTCTAGCATTGGATATTACAACTAGACATGAGATTTGGGGGGGACACAAATCCAAACTATATCAGGTGTGTCAATTCTGAGCTCAAGCCTTAAGAGTCCTTGTTGGATTATTCTTGCTCTCCAGGACTTTTGCCATTATGATGAATAGAATATAGCCTGGCCAGCCCTTTGGTTCCAAGAAGAAAATGAAAAATTCATGGAACAGAGTTGCCCCAACCAAACAGAATGCGAAGGAGCCCAGCCTAAATCACCTGGCTGTCAGCCAACCACAGATGTCTGAGGTAAATGAAATCCTATTCCTGTGCCACAGAGTTTCTGTGGTTCTTTGTTCCACAGCATCATTGTAGCAATGGCAAACTGACACAGTACTAAACCCAGGCATAAAAAGCTAGGAGTATCGCATTCTTGGTCTGTGCTGTAAATCTATTCTTCTTTGTGATATAGATGCTATATTCTGTTGTGTATAAAATTTGCAGTATTCATGACTGTTATCCCCTTAATATTGGAGTATTACTTTGGCTACAACAATCAACACAATCCATCATTTCCATTTCTCTGAATTTTAAAACATTTTTAATTTTTTTTTTTGCTAAGATCCAGAATTTTTCTCAGCTTAATATTAACTAGATTTTTAAGATAGTGCCTTCTCTTTCTAAAAAATGCTTTCTAAGGGTTCTTGATGTAGGGTTATGACATCCCCAGAAAAAGTATACCTTCTCCTACGGGGATGATGCCTATAGGAAATGAAGGCATTCTGCCCTCTGTCCTGGGAGTGTATAAGAAAGCAGACAACAGTGAGTTTGAATTCAGATTTACTAGCTGTGTGGCCTTGGACAAGTTACTTAACTTCTCTCTGAGCCCCAATTATTTGATTGTAGGGCAGTCAAATTAAGTAGAGAATGTAGAACACCCAGCATGGTGCCTGATGTATGCCAGTAGAAGATACCCAATAAATGTTTCTTTTCAAGCCTGACTCCACTTCTCATCTTATGCAAGGAGCTATTACAGCTATGTGGAAGAATTGCCATTTAGGTATGTAACTAAGATGGCTCAATAAGAATTTACTGACACCCTATTATGTACCAAGTACAGCACTTTATTAGGGACACAACATCAGTCAGGCATGGTGCTTGGCTTCAGTGAACTGATAGTGGAGGACACGCTGGGTACTATTTTCAGTGTTTCACACATATCATTTCATTTAACCCCCATAACAATCCTATGAGATTTTATCCCCATTTTGTAGAGTGGTTAACCAGATCCAAATCATACATCTAGTAAGTAACAGAGTGGGAATTCAAACCTGGGTAATGTGACTTCAGAGCTATGCTCTTAACCATTTTGCTATGATAATACCCATTAAAATTAAATATGTACATGCTCCAAGATGCAGCAATTCTACCTCCTGCCACTTCTTCCACCCCTGTGTACAAGACAACATAAGAACCTTCACTGCAGGACCATCTCTTAAATTGACGAACTAAAACAACACAATGAGGAAATGTACTGAAAAGCTGTGCATTGCATCATAGCATTTATATCATATTTTAGATTCCATTAGGTACATGTATGTATGTAAATACATAAGAAAATTCACCAAATGGATAAACTCTTGGGAGGTGACTGGGAAAGAGAGTGATTTAGAAGGACTTAGGCATTATCTATAATGTTTGAAGGTTTAAAAATGAGACTATATTTGGATATTACTCATTCAATTAAAAATTAATATTTTTAATCTCCCCTTAACAAAAACTCAATGAGAAAATCCAAAGGCTGATTTGAAGAATATTCTATGAGCTTAGCACCAGCTGTGTAACAGTTGGGCACAGGAAATACAACAAGCTGGAAAAAATCAGGGTTAGACAATTATAAAACATAGATAGGACCATTACCCTCCAAATGAATCATACACACAGAAAGGTTCTAAGGGGAGATTAATATGTCAGTAAAGAATGGTTTGACTTCCATGCTCACATTTATACAGACTAGTGTAACAAATTTTAAAGAGTCACTTCAAAGAAGCTGGTGATGATAGCGACGGAAAACAGGTTTTCCTTATGCTGAACAATTTTAATAAGCCTCCAAACAACTAGCATGAAACAGTCAGTATTAGAAAGAGGAAGGCAGAGCAATCCAGTGGAGGGAATAGCTATCTTGGCCTGAAGAGACCTGGTTTCTATTCCTGGCTTTCCTTCAATTCAGTTACCACTTCCAGACATATAGAATTTTATATATAAAAGGGGTTTTTCAGACCATATAGTCTTGTTACTTTCTAGATGAAGAAACAGAGACAAGGGCAGAAGTGGATTTCCTGGCAGCAAAAGATCCCAAACTAGGATTCCAGCCCTTTCCTGATCACTGCACAGTCTTATGAATGACCCCTCCATTCATGGCTGAAAATGGAGCCACATTGACACCAGTCCACGCCATGGGAAGCTGTAATGACACACATCTGTATAAGGCACCCTGACTTATGCAAGGTCAAGTGTGAACTTTTTATTGAGCAAAACGTACTTTTGAAAGAGATATGGGAGAACAAATGCATATACATTACTGTGTTCACTCATGCATATTATTCTTAAAATATTTTCTATGCACTTACAGAGTATTAAGAGTATGATATGGTAATAGGCCCTTTTAGAGATCAGAAATAAATTTCCTACCAGGAAATAAATCTAATAGAAAAATATGATGGTTGTGTGTCACCGCAATACTAGCACATGTAAGCAATGTAAAAACACCATCAATATGCAAGAAGGGTAATACATTATAACTAAGTGGAGTTCATTTCAGAAACACAGAGTTTGCTTAATATTTGAAAATGAATCAATAGAATTCATCACACTAAAGAATAAGGGAGAAAAGCATACTGTCATCACAAGAGTTGCAGAAAAGTTATTTGACAAAATTTTAAAGCTAGTCATGTTAAAACCTCTCAAAATATTGGAAAAGAAAGCCTCCTGAGTGTGATAAAGCCCATCTATGGCAAACCTGGGGCTGATACCGTATTTTATGGTGAAACAATAAACACCTTTTCTGAAGATTAGGAACAAGGTAAAGATTTCTACTCTCACTTCATCTTTTCAGTAGTGTACAACATGTTTCAGCCAGTGTAACAGACAAAAAGAAAATTTAGATCAGGAATGATATATCATTACTCACATGCAATATTATTTTGTACTCAGAAAGTCCTATAGAATCTAAAACAAATAAAACTAATAAATGAATTAACAAGGTCACAGGATACCATTTATATATACAAAAATCAATTGTATTTTTGTTTTTAATAATAATACAAAAATATAATAATTTAAAATAAAAATAAATAAAATATTTAGGGATAATCTTAGCAAAGCATGTACAAACTATATGGTGAAAACTGTAAGTAACTGTTAAGAGAAATTTTAAAAATATTTTAAAGAAAAATGTAACACATTAAGATGTCAATTTTCCCCACATTGATAGATTCAGAGCCATCCCAACTAAAATACCAGCAGAATTTTCTGAAGAATTGACCAGTTGATCCTAACATTTCTATAAAAATTCATGTGATCTGTAATTTGAAAAATAAGAATATTGGAGAGCTCAGATTATGTGAATTCATAAATTATAAAAATATAGTAATCATAAAAGTGTGATACTAAGGAGAGACAGATAAATGAAAAAGGATGGAGTTTAGAAATGAATCTATGCAAACACTGTATATTGATTCTTTTTCAACAAAGGCACTAAAGCAATTCAATGTGAAAAATGTATAAAAATATTTTAACAAGTGGCACTGAAACAACTCGATACTTTGTGTGTGTGTGTGTGTATACTCTCAAATCTTACCCTATAAACAAAATTGAGATGGATTATAGGCTGAAAGAAAAGCTAGAACTATAAAATGTCAAGGAGAAAATACAAGAGAATATTTCTGTGGCTTTGGGAAAGACAATTATTTCTTAGGTAAGATACAACATGCAATAAACATGAAAGAAAAAAATAATATATTGGATTAATCAAAGTTCAACAAACTCTTTTTTTCTCTTAAAGGCACTATTAGAAAATGAAAAGGCAGGCCATTGAAACAATATTTGCATAACAAATTTTCATAGCATAGGAAGAACTACAAATCAATAAAAATGCAAACAGCCCAATTTTTAAACATATGGTTGAAGATGTGAACACATGCTTCATAAAACAAGATGTATAGTAGCCAGTAAGTACATAAAAAGATACCCAACATTATTTAGTCATCAAGGAATATGATTTAAACCACAGTAATATTTCATGCCTACTAAAATGACTGACAATATCAAATGGTGACATGCATGTAGAGCAACTGGGAATCTCACTTTTGCTGGGAGTGTCAAATAGTATAGCCACTTTAGAAGACTGGAGTTTCTTATGAAGTTAAATATGCATTTACTATATGACCTAGCAATTTCATTTTTATGTATTTTCCCAAAAGAAACAAAAATATTTGCTCACTTAAGAACCTGTATAAGAATTTTCACCACAGCTTTATTCACAATAACTAAAATCTGGTAATAGTACAAATGTCCATGAAGGGCAAATGAATAAAAAATATTTTAGTATATCCAAAAAATGGATTACTACTTGGACCACACTATGGATATTTAAAACAACACAGATAAATCTCTAAAACATGATGCTGAGAGAAAGAGAGAGTGGCCAGACAAAAAAGAGTACATTTATATGAACTTCAAGAACATGCAAAACTAATCTATGGGAATAGAAATCTGAGTAGTGGTCATCTTCTTGAGGAAGAAGAGCTTGTAAGGGGAAAAGGTCATGAAAAGACTTTCTTGGGTGACGAACCTATTTTATATAGTGTTCTGGGTGATTTTTTTTTTTTGAGACGGAGTCTCGCTCTGCCGCCCAGGCTGGAGTGCTGTGGCCAGATCTCAGCTCACTGCAAAGTGTATATACATGTTAAATGACTATGCATTGAACATCAAACTGAATCAATTTGTGCTCCTGGACAAAACTTTTATATGCATAATTTACTTCAATTTTTTAAAAAATTGGTTAAAAATGGTTCCCAAATTCCCAAAGAGGAAAATTTCTATTTCAGGGTAAACAACCAACATTTTCACTGTCATTCAATATAAAGCATGTGCATTATCCATTCTATTACCAAAATAAAAAACTATTCAATATCTTTAGGCAAGGTGTGTGTGATTCTTTTATTTTCTCTCCCTCCATCTTTATTCTTTTCCTCCATTCTTCCTTTATTCCCTCCCCTCTTTCATTTCTCCCCACCCTCCTCCTTGTTCTCCTTCTCTCTCTCCTTTCATTTCTGCTTCCTTTCCTTGTTTTTCTTTTGAGGGTCCCTAGAAAATTGGAAAAGATTATTTGAAGAGTACCATTTCACATAATCCAGTAATTTAAATTATGTGCATTTATAGCATAATAAATAAATGTTTGCTGATCAAACCTTTCTCTATGGGCCTGCACAAGCCTACAACCAAGATATGGTATTTCTGTAACTTCTTTTAACAAGAATCCAGTGAAAAGCCAGATTCAAGAGAAAGTATAATAGCTTTTGTTTTAGGTCAGTGTATTTCTTATAAGCCTCTTTCTGGATCTGAGCTCCCAATGTTCAAGAAAATATGATGGGTGCCTGATCTCAACTGATTCATTTTCACTTGTTAGGTCTCTCTCCTTTGGGCCCCACGATACTCATTGCTCTGTGATTGGACAAAGTCTTAGATCTCCCACTTGGGCATTGGCTAGCATATGTGAAGGCATGGAAACCTGGTTCTGGCACTTGGAATTGTGGCCACTAAGGTTGGATTCAATGAGTTGACAGAGAGGGAACAAAAGCTTAAGGGTGTTCATCTATAGTTTCTACACACACGCAGATATTTTCAGCTCTTGACTAGCCAATAATTGCTCCATCTTTCACAGCACTCTAATTGTAAAGTAGTGTAAAGTAGTCTCTATGTTTTGTGAAGGTGGCTTCAGATTTTGCTTAAAAGAATCTTTTTCTTCTGGCAGCTCTACCCTCTTGAATTGGTCTAGAAGACATCAGTTCTACTGTCTATCTCACACTCATTCCTTGCACAGTTAGGTAAAGCATGGGCTCTGGAGTTTCTGTTTTGATCTAAGCAGTTATTCATTTTCCTAACTGTGCCTTGTGAGGGTGTGTGTGTGTGTATGATGAAAATGCAGCCATTTAATTTTGAAGAATTTGTTTGGGCTTCTGCTTATAAAGACCTCTACTTCCAGACATTGCTCAGCTAAATCTATCATCATATATCTGGCTGTATTTATCATAATTATCTCTGCAGCCAAGCCTGATTCTTTCTAATAAACAGATATTGAATTAATATAAAATAAAATTTATTGTAAGTTTATTTCTGCACTTGGTCTCATATGCTTGCCTTTCTGAGTTCTCCTCTGGCTGAATAACCACTGAACCCAGAAATACATTTGAGATTTAAGCCAACAGGTAATTTGCTCAGACTGGTTCTCCTATTTGCCAATATTATGTGTTTTCTTAATATTTTCTAAATATCTTGCCTCAAAACCCAGGCCAGGAACTTTCAATAATACAATCTGATACAAATAAAAGGAAAATCATCAATATTAAAGTTCTATCTATTAAGTCTATTCAAGTTACCAAACATCTTTGGGGCACCCACTATGTGTAGAACCTAGGAAAACCTAAACATGCTTTAGCCTTACATAGTTTATATATAGTCATCTCTTGATCTCCTGGCCTCAGGCAATCCTCCTGCCTCAACCTCCCAAAGTGTGAGGATTACATATATGAGTCCTCATACCTGTAATCCAGCTAGTCATCTCTTTCGTAGGGATAACATACTCACTCCATCAAAGTTCAGATGTTTTATAAAAGGCATCATTGTGAATGAGCCAGGAAATCAAATATACCATACATTCTAACATTCTGTAGTTGTACAGAATATAATGAATATTTGCTGCTGTCTAGAAGATGGGATGTTCACATCCAGTTTCTGCACTAAGGTACTGGAAGAGAATAGAACACACATGTGGATGGGAAACATGGTAAATAGAAAGGTAAAACCTACTGAGAAATGATGAAACCTTAGAAACATTGTCCACCAAAGGGCTTTCCAAGCATGCTCTTTCCTGGCCAACAGCAATAATTATTAATATTTATTGAATGCTTACACCACATAGCAGGCACTATTCTAAAGCTTTATGCCTTAAAGCATTTGATCCTCCCATGAGGTAATTGTTTTTGTCCCTGTTTTACAGATGAGCAAAATTAAGCACAGAAAACTTGCCTGATGTCTCAGAGCTATTAAATAGCAAAGCTGGGATTTGACAACCATCACGTTGTTGAGCTCATGCTCTTCCCCATGATGATATATGAGTTCATTCATTCAATGGAATAAGAGGATATATTTTTATTATTTTTTTCTGTTTAGAAGACATAATGATTCAAGTATATACATTAGCATCCCTGACTTACATCATATATACATGCCACTTTGGAGCATGTGTCAAATCTTTGCTTCAAGGATTGTGCAATGAGAGAAATAAAGATTAGAAATCATGTTCTTCTATCCTTCCCATTCTTTAAACAACACCTTATTGAAAGATACTCTGTGCTAATACTAGTGCAAGATTCTAGTGTTGTAAAGTGTATTCAAGGAAATTACCCTTTAGGCCAATGGGTATCATATATTTTTAGCATCAAACCTGATTGTGGGTGTTTTCTTCACTCTGAAAATCTTAACTAGAACCTTGCAATATAAATTAGGTAAATGTGAAGAGTGGGTTCCCGCAGCAGTTTCATCATTCATTGTTTGGCAGGAAACGCTTTCTTATTTATAAAGTTCCCAGAACAACTCAGTGGAGCCCTAGGGTTGGTAAATGTTTGGCTAAACAGTAGGAGGCAGTAAAGTGAGCAATGAACTGGGAGCTACTAAACTTGATTAGCTTGACTTTGGGGGTATATTTCTCAGTCTCCCTGAGCCTTATTTTCATTTTAGAGAAAATATCTGGGTTCTGGAAATTCTCTAAGGCCTTGGATACGACATTCTACAGCTACAGATAATTGGTGCTGATTGGCTCCAGGATAGGATGTTCTCTCTAGTGCCTACTTTCTGGTAAAGGGTCAGTGATAGAAATACCCTGTGGAACAGCAGAGGGAAACCCTGTTACGGCCCTTCATGCCTCTCTACCTCCCATCCTTTCTGCTGCTCAACCAGATACACTCCTGGATATGTTGTAGAATCCACTGAGAAATCCAATACAATCCTCATTTCTCCTAACACAGCAATTTCCAGCAGGTGTTGGTGGTTAAAAAAATTAAAGAAAGAGTAAAAACTTCACACCAGATGTAACCCATATAAATACTACCACACAGGTGCTGGGAAGAGAATAAGGTCTCTAAATTATGCAAATAAGTCTTCTTGACAACTCAATTATTTAGAATAGCTATATATATTTCTTTAGATGTTTTTTATTAATTTAAAAATATCAATGATCCATGTTTGCAAGTTAATTTATACAATTGTATCTTCAAACTTCTCTTAAAGTCTTAAAGCCAAGAGAATTAAAGCTTTGACCATGATTTGTCCTCTAAGAACATAACGAGTGAAAAAAGGTTGAATCAATAGCATTGAACAGGTAATTCAAAAGCATCATTTCAATTCCAGCTTCATACTTTCCTGCCATTCAACCCTATCACCAGATCCATTAATGAAAATAGTTGAGTTGGTTTTCTCCTTTTGTATTTTGTTCTCTATTCTAATGAACTATAATTAACTACTCCTCAGAAGACAAGTGGCCCCAGATAAAAGATAAGAAAACAGAGCAGCACAGATCACCTACACAGAACCTTGGATAAGAAAAGTTAGTTACATTCATAATGAGAGTGTTTGATATTTACTGTAAACACAAAGAGACATGCTTTTATTTTACTTATCATCCATAGTGACCCTTTTAGAAATGGACAGGAAAGATATCTTAGGTATCATGACATTCTAAAACTTTTATAAAAACTTTTAGACATTTTCTCTTTGAATGTCATCACACTAGTGAAACATTTGGAAATGATCACTCTCAAATTCTTCCCAAGGTTATGGCAACTTAAATACTATGAGTTCCTAAACCATTACATAGTGGCTACATAATTTTAACAGCAAACGGAGCAAAACACACCTAGGACTCGTGGCTATAAGGCAACAATATTCATTATACAAACCACCAAAACCAATCTTTACAATATTGCAATTTGACATCAGACAACTCTCCACAAAGGGATGCAAAAACTTTGAACTTGAACAACTCCTTTCCTCTTAAGCAGTACTTTTAGGAAGCTTTAAAAGAGAAAGCGTAATGTCTGGACTCTACTCACCAAAATCTGATTCTCTTGGGAATGAGGACCAGCTATTTGTACTGAAGTTGAGAATCACTGTGTAAAGAAGCAAGTGGAACTGGGAATGATATTATTAGAGTCCAAAACATTAATTATATTTTTCTTAACTTATAAAGGACATGTTTACACAAGCCAAATGATGTGTCAGAAGTCATACATGAGACCCATGCTAAGAAAGACCATGCCCTGCAGTCTGTCCAAGAGAATCCTGGTGTATATCTGTTGGTTCAGTGTAATTATTAACAGCATTCCATTTTATTTCTAAAATATGAGAATTTATATGGTAACCTCATCCATGAAGCTCCCCAAGAAAGCCAGCCACAAATCCTGGCTGGGATCCTTATCTTGTTCTTATGTGATGGCAATTCACTGATCCTCAAGGCACTCTTCTCTATTCAATACTCATCATTGTAAACCACCTGCAGTTGACTTCCTTTTGGCTACTTTTGCAACCCAATCTAGTCTTTTCCTTTGTCCCTGTTTCAATTACTTTCCCTCAAATTTAGCATCTATCTCAGCTACACATTAGAAACTTCTTGGGAGTGGGTGGTGTGTCAGGGAGGGCTAAATATTCCAACACCCAGGCCACACTCCAGGCCAACAAAAGTAGAATCTCTGGGGGTGGAACTTATGCATTAGCAATTTTTAAAAGTCCATAAATAATTTGCATTACAGTCAAGATTAAGCACCAATGCTGCCCACAAGATTCCAATAAACAGCTAGTGTTGCCAACCATTAAATTACATCCACTGCAGATGACAAGGGTCCCTGGATTCAGTCTATAATTCTGCTGATACCCAAATATCTTTAGTTTCTCAAGAACCTTATGCTAGAAGGAATCTCTTATGTCAGATTCTGATGGGAAAACATGCAAAGAGAGGCGTTCACCTTAATTAAATAAATTGTACTAATACTAACCCAATAGATCATAGGCCAGAAACTAACTAAAATAGAAAATATCAGTGCATATCCATCCACAGAATTACTCCATCATTCTACACTATTAAAACTCAGCAATAATCTCCTCCATTCCTTTTTTCTTATCCTCAACAAATCACCTTGTTCTGGGTTTTGTTTATCTTATACATACATATGACAACCCCAAAGTCATTATTTAGACAAACTAAGGCACTTTGGTCTTTAACTGTCATCAGTCAGTCCGTCTGTGTCTGTAAAGTTATGTTGGCGCATCACACAACAAAGCATGAAAACAAATGTCTCCATAAGATTTGTTTGGGAGACAATGATGGTCACAGTAAAGACCTAATCCACCAGAGTTAGTAGTTTAGTTATTGTTACTAAGTGGCAATGATAACATTTTAGAAACAGTACATATATTAATTGAGGGTTATTGGTTATGTAGAATGCAAGCAGAGGAAAGGGACAAGACATGAAAAATCCAAAAACTAATTGAGCTTATTTTAATTATAGCTATAAAACACAGCAAAGAAATGGCAGGATCTGGAATGGGAAATAGTTGAGACGATGTCTATATATTCTTCAGATTTTCTTGCCCCAACTCAGAGAATTAAAACATCTGGGAACTGTATTTATTTCCCCTCATTGAAGCTCTCCACACATTTTAATAAGGCATTTAATGGAAGCCAGTGTGGACATGTTTGAGAGCATATAGGACCTTAGGTCAGATAGACTTTATTTGGAGTCTAGGTTTGGATTACATGATTAAATTAATCAAACTCCAAGAGTCATGGTTTCTTCATCTGGAAATAGGGGTTAAATTGCTTATGTCACAGAAGATGCTAAAAGAATAAAGTAACTACTATCATCTGTGCCAATCAATGTAAACAAACAACAATGACACAAGTAAACCACAGTGTTAGTACACGGAAGATACTCACAACTGAGAGTTGAGTTTGGCTTTGCATAAATACCTGATTTGTGAGTTTGCCTTTAATCTCTGAGAAAAAAAAGTGCTCTGTCCAATTTCTGGACATCAATGCAAATGCTACTTTCCTAAGCGGTACCCCATGTCTAGTATGTCTTGCTTCTTCTGTCATCACTGACTTTCTTCCACTTCATATAAAAGTGAATTTGGGTTTTATTCTCAAGTACAATCACACATATATTAATATTTTCATTTCAGACTTTCTGAAACATACATATATATAATCAACCTCTATAGAAAGCCACATATTTGGAGTCAGTAGTGATTGTCAAACATCCCTTACTGAAGACATTTTTATAGACTTGTTTCAGTTCCATTTGATTCAGTTCAACATAAGGTATTTATTGTTTACTGCTCACCAAAAAGTTGTGCTTTCAAAAAGTTTATAGAATAAGTGCTCAGGACTGAGTATGATTCTGCTGCAGAAAACTCTCCTGATTCAAGGATTAAGGATCTGAACTTGCAAAATTCCTCCTGCCTTCTGTACAAGTAAGTCATCTTATGATTCTGAGTTTAGAATATCTCATCTTGTGTGTGTGTGGGTGTGTGGGTGTGTGTGGGTGTGTGTGTGTGCGAGAGGGAGAGAGGGAGAGAGGGGGAGAGAGACAGAGAGACAGACAGAGAGAGAGAGAGAGAGAGAGAATTTTGCTGTTGTTGCCCAGGCTGGAGTGCAAAGGCGCAATCTCAGCTCATGGTAACCTCCCGCTCTCGGGTTCAAGTGGTTTTCCTGCCTCAGCCTCCCAAGTAGCTGGGATTACAGGTGCCTGCCACCACACCCGGCTAATTTTTTTGTATTTTTAGTAGAGACAGGGTTTCACTATGTTAGCCAGGCTGGTCTCAAACTCCTGACCTCAGGCGATCCACCAGCCTCGGCCTCCCAAAGTGCTGGGATTACAGGCGTGAGCCACCATGCCTGGCCTAGGATATCTCATCTTTTTAAAGAAGAAATAAGACTATATTGGAAGTTGTTAGACTTGAGAACACTAATGGGACATTTCCTTTAATACAATAACAAGGGAATTCAGGAGTATAAAAAATGGGCAAGCTTTGGCCAGAAAATGCACAAAAGATAAATAAAGCCATAAAGCTAGTCTACAGTTTCCTAGAATAGTAAAAGAGGGAGTTCCACTCTGCATGCTAATGAAGAGAAGTGAGGACACCAACATTTAGACATCATCTCCCTACTCAGGATTAAGCAATATTTATTCAAGTCCCAGTAGACACAGATGTTTCCCGGGGCTCTTTCCTTTGCAATCTTTTTTGTATTCCACATCCTTTCTTTGAATAACACCAAAGAGATGTAGAGCTTCAAGTAACACAAACACTTCGGTACATTATAAACCTATATTTGCAGTCCAGAGACATTGCTGTGTTTTAGGAATCTAGTTCAAGTTGTCTTCTTGGTCTTTGATATCTCAAATCTCTCATAATTCCTATCCTGACTCTTGAGAGTACCACGAAAATATTTCCTGGGAAAAAAATCTCAGTCACCTTGATTCCACCTTCTTCCTCACCATGCATATAAGCGAGACTCCTAGACTTGATAATCTTCCATAAAATTTCCTCAATCTGTCATATCCTCGTTATACCCACAGTCCCTGCTCTAGCTTAATACCTCATCTTCTATTGCCAAAATATCCTACCGGATTCTTCAGTGGTTTCTTTACCTTTGGTTTCTCCCCCAACTAATCTACCTCTTACATGGCCACTAATTGATCTTTCAAAAATCCTAAAATTCTCATATAACATTCATTTTGATCCAAACAAATATAAGTGGTTTCCTGAAGGCTTATATAATGCCATGTACTATCTGGCCTCAATTCACCTATCTAGGCCCCATCCCCCCTCCTACTAGAAAATCATGTGTTTTTCAGTCATACCATTTTCTTTCAAGCTCTTATATTTTTTTAACGCATATTTGTCCTTTTAAAAATGCCCTTCACCTCCTACTTTTTGTGGTAAACACCATCATATTCTTCAAGACCCCTTCCAAACCTCACATTCTTTATGAGGTCTTCTCTGTGTGTCACAGGTGGTTTTTCAACCTGTCCCATATATTCCCATATAATCACCCCTATAAGGGAGCCATCACCCTACAAGATAATTATTTATTTATGTGCCTGGCTCCTCCACTAAAGCTACTGCTGAATATGGGCTGCATCTTATCCATCTTTGTGCTCCTGACCTCCACCACCACCAAACAAGGCATAGCAGACAGCCTTGTATTGAGGAGCATGCCATACACATATGTAGACTGAAAAACAATTTAGCACGTGTTATAGGTTGGGCTCTCCAAGAAGCAGACCTGGAGACAGATCCTAGTGCACAGGTATTTATTAAGGTGTGCCTTTGAGACCAGTACCTGTGGATGGAAAGAACAGAAATCAGGAGTGGGCAGAGGGAAAAGTTAAGCTGTGATGTGGGCCCAGTGACAAGCCACTGACACTTCTATGGGGAGCTGCAAATAGACCTTTGGCATTGTCCCAAGTTGGGCCAATATGGCCAGGCCTTTACAGGCTCACACATCATTTATTGCTTGTGGGCCACTCCAGGAAGGTGTATGACTTTGGGTAAGGAGGCTCTCTGGAGCTGAGGTAATCCTGAAAGGACTAACAGCTAAAGATTGTCTGCTGAGAATACTGCCAAAGACTAAGGCAACAAATTCTTCCATGTACAGGATCTGGGTGGTACATCACACTGCCCAAAACAAAGGTTGGACTTATTTAGTTATAAAGTTATAATCTGATCAGTTAGGAATTGCAATCAGCTGACAGTGAGAGAGTCTCCCACAACAGTGATGCAAACTCATCAGAGGCTTTTTCTTTCAGCAGGAATTCTGGAGCAAGGAAGTTACTGGCATTCGCTTAGTACACCACAATGCTAGGGCTGAGGTCTCCAGGATCCTCTGGGCCTTTTTCATGGTTGAAAAATGATAGTGGCTACTTCATTCCTTGTGTCCAGTTCCAGGGAGCAGGAATGAGAAACGAGCAAGAAGAAAAGGCTGACATCTATGGGAAGCCAAACTTTTTCAGGAATCCCCTGCTCAGGTTTGCTCAGGCTTCTGTTTGACATCTTACTGTTAAGAGCACTATTGCATGGCTAGCCCTAGATTTAAGGGAGGCTGAAAACTATAATTTTATAGCCGAATACAACTGCCTCTCTCTCATATGCCCTCAGTGCAGAATTCTTTCAGTGAAAAAAGAGAATGGAATTGGGTAGGCATGAGAAATTTCTGCTATATAAACTCAGGCTGAAGAATCCAGGTTCCAAAGAAAAATAAGTGACATGTAATAAAATCAGATAACATGGAAACAGGGCAGATTCATAAGGTAATTGCTGTTGTGCAAAGTGACTATTTCCCACTTAGCACAGCAAAATTACATGAATTAATAAAGTCTGCCAGAGGAGATTAAGGAAAGAGAAAGGCATAAAACCTGATACAACAGAGAACAGATTGCTGGGACAGAGAATCAAAGTCACCTTAAATTAAAGAGGGCACAGAAGAGAATAACAGAGAAAAGGCCAAAATAGGAACAAGACACCACCTGGCATTAAAACAAAACACCAAGCATAAAACACAAAACACAAAGACTGCAACAACTAGTGAGCAGCACTCCTTAGAAATTCAGGTGAGAAATCAAAAAGGCAGCTGGTGGGGCTGCAAGTGTGTCAAAAGTTTGTTGCCAGTGTTCATAAAAGAAATCAAACGTTACATTTTGAAGATAGAAATAAGTTTCCCTAATGTGGGGAAAGAGGTGTAAAGAGGGCTATGACACACAGGAGGAACTGCCTTCCCTTGCCCGCTCTTTGGGGCACAGCTGTTCCGAGCAGGTCAGAAAAGCTAAGATGACAAAAAACACCAGGAGGTGATAAAGTAAGAATCTCTGGATCCAGAATGCAGCAAACAGAGAATGAACAAAACGTTAAACAGATTTTAAGAATTAGATAAGAATTAAATCAAGGTATAGCCAAAGGGTGGCCAATATTAACTCTATGATTAAGAAGGAAAGGACACAGAGGAAATGTTGAATGAGCCACTGTGAATTTTAACTCCAGTCCTCAAGGAAGGCATGGCGGTGGGGGTCACCTTGAGGGGTCAGTTCATCCAGCCCACCATGCAAATGGCAGTCCCTTGTGTTCTCAGAAAATGCTAGTAACTTTTCTACCACAACTGCCTTTGATAGTTTATCCCTCATATTATAGTTTTTATTTGAGGGAGTTAGGGCACATGCAATGGACACGATATTGAATATTCTGCCAGGGGTCCTGAGTTTTAATTCTGGTTCCACCACTAACCAATTTTACAGCCTTGAAAAAATAACATTCTCTCTTTTGACCTCATTTCCTCATCTGTAAAATGAAAGAGGTGAACCATCTGTCTCTTGGTCCTCTTCATCCTCTACATTGATGGATAATGAATGATAATGTGTTTTCCTTACAATAATCCTTCATAAGACAGATCTCAACAATAACTCACCAGAATGACACTTTGCCTAATTATTGCTGTTTGAGAAATGGACAACCCTAGTTCCTTTAGTCTTTATTTTTTCTGCATTTCTACCCATAAAAAAATAGTACTAATGATATTCTAATAACGAAAACAGCCAAAAATACAGGATTTAACAACTTGTAAAGTTTGTTTGTATAAATCATCTCACTTAACAGTCACAATATTCAGATCATGGAGGTAGCAAAGATTTGTTAATTGTCCACTGATGTCATTTCTTTTGTCTTAAATAGGTCCCTCATTTTTTATCATGACCCATGGCCACCTGAAGTAAAACCTATCTTTCCCAGGCCCCCACCACAGTTAGGCATGACACCTCTCTATATTTCAGCACCGAGAATGCTCTTCAGAATGCTGAAAACAGCTAGCTGAGCAGAGTTGCTGACATCTTAACATCTTTTTCCTCCCCTTTTTATGCTCACACTCTGGAAGCATGCGCTATCCTGTTTCATTGGGGAATGAAGAGTATCAACATTTTCTGTGGGTCCAGATAGAGCAGGAAGTAGGAGAACAGTGAGTGAACTAGTCTCAAAATAACATACCCTCATTTCTCTCAAAAGTAATATCTTCAGTCTGACTACTATCAACTTTGGTTTTCTTGTGGAAAAAATAAAGATGGGGTCAGCTCAGACCCTTACCATTCAAGAAAACCAAACATAATGAGCTATTGGCAATCTTCTAGACATAAATCCACCTGTTACCTTTAGAACTATGACTCACTTTAGCTTTTACCTGAAATTATCTTCTCTTTCATTGACCAGCTCCTCCTGGGCCTTCAGAATCCAGCAGGAACACTATCGCCTCTATGAACCCCATACAAACCAAAGCTGAGTAAGATGCTGTGGTAGATTACCTTTTCTAAAGATGGCTACACCAGGATATATCCTGCCCCACATATCCTTCTTATACCATAACACTGACACTTCTCCATCAAGAGATGAGATCCTTGTTCCCCTATCTTGACCTGGGTGGACCTTTGTAACTGCCTCAAACAACAGTGTGACAGAAGTGCATGACCTCTCAGATGTATTTGTCAGGGTTTTCCAGAGAAACAGAATCAATAGGATGTATGCGTGTGTGTGCATGTGTGTGTGTGTAGAGAGAGAGAGAGAAGAGAAAGAGAGAGAGAGAGAGAGAGATTTATTATAAGGAATTAGCTCACATGATTATGGAGACTGGCAGTTCCCAAGATTCGCAAGGGTGAGTCAGCAAGCTAGAGACCCAGAAGAGTCCGTGGTATAGGTTCAGTCTGACAACCAGCTGGTCCAAGAACCAGGAGGACTCAATGTTTCAGTTCAAGTCCAAAGGTAGGATAAAGCTTACATCCCAGTTTGAAGGCAGTTAGACAGGAGAAATTCTCTTTTACCTGGGTGAGGGTCAGCCTGTTTGTTCTACTCAGACCTTCAGCTGTTGGATAAGGTCCATACACTTTAGGAAGGGCAATCTGCTTTACTTAGTCTACCAACTTAAACGTTAATCTCATCCAAAAATACTCTCATAGAAATAATCAGTCACCCTGTGACCTAGTCAAGTTGCCACATAAAACTGAACATTACATAAGACTAAGTATAAAAAGCAGTATGATTTCTGTCTGGTTCTCTCTCTCTCTGTCGCCGTCTCTCTCTCCGTGTCTCTCTCTCTCGGGATAATTGACTTGGGAACCCAAACACCACGTTCTGAGGAAGTTCAGGCCATATGAAAAGGCCACGCCAAGATATTCTGGGAAACACCTTTAGCTAGGCCCCCAGTGAATATGTCACACATGTGAGTGAATGAGCCTTCCAATTTCATCCCTCAGCCTTCAAATTTTCTAGCAAAGATTCCAGATGCCATGGAGACAAACTAGTCTTTATGTGCCCTGTCTTAATTCTTGACCCACAGAAAATGTGAGCAATAATACATGGTTTTTCTTGCTTCAGGCTAAGGTTTGAGGTAAAGTTTTGCACAGCAATAGAAAATAGTGATACCATCTTACATGGTCCTACAATACCAACTTTTAATGAAAAGATAGCTCTTATCACACTATGTCATCATTTACTTTAACTATTGCAAGATTGGGAATTCTCAGATGGCTAGGACCATGTCATCTCAAACTTTTCTCTTTGTTTTCCCAGTCCTAAGGGTGAACAGTGCTTTCTGGAGTTGCTCCTATTTGCCTTTTCACATCCTTAATTCCTAGCAAATGATTCTTTATATTAAATTATTTCTCTTAAAATAATGTGTGGTTTCTTTCTTCTGACTAGAACCTGATTGATATGGTGGGGATGGAAATTACTACTGTGGCAAAGCTGGGTTCTGAGATTTGGCCAGAGAAACCTATCTACAGGACGCTGAATTACTTCCCTCCCTCTTATCAGATTTGATAACTTATCTGAATATTCTGATCTTTGAGGTCAAGCTGTACCCCACTGGCTCTATAACTAGACCTTGAGACCACTCTGAAGCACCTGGTGTTCTTGAGACTTTATTTACAGAAGATAAAATTATGTTGTATGGGAAACACTTCTTTTAGCGTATCTTTTTGCCTAGTTCATGTTCACAAATATCTATGAAACCCTGGATATGTGCTGAAAATTCAGTAATGACTAATGTCCAGTCCTGTCCCTGAGAAGTCCACTCTCTAGAAGGATGGCTGACCCATAAAAGGACCTTATCACTCTCAGAGTGTGATGAGAGATACACTGAGCCCCAGGGCAGCTGGAAAGTGGTAGTATATCCTGTGTGCCTTCTCCCTGACTCCTCGGCTTCCTCTTTCACTACCTGTCCTCTTGTCTCCTTTCTCAGGCCACTCCTGAGAGAACAGCTGTGGGAAGAGGAGTAGAAAACTAGATATCCTTCCCCTCCACCTCCAAATAATTTTTGTCTATCTATGCTTCAACCTCCACAGTAACGTGTTTGTTCAATGTGGAATGTGCCATTTGAACATTTCATCTCAATTTTAAAACTACTTCATGCCTCGGGGTCTGAGATTTACTTATTCCTTCAGTTGTTTCTTTATTTTATTTTATTTTATTTTATTTTTATTTTACCTTATTTGTTTACTTTTGAGATGGAGTCTCACTCTCTCTCCCAGGCTGGAGTGCAGTGGCGCCATCTGGGTTCACTGCAAGCTCTGCCTCCCAGGTTCACGCCATTCTCCTGCCTCAGCCTCCCAAGTAGCTGGGACTACAGGTGCCCGCCACCATGCTCGGCTAATTTTTTTGTATTTTTAGTAAAGAGAGGGTTTCACCATGTTAGCCAGGATGGTCTCGATCTCCTGACCTTGTGATTCGCCCGCCTCGGCCTCCCAAAGTGCTGGGATTACAGGCTTGAGCCACCGCGCCCGGCCTCAGTTGTTTCTTTGACAAGTATTTATTGAGCACCTACCATATACCAGGAACTGGCCCAAATATGAGGAATAAAGTGGGGAATGGGATACAGTCCAGCCCTGAAAACTCTCTTTGTTGGTTGTATGACCCTGGTAAAATCACAAGGTCTCTGAGTTTTGGTTTCTTTACTAGAAATGAAGATAACACCATTGACTTCACAACTTTGCTGTAGAGATTACATGAATTTATACATCTGGAAATTCTTCAGATAAATTGGGCTGAATTTAAAATAAAATGATGTACTTCATATTCATTGTTATATTCAATATATTCATTTCATTTAATGAATTTAAAAACCTGTTTCACTGAAATCATTTAATTACAACTTTATGGTAAAAAGTTAAATTTAAACATTCACATCTGGAGTTCCTTGTGACAATGGGAAACGCTGGAAAAATTTTGGCTTAAAGTCATATTAAACATTAAAAAAGGAAAATCACATGTATATTACTGATGAATATTTCTCACATACCTATCTACATCTCAGACCCAAACTCTCCACAGAATATAAGATCTCTACACTGACATTTAAAGCCTTTGCAATCTGTCCTTGACTAAGGAGATTTGATAACGTGATACCCTTTAATTGTCACAATAAATCTATGAAATAGGCATTACTCCTGTTGTATAAACCAGAGATCTATAGGCTGAGATACTGAGCAACTTTCCTAGCCCTACTCAATGTGTAAATAAAATATCCAGGATTTCATCTTTAAATTTTAAACTCTGAAATCCATGAATTTTCTTTATAGCATGAGGCATCTATCACAGAAGGCACTAAATAAATACATTATCACTTAAAAAAAGACTAAATCTTTGGGGTGTTGAAAAAAGATAATCTGTTTAAGAAACCATTTTGCCATTTGTCATTAGAAATTTCATAGGGCTTTTACAAATTTAAACAGTTTCTTAGGTTTTTGTTGATTGGAATTCTCATTGTAAATACTCAGTGCAGTTAAAATAGAAATGAGCCATCTTTCTAGAGGTAAAGAAGTTCCGTATTTACCAATAACAAAAACACATAATATTTATCTAGTTTATAAAAAAAATCTACAAGGTCAGGTGTGGTGGCACACACCTGTAGTCCCAGCTACTCGGAAGGCTGAGGCATGAGAATTGCTTGAATCCAGGAGGCGGAGGTTACAGTGAGCCGAGATGGCACCCCTGCACTCCAGTCTGGGCGACAGAGCAAGACTTGGTCTCTAAATACATACATACATACATACATACACAACCAAATGAAAGGCATGCTCTTTATTTTTTGTGAGAGTGTTTTATTATTATGAAACATTCTTTTTCTCTGTTTCATTGAGTGTGTGCACATGTGTGTGTTATCAATTTTGCTAAAGGTTAATCTATGTAGTAACTGACAAAAGGTAGCAGAGCCTAATGAAGTGTGAGTACATCACTAACCAGAAGACCTGCTAGGAACCACACAGCAAGTGCTCCCTAAATCACAGTGAGTACCATGTAGAAGGTGCACCAGCCCCAGCACAGGGAATTATCTATTTTTCCAAAACCATTCTGGTGCTATTTTCCCCAAGGTTAAAAATAAGTTGATTCTGCTTGCTGTTTGTAGTCATTTTCTCTAACAATCTATAGCAAATACTGTATTTTTTTTTCCCCTTGATACCAAACCAGCATCCTTCTCCCTTGCCTTCCTCTGCTTTAGGAGTTTCAAAGCCAATGATTAGTTTTCCAGCCTCTTTTGCATCTAGTAGTAACCAGTGACACACTGGCCATTAAATGACCATCGAGATATAAGCAGAAATCAACTGATCAGTGTTGGAGGGACATAATTTTGTCCATCAAAAAAGGATTCCAAACATGGATGGTACAGCCTTCTGCCCATTATATTTTTTCCTGCCTAAATGTTGACATATTTGGCAATTCAGTCAAATTCTGTGTCCAGGGTGTAACAACTATGAAGACAAAAACGCAGAAACCTCTCTAGGGATGGGAGAAAAAAGGTAAGAAAGAATTTGGGCTCCTGGTGGTGATATGGAGCAGCTGACACAAACCAGAAACTTCTTGTTACATGTGAAAAACCCTATTTATTTAAGATCCTCTAGCCTAGTTTTCTGATACTCACAACTGAAAATATTCTTAGCTGGCGCAGGGATGTAATACGGATTGCTATGAAGCCGATGACATAATGGATGATGAGTATAATAAAAATGAGTCATGAAAAGTATTTTGAATAGAAAGATATCACTAATAATATAAGTAATAATTATAACAGTGTAAAGCTCCACAATACGGAGTAATGAAAAAATATGACTATAATAGCTGAGAATTAATAGGCCACTGGCTACTATTACAATAATGACTCTAGGAGTGAATTGAAAACAGGTTAAAAGGAGAGCAACTGCTGAGGTTGGGGACACACATACAAAATGCAACTGGTCTTTAAATAAAACATTTATTACACAGAGATCTGTCACAAAATAGGACACCTATATACCCAGCAAATATATAAAACTGTCCACCTTTTTATTCATAAAAGGTATGCAGATTAAAATCCCAATGAGACACTACTCCATATTCACCAGGATGGCTAAGATGAAAAAGACAGGCAATATAAAATGTTGGGGAAGATGTGGAGCAATCAGAACTCTTACATGCTACTGCTGAAAGTGCATATTGATACAAACATTGTAGAAAACTATTTGAAAATCTCTACTAAAGCTAAACATGATCTCGCCTATCACATTCCTAGGTATTTATCCAAAAGAAATGTAACCACATGCTCATTGAAATGATTTACAAGAATATTTGTAGCGGAATAATTCTTAATCGCCCTAAACTGGAAGCAACCCCTATGTTCATCAGCAGTAGGATGGATAAATCAATTATGGTATTAGCCATAAAATGGAACAGCATACAGCAATAATGAATGACTACATGCAACAGCATGAATCTCACAAATATAGTGTTAGATGAAAGAAGTCAGACACTAAAGAGCACATGTGGTATGATATATATTTCCATAAAAGTCAAAGATAATAAAAAATCTACATTGATCGAAGTCAGAAGAGTGGTTACTCCTGGCACAGAATGAGGGGCGGTAAACAGAAGGGGCACAAAAGGAATTTTGGAAGTGCTGTTGATGTTCTGTTTCTTAATCTGGATGCTGGTTTTACAGCTGTGTTCATTTTCTGGAAATTTATTTAGCTATACAGTTAGGATTTATAAAATAAAAATAATTAATCTGAAAAATTTATCACAGGACATTCCTCCAAAGAAAGACTTGGGCAAAATCTCATGCTAATTAGATGATTCAAACAAGAAGAAGACATTCTTAACCCATTTGCTATAAGGAAAGAAGATATTCCATTAAGAATAGATATGCTACAAGTAGATGGGGTATGGGCTTATCTCTATAACAGACCTTCCAAACAATCAAATACAGCAAGAAGGAACCTCATTCACTCATGCAGCGAAATACTTATTTAGTGCCAATCAGGTGCCAGGCTTTGTTCTAGGTTCTGGAGATTCAGCGACAAAGGTCTCACCCTCATGATGCTTACCTTGCCCTACCCTTAGTATTTGAATAAATAACTTCTAGGAAATTGATTTGTTTAATTTGGAAGATTCCATTGAAAGTACAACTGACACTGTCTCCTATTGCATTGATATCGTGAGTCTGTTTCATTTGGTAAGCCTACTAACTTAACTATTAGTGAACTGAATCTAAAAGTGTATAAGGGTGTGTGTGTGTGTGTGTGTGTGTGCGCGCGCGCTAGAAAGAGACATACTCAGAGTTTTTGTTAGTTTGTCAGTGAGTACAAATCACATGGAGTGTATGAGATTGTCTAAGAGACAAAACTGTGATTAAAGTGAATGAAATGAGTGTGGAACTGTATGGGAGATATAGGAATTAGGATATACATGACAAGGCTGAAATCATGCTACTAATGTAAGTGTGTTTCCATTAATGACTTTTTCCCTAAGCTTCTCCATCCTTCCCCAAAATCTCAAGATGTAAAAGAAGTCAGCTGTTTTATTCGACATTAACATATTCTGTCTTCTATGATAAATTAATGGGAAAATGCTGGCACATAAGCAATCTAATTCAGGCTTAAGGCTGTATCGGGGTTATTCTCTATTCAGATGATTAAACCCACAGAAACTGACCCCCACCCCTCCTGAAACATCCCTTCCTCTCCCCACTGACTGCTACTGAACACCATCTGTGCTAAAAAGGTTCCATAATTCAAAGCCCATAGGCCCCCTATGATGACTGCAGACTCCCCTTCTTAAAAGGTCTTTTAAAAATAGAAGAGGTATTATCTTGTGGGGGTATGGCTTAGGCAGAGCTCTAGCCAAGAAGATGATGACCTCTTTATAAGGTCCTACCAAGAACCATTTGTCATTAGAATTTTCAAGCTTTGGAGATTGGGGATTGGATTCCCCTGTTGAGGTCAGACCTTTGCACATAGCATAATTTCCCCTTTCTAGGCGATGTTATTCTCTATCTTATATACCTGGCAGACTCATTACCAAAGATCTACTTCAAGTAATATCTTCTCTATAAAACTTTCCTGGGCTCCTCTTCTCAATGTAGAGTTGAATATGCTTTCCCCTGAATCCCCTATCCAAACCTTTAAAAAAAACATTGATTCATACATCTCTCTATCCCTTTTAGAATAGGAGCTTCATGAGGACAGGGATCATAACTGTTCATTCCCATATCTCACGAAAAAGAGGGTCCATGGCATATGGTAGATATTTAACAACTATTTATTGAATGAATGTCAGTGACCAGGTGATGCTCTCAAAATTGAAAATGATGACTTTCCCCAAATCACAACAAAGTAGGAGATGAAATGAAGCCATACGACTGCCTTTTTAAAGATGAGGTACATTCTCCTGGCCAGATCCTTTGCGAAAACTCATGCCCTGTCTGACAGACTCAGAGGCCTTCTTTAAAAGTTTTCTGTAGGAGAGTTGAGCAAAGACTTGAATGTCTTCAAAAGAGCCCCTGGGAATTTTACCTCTAACTGATCAGGGAGATAAAGAAAAAGTAGAAGGCAGATTTGGGGTTAAATTAAAGAGAAAAATAAACTTATGGAATGCATGTGCATTGCTTACATTAAGTACCATTCTTTGGATAAGAGAGCTGAGAAATACGTTGCTTTGAACACAAGATGTGTTATAATAGATTTTTCTTTGCTTAGCCAACAAGTTGGCCTATTGTTAAGAAGATGTTTTTGAAGTATAACAGCTTAATTTCTAGGTTGCACTCTAAGCAAGAAAAAAGTAGCCTCTGCCATCTGAGAGCTGACTTGGTGCTATCAACCTGGCCTTGTACTGCTTGAAATTGGCCTGGTACTCACAGCTGAGCTTTAGTGTTTTCTGTTAAACAAAGAAAATTTTCACAGAACATCAACATAAGGCAAGGTCACTCCATCCCCATGATGGAGAAAGACAAAAACTAAATTGTTCCATAATCATGCTGGAGCCAGACAAAAACATGAATGCTGTCCAAAACACAGCATAACCAAACACCTCCCTATCCTGGTTAAAATGAATGATTGCTGCTTCTTTACCAATTATAGCTTTAGCTTTAGCCTAGGCCTATTCTCCCCTTCTTCTAGGTAAGATTTATTAAGGTACTCAATCCTAGAATTGTCCTGGCCTCTCAAAAACTTCCAATCCAGAATAAAGCTGTCGTTTGTTAAACTTTCCCTAAACCACTAACTCAAATTCTGTAAGTTCTTTCCTAAATTCTTTTTTTTTTTTTTTTCTGGGGGGCTGGAGTGCAGTGGCCGGATCTCAGCTCACTGCAAGCTCCGCCTCCTGGGTTCACGCCTTTCTCCTGCCTCAGCCTCCCGAGTAGCTGGGACTACAGGCGCCCGCCACCTCACCTGGCTAGTTTTTTTTTTTTTTTGTATTTTTAGTAGAGACGGGGTTTCACAGTGTTAGCCAGGATGGTCTCGATCTCCTGACCTCGTGATCTGCCCGTCTCGGCCTCCCAAAGTGCTGGGGCTTCACAGTTCTCCATGAGGTGTATTCTCCCTGTGGTAGTGAGCAATAAACCCAACTTGTTCAATTATGGGTGTGTTCTTGGTGGTCTTTGGCTGGAAGGCATTGACAATTCTCTAATGTTATTATTCACTAAACTACAATCTGGCTTCTCCAGGATGCCAGAGTTTAACACTAAGGTATTAAACTCTTTTGCTTAAACTCCGCAAGTCTGTCATATTATTATATTTTGTTGTTATTCTATACCACCTCAGTTAAATAAAATATTTCAGAAATCTCCAGAGAAAATTGCAGAATAAATCATTTTTGAGAACTGAGAAAAAGGGAAAAAACAATTGGAGTTTTTATTTCCTTACTGCCTTACATAAGAGAGGAAAACAGCCTTCTACAGTTATGGTAAAGTGGTCAAATTTATTCCATGAAAGCAATATATTTTCTAACATCCTTAGCTCATCACCATAATTTCTACCAGTTCTCTGCACACAAAGATTTCTCCATGGAGCTGTCACAATATTTTTCTTCCTGCTAAGAATACCAGAGTGCTTTTTCTTCTTAAGTTCTTCTTGTGTTGTATAATGTGACAGGTTATTAAATCAATTTCTCTTCCTCTCTTTAAATAAGGCACAGCATCAAGTACAGCATCCTTCAGAATTAATGCTGACAACCTAGAGATGCTTGGATTCATTCTTCAGTTCTAATACACACACACAACCCACATCTCTCTCACAAACTCATACATACTGTATATTAATATGTTAATAAGTTATGGTTTAATTATATTAATATTTTATATACGTCATATATTACGTAAATAATTTAAAAACTTCTTAACATGAAGATAATTTTGGAAGAAAGATACAAATGCAATTAGAATCATTTAAATGAGCTCAAATCATACCAAGCCAAGGAAGTATTCATTGTATGACTGGGGTAAGAGGAGATGGCAAAGAGTCAGTGAGTCTAATATTAAACTATAAATATTTAAAGTATTGTTTAAAGAACTGCCTTATTTGCATTTCTGGTAGTAACATATTGGTATGATCATTTGAGATAGGCAGTTGGGTAACTTGTAAAGCTTACACAATATGAATATCCTTTAACCGATCACGTCCTAAGAAAACAATCATATTTCACATAAATATATAAATAATAATATTGATGCCTAACTATGCAATGGTAAATGCTAGGCACTATTGTGCATTAAATTCTTATAACAACTCTACAATGTAAGTACTTTTACTGTTCTCATTATATATTAGCTTGGTGAAAAAGTAATTGCAGTTCTGCTCTACTTTCTTTTTTTTTTTCTTTTTTCTTTTTTTTGAGATGGAGTCTCGCTCTGTCTTCCAGGCTGCAGTGTCGCGATCTCTGCTCACTGTAAGCTCCGTCTCCCGGGTTCACGCCATTCTCCTGCCTCAGCCTCCCGAGTAGCTGGGACTACAGGCGTCCGCCACCACGCCCGGCTAATTTTTTTGTATTTTTAGTAGAGACGGGGTTTCACCATGTTAGGCAGGATGGTCTCAACCTCCTTGACCTCATGATCCGCCCGCCTCAGCCTCTCAAAGTTCTGGGATTATAGGCGTGAGCCACCGCGCCCGGCCAGTTCTGCTTTTTCAATGGCAAGAAAAATACAATTGTTTTTGCACTAACTTAAATAGATGAGAAAATGGAGGTAATTTACTTTTACAAGATCTTATAGCCTATAAATAATAGAGCTGGAGTTCAAATACAGACAGTCTGTGCCTGAAGTTACACTATACCAGTACTCCGTCTTGTCTCTCAACATTAGAAGCATGTTCCTGGTAGAGTTATTGATGCAACCTCAATCTGGAAACAACCTGCCCCTCCCCGAGTGTTACCCATCATCATTCACCAGATTGTTCATAACTCTGGAATGATTCTTGACTCCTCACTTTTTCTCATACCTTACTTTCAATTCATTAGCAAAGTCCATGGAGTGTGCTTTAACAACACAGCTCATTTTCAACCACTCTTATCTTCTCCGTGATTATTACCTGATCCAAACTACCAGTACTTTCATCTGGACAAATGCAGTAGCCTCCTGAGTTATCTCCAACATCCAATTTTGTCTCTCTACATTATCTATCACAAGCAGTTGTACTTTCTTAAATGGAAATTTCCTAAAATACAAATCACTTCTATATTCCAAATCCTCCAATGGCCTCCCATTACATATGGAATAAAACCCGAACCCCTACCATTGCCTAAAAGACCTTGCATAATCTGGACCATAGCTACCTCTACAAGATCATTTTCTCTCACTCTTGCTTTCTTATACTAGTGCCTCACAACTTCCCTGCCTCCTTGCTACTCTTTTTATATTATTGTGGTAAGAACACTTGAGATCTACCCTCTTCACAAAACTGTAAATACACAATACAGTATTGTTAACTATAGGCATAATGTTGCACAGAAGATCTCTAGAACTTATTCATCTTGAATAACTGAAACTTTATTCCTTAAGTAAGCTAAGCAAATGCCCGTGTCATAGCCTCTGGCCTTTCTTCTGTTGGAATACTCTGTCCTTATATACAAATGGCTCACTGCTTACTCATTCAGATTTCTGTGCAGATATTCCTCAGATAAGTCTTTCTTGGTCATAATTTTTAAACAAGCCACCCCTACCATTCACTAACCCATTTCCTGCTTTTTTTTGTTTCACTTACCATTGTTTACCAATGTGTTATACATTTATTGTGTGTTTTCTATTCTACCCACTAGCACAAAAGCTGGGACCATATATTGTTGCCTTCTGTATCCTCAGCCCTTAGAAAAGCACCTGGTAAATAATAGGAATTCAATAAATGTTTACTGACTTAAAGAATGAATTACTTATGTGTGCACCACTATGGACTGGTAGGTAAATCATGGTTCATTCACAGGATGAACTGCTTCTGGCCATTGAATTGTAGGAAATATTTATTAGAGTTGTAAAATGTAATTGGGAAAATCTCAAGTAGTAGATGGAATGTGGACAAGAAAATGACCAAATGTCAGAAATGGAGATGCTTGTTTAGAAGTGGGTGTCTCCCACAACAATGGGGACGCTAGTTTCCGGGAAGGGGGCAGAAGTAGGCATGGTGGGCACCAGCAGGAGAGGACTCACAGTGTGACCAAAGGATTTGAAATCTGAAGTCAGAGCATTTCAGAAAGCAGGTTCCATTTATATTGACTATATGATCTTGGAAACTGATATGGTTTTGCTCTGTGTCCTCACCCAGATCTCATCTTGAATGGTACTCCCATAATTCCCACATGTTGTGGGAGGGACCTGGTGGGAGATAATTGAATCATGGAGGTGGTTTCCTCCATACTGTTCTCATGGTAGTGAATATGTCTCACAAGATCTGATGGTTTTGTCAGGGGTTTCCACTTTTGCATACTCCTTTCCTCTCTTTTCCTGCTGCCATCCATGTAAGATGTGACTTGTTCCTCCTTGCCTTCTCCCATGATTGTGAGTCTTCCCCAGCCACATGGAACTGTAAGTCCAATTAAATCTCTTTCTTTTGTAAATTGCCCAGTCTTAGGTATGTCTTTATCAGCAGCATGAAAGCAAAATAATACAGTAAATTTGTACCAAGAGTGGGGTGTTGTTGAAAAGATACCCAAAAATATGGAAGCAACTTTGGAACTGGCTAACAGGCAGAAGTTGGAAAAATTTGGAGTGCTCAGAAGAAGACAGGAAAATGTGGCAAAGTTTAGAACTTTCTAGAGACTTGTTGAATGGCTTTGGCAAAAATGTTGATAGTGATATGAACAACAAGGTCCAGGCTGAGGTGGTCTCAAATGGAGATGAGGAACTTGTTGGGAACTGGAACAAAAGTGACTCCTGTTATGTTTTAGCAAAAAGACTGGTGGCATTTTGCCCTTGTCCTAGAGATTTGTGGAACTTTGAACTTGAGAGAGATGATTTAGGGTATCTGGTAGAAGAAATTTCTAAGCAGCAAAGCATTTAAAAGGTGACTTGGGTGCTATTAAAGGCATTCAGTTTTAAAAGGGAAACAGAACATAAAAGTTTGAAAAATTTGCAGCCTGACAATGCAATAGAAAAGAAAATCCCATTTTTTAAAGGGAAATTCAAGCCAGCTGCAGATATTTGCATAAGTAACAAGGAGCAAAATGTTAATCCCCAAGACAGTGGCAAAAATGTCTCCAGGGCATGTCAGAGGTCTTCACAGCAGCCCCTCCCATCACCAGGCTGGAGGCCTACAAGGAAGAAGTGGTTTCATGGGCTGGGCCCAGGGTCCCCAAGCTGAGCTGTGTGCAACCTAGGGACTTGGTGCCCTGTGTCTCAGCCTCTCCAGCTGTGGCTGAAAGGGGCCAATGTAGAGCTTGGAATTCAAATATAGACAGTCTGTGGTGCAAGCCCCAAGCCTTGGCAGCTTCCACATGGTGTTGAGCCTGCAGGTGCACAGAAGTCAAGAAATGAGGTTTGGGAACCTCCGCCTGATTTTAGAAGATGTATGGAAACACCTGAATGCCTAGGCAGAAGTTTGCAGCAGGGGTGGGGCTCTCATTGGGAACCTCTGCTAAGGACAATGTGGAAGAGAAATCTGGGGTCAGAGCCCCCACACAGAGTCCCTACTGGGGCACCACTGAGTGGAACTGTGAAAAGAGGGCCACCGTCCTCCAGATCCCAAAATGGTAGATCTACCGACAGTGCACCATGCACCTGGAAAAGCCAGAGACATTCAATGCCAGCCTGTGAAAGCAGCTGGGAGGGAGGCTGTACCCTACAAAACCACAGGGGTGGAGCTGCCCAAGACCGTGGGAACCCACCTCTTCCATCAGCATGACCTGGATGTGAGACATGGAATCAAAGGAGATCATTTTGGAGCTTTAAGATGTTACTGCCTGCTGGATTCTGGACTTACATGAGCCCTGTAGCCCCTTTGTTTTGGCCAATTTCTCCCATTTGGAACAGCTGTATTTACCCAATGTCTGTACCCCTGTTGTATCTAGGAATAACTAGCTTGCTTTTGATTTTCAGGCTCATAGGCAGAAGGGACTTGCCTTGTCTCCTGTGAGATTTTGGACTTTGGACTTTTGAGTTAATACTGAAATGAGTTAAGACTTTGGGGGACTGTTGGGGAGGCATGATTGGTTTTGAAATGTGAGGACATGAGATTTGGCAGGGGCCAGAGGTGGAATGATATGGTCTGGCTCTGTGTCCCCACTCAAATCTCATCTTGAATTTTACTCTCGTAATTCCCACATGTTGTGGGAGGGACCTGGTAGGAGATAATTCAATCATGGGGGCAGTTTCCTCCATACTGTTCTCATGGTAGTGAATAAGTCTCATGAGATCTGATGGTTTTATCTGGGGTTTCTGCTTTCATGTCTTCCTTATTCTCTCTTTGCCCGCCACCATCCATGTAAGACGTGACTTGCTCCTCCTTGCCTTCTGCCATGATTGTGAGGCTTCCTGAGCCACTTGGAACTGTAAGTCTAATTGAACCTCTTTCTTTTGTAAATTGCCCAGTCTCGGGTATATTTTTATCAGCAGCATGAAAATGGACTAATACAGAAATGTTATTATGACGTCTCTGAATCTCAGTTCTGTCATCTGTAGAATGGCAATGAAAATGCTGACCTCAGTAGGCTGTACTGTGAGGAATCAGTGAAAACAGAAATGTAGAAGGGCTATGCAGATACTAGCTGTTTTTACTTCTTCTGATTCTCTATTATGTCCAGAGGTGGTAGACTTCACTTTGCATTTTCTTCCTGTTGTACTTTTTCAGGCTATGCATTTCCTAAGTTCAATATTCAGGGTAGAAAGTCCTTCCTTTTACAAGCCCTACATTTGCATCTTTCAAGGTTCTAAGAAAACTCCCTAAATAAGAATTGGAATGTAAATATGCCTATGTTCCTCGTATCCACATCCTTTAAAGTAATTATAGAACCTATGACAATAATATGGGCTCCTTAGTTAACTAATGTTTCCAGGCGTAGTCCATGGTTTAACTATGTGGCAAAAAGTTGACACTCTTCTTATTAAGAAGGAGGGTCTATGCCCTTACCCCAAGAGATTGCCATGTAGGTAAGTTCACTTGTAGGTGCTCCAACTGGAAGTCCTAGCCTAACACTTGGGTGAAGATGCCTTCACACAATCTGAAACTCCAGCCAATAAATTATCCCCAGCTGTCTAGTCTTCTCAGCTGAGGTCCTAGACATTGTGGAACAGTAATAAGTCATCCCAACTGTGTTCTGCCCAAAGTCCTGAAGCACAGAATCCATGAGCTTAATAAAATGGTTGCTTCAATTCAACCTGTTACATTTCAGGGTAATTGTCATATAACAGCAGTAATTGGAAGAAACTAGATTAAGCAAATCTTCCGTTGAAGTAGGCTAAAATAGGTTCCCCAGTTACAAATCCTAGTTTCTCAGAAGTCAGTTTGAAGAGACTAACATTGACCAAAGTAGGGGAAAAGGTAAGAAAATTTTTTTCCTTTGATTGATATGCAGTTTCAAAACTATAATCTTTCAACAGGAACTAGTCTTTGGGTTCCAAAAAAAAAAGAAGTCTCTAGGACTAACTTCTCAGATGAAAAGGAACTCTTGAAATACCAAATATTTTAAAACAGACTATCCAAGATAGGGAGTTGAACATTTCTGATCTTAAATCAAGATAAAATATTTAATTAGCCTATACACTGACCCCAAGAACATCTGGAGTTTCCAGAAGGGAAGAATTTTCTTGTCGCTTCTCTTCTAAAACTGACAAACAGTGGGGGATGATGTTGGCACAGAAGCAAAGATGGGAAGGGAAGGTTATCAGTATGGCTTTTCTGAGATTTCAAGTCCATAGATTAGAGAACATAGGCAACTGGAATGAAGTAGCTCCAAGTCTATTCATCTTCTTCAAAATGCAGAGAGTGGAGGGGATAAGGAGACTTAGATAATTTCCCACTAGGAAAGTTGAAACAGATCAATCAAAGTGGTTAGTAAGAGACTTGGCAGACACTTAGAGAAAGGTTAAATTTTCTTACTAAAAGTTCCCTTATTTTACACAGGATGGATCCAAGAATACTTGGGTTGGCCAGCAGACTAAAAACTTATCTCTGGCATTAAACATACCTCAACATAAGTATTATCTGGTAATATCTTTTATATACTGAAAACTAAGTGATCTACTACTCATACTAGTTTTACATGCATTATCTCCCTTAAATATAAAAGTATTGAATATCTATTAAGCGTTCAGTATGCACCAGCAACTATATTAAGTGATTCATAAGCATTATCTCCATAGATCCCTATAATAAACCCATGGAATAGGTTCTATTGTTATTACCTTCATTTTACAAATGATCAAATGCAGGCATAGGGAAGTTGAGACATTTACAAAAGATCACATGGATAAGCCAAGCAGTGTGATTCCAGGGCTTATAGCATCAACCCCTTCTTTATCCTGCTAGCCAATTATTTAATCTTGACGACCATTCAGAGATGCAGTAGTATGAAAGGCTCAGAGATGTTAAGTGGCTTTCCCAAGGTCACACAGTTAACCTGTGGTGAATCTCTGCCTTATTTCCAAACTGACCTCAGATCAAGCCAGGCTGCTACAACAGCTTCCTAAGTCATCCAGCAAAGTAATTTCAGGTTGAATGAAAGCCTAGTGGATCACACTACAAATAGTTAAGATCGATTCTGAGATAAACCAGCCAAGACTTTATTTTTCTTCTTATGGTACTCTTTCCGAATTTCAAATATTTTTTAGCAGTGAAACCATATTTTCCCCTTCACAGTACCCCAATATGTTTAATAGTTTAAAGTGATATTTTAGTAACACTTGAAATTTCTGTCATTTACTGTAATGTCAATCAATGGGAACACATTCTGAGAATTAGTGGCATCTTCACTTTAAAGGCATCTATGCCTTTAAGTGTACGTATTGTAACATTTACAGTTAGCTGATCTTTGATAAGGGTGCCAAGAACACACAATGGAGAAGGATAGTCTCTTCAATAAATGGTGTTGGGAAAGCAAGATGTCCATGTGCAGAAGAATGAAATTGAGCTCTTATCTCACATCATAACGAAAATCAACTAATAATGGATTAAAGACTTAAACATAAGACCTGAAACTGAAAAATTACTACAAGAAAATATAGGAAAAAAATTCTCAAAATTGATTTGTGCAATAATGTTTTTGAATATGACACTAAAAGCACAGGCACTAAAAGCAAACATAGACAAGTGACATAGTGTCAAACCAAAAAGCTTATGCGCAACACAGAAAACAGTCAATAGACTGAAAAGGGAACCTATGCTATGTGATAAAATATTTGTAAATTATATATCTAAAAAGAATTAATTTCTAAAATATATAATAAGCTCATAAAACACGATAGTAAAAACACAACCTGATTTTTTAAATGGACAAAGGACCCAAATAGGCATTTCTCCAAAGAAGACATAAAAATGGCCAACAGGTATGTAAAAAGGTGCTAAACATCACTCATCAGCAAGGAAATGAAAATTAAAATCACAACGAAGTATCACCTCACTCCTGTAAGCATAGGCATTATTATTTAAAAAAAAAAAAAACAGCTAGGGTTAGTGAGATTGTGAAGAAATTAGAACCTTTATACACTGTTGGTGGGAATATAAAATGCTGCATCCATTATGGAAAACAGTATGGCAGTTCCTCAAAAAATTAAGAAGAAAACTACCTCTTATTAATCAATCCCACTTTTGGGGTATATATTCAAAAGAACTGAAATCAGGCTCTTGAAGAAATATCTGTACTCCCATGTTCATTGCAACATTATTCACACTAGCAAAAATACGGAAACAATCCAAATATTTATTAACAAATGAATAAGCAAAGAAAGTGTTGTATAAACATGCAATGAAAGATTACCTAGTGTTAAAAAATAAGAAACATCTATTATGTGCAATCTGGAAGACATTATGGAACAGAAAGATATGGTGCTAAGTGAAATAAGCCAGTCACAGGACAAACACTGCATGATTCCTCTTATAAGAGGCATCTAAAGTAATCAAAAATACAGAAGTTGACAAAAGAATGATGGTTACCCAGGGATGAGGAGGCGGCATACAGGAAGTTGTTGTTTAATAATTGCAAATTTACAGTAATTCCCAGAGATGTGCTGTACCACAAAATGCCTATAGTTAACAATAAGGTATTGTGTACTTAAATATTTATTAAGAGGGCAGATCTCATGTTAAGGGTTCTTAGCAGAAAAACAAACAAACAAAAATCCAAAGAGACACACGGAAACTTTTGAAGATGATGTATATATACATATGTGTGTGTGTGTGTGTGTATGTGTATATATATATATATATACACACACACACACATACATACACACTTATCTGGATTGTGGTGATACCAGTATGAGTACCCACATATGTCTAAACTTGCCAAATTGTATACATTAATTTTATGAAGTTTTTTATAACAATTACACCTGAATAAAGCTGGAGAAAAATAAAATTTAGGGATGTGGGTTGTTTTCTGTTACATAGTTTAAATATTAAAATATATTTTAGAAAATATTCTGTAATTGGGATAGTGGTTGCACAGGTGTATACATTAATCAAAACTCATCAAGCTATGAGTTTTTTTTTTTAACTTTTGAGTTCAGGGGTACATATGCATGTTTGTTACATAGGTAAACTTGTGTCATAGGGATTTGTTGTGCAGATTATTTCATCACCCAGGCATTAAGCCTAGTACCCATTAGTTATTTTTCCTGATCCTCTCCCTCCTCTTGCCTTTCACCCTCCAATAGCCCTAAGTGCATGTTGTTCCCTGCTATGTGTACATGTGTTCTCAATATTTAGCTCCCACTTATAAGTGAGAACAGGTGATATTTGGTTTTCTGTTCTAGTATTAGTTTGCTAAGGAAAATAGCCTCCAGCTTTATCCATGCTTCTACAAAGGATATAAGCTTATTATTTTTATGACTGAATCGTATTTCATAATGTATATGTACCATATTTTCTTTATCCAGTCTATCATCAATGGGCATTTGGTTCCATGTTTTAAGCAAGACTGTTGGCTGACTAGAATTACCTGGTGCTCATCTCACCTCCACAAAAAGAGACAAAAACAACCAATAAACAACTACTTGTCATCTAGAATAACTGAAGAAGTACACTGAAGGGCACCATAGGAATGGCAAAAGTCTCTGTGGAGTATGAAAGCCCAGGATAGAACCATAGAGAGGGAGGCAAAGAGTCTCACCTCTGTCACACTGTCTCTCCTGCCAAGATTGGCTCAGAGTTCAGGGGACTTCATCTTACAGGAAAAAAGGTAAGCTGTAGATCCCCAACAGTCTCCATTACCCCTATAAATATCCTTGCTATAGGAGAAACTCTGAATCCTCACAGATCCCAAATTCAGTTTGCAGAGTAGCCAATATTTGCATAGTTGTATTGCCACCGAGGTGGAAGCCACCTTAACTACCCATGATCTAAGCTGCTACAGCTCAGTGCCACCTTGAAACCAGACCCAAAAATGCTATTCTTCAGAAAGGAAGGGGAAATACAGACTTTTCCAGACAAGCAAATGTTGAGGGAATTCATCACCAGTAGACCAGCCTTACAAGAAATGCTTAAGGGTGTGCTACAACTAGAAATAAAAGAACAATATGTACTATCATGAAAACACATGCAAGTATAAAACTCACCAGTAGAGGTCAATTTATAAATTAAACTCAGAATACCCCAGTGATATAATGGTGCTATATAAATCTCTTAATCCTCTACTATAAAGGTTTAAAGTAAAAACAGTCAAAAACAACAACAGCTACATTTAGTGACTAAGGAACACATAATGGATTTTTTAAAGGTAAATTAAGGCAATGAAAATATAAATGGAGGACAGAGAAAAATTCTAGAGCATCTTTAAGCAACCAAACTTAAGTTGTGATCAGCTTATAATAGTGTATTATAACTACAAGACTCTTTGTATTAGCGCCATGGTAACTACAAAGAAAGAAATTACAGCAGATGCACAAATGAGAAAGAGAATGGAAACAAATGTTAGCACTGTAGAAAACCAGCAAACCAGATGCAAACAACAATAGAGAAAGAAAGGAAGAAAGAATTTTAAAAACAATCAGAAAACAATTAAAAATAGTAGAAGTAACTCCTTATCTATTATTAACAACCTTGAATATAACTGAACTAAACTCTCCACTTAAAATGTGTAGAGTGGCTGAATAGGTTAAAAGACAACAAACAAGACCCAACTACATGCTGCCTATAAGAGACTCACCTCATTTTTAAATGCAAACATAGACTAAAAATGAAGGGATGAAAAAAGATGTTCCATGCAGACAGAAACAAAAAGTACGCAGCCATACTTATATCAGATAAAGTAGACTTTAAGTAGAAAACTATAAAGAGACAAAAAAGAGCATTATAAAATAATTAAAAAATCAATTCAACAAAGAATATAGCAATTGTAAAAATATAGGCACTCAATGCGAGAGTACCCAGATATATAAAGTAAATATTATTAGACCTAAAGGGAGAGGTAGTCAGCAATACAGTAATGGTAGGAGACTTCAACACCCAACTCTCAATAATGTACAGGTCATGGAGACAATTTGACAGATAAACATCAGACTTAAACTGCACAATAGGCCAAATGAACCTAACAGACATTTGCAGAACATTTCATCCAATAGCTGAAGAATACACTTTATTCTCAAATTCACATGGAATGTTCTCCGGGATATATCACATGTTAGGCCATAAAACAAGTCTTAAGCATATAAAGATCACACCAATTATCCTTTCTGACCACAATGTTATACAACTCGAAACCAACAAGAAAAGCTTCAGAAACTGTACAAATACATGGAAATTAAACAACATGCTCCTAAACAACAAATGGGTCAATGAAAAAATTAAAAGGGAAATTAAAATTTTTATTGGGATACATTAAAAAATGGAAATACATCATACCAAAACCTGTGGAACACAGCAAAATCAGTTCTCAAAGGGTCATTTATGGTAATGAACACATAAAAAAGAAGAAAGATTTCCAATAAACAACCTAACGGTGCACCTCAAGAAACTTAGAGGAACAAGAACAAACTCAACCCAAAATTGATAGAAGAAAGGAAATAATAAAGCTCAGAGTAGAAGTAAACAATATGGAGACTACAAAAAAAGATTCAAAAGATCAGTGAAATGAAGTTGCTTTTTTAAAAAGATAAAACTGACAAAACCTTTAGATAGTTTAAACTATTATTAACAACTGTACAACAGATTTGATAACACAGAAGAAATAGATAAATCCCTGGACACAACCTACCTAGATTAAATTATGAAGAAATAGAAAATCTGAATGGACCAATAACCAGTGAAGAAATTGAGTCAGTAATAAAAATAGATTTATCAAAGAAAAGCTCAGGACCTGATGGCTTTACTGCTGAATACACCAAACATTTAAGAAAAATTAATACCAATTCTCCTCAAACCAGTCCAGAAGATTGACCTCAAAAGCACAAGCAAAAATATACTCCTGGGATTACACCAAACTAAAAAGCTTTTGCACAGCAAAGGAAACTATTAACAGAGTAAAGAGACAGTTTACAGAATGGGGGAAAATATTTGCAAACTAGACACCTAACAAAGGGCTAATATTCACTCAGAATATATAAAAAACTTAACATCAAAAAATACCAAATTACCTGATTTAAAAATGAACAAAGACTTAAAAAGACATTTCTCAAAAGACATACATATGATCAACCAGTAAATTTTTTAAATGTTCAATATTACTAATTATCAGGAAAATGTAAATGAAAACCACAATGAGATACCTCACCCAATTAAAATGGCTATTATCGAGAAGACAAAAGAAAATAAAATAAGTGTTGGCAAGGATGTAAAGAAAAGGGAGCATTTACACACTATTGGTGGGACTGTAAACTAGTACAGCCACTATGAAAAATAGTATGGAAGTTTCTCAAAAATTAAAAATAGAACTGTTATATTATCCAGCAATCCCACTACCAGGCATATATCCAAAGAAAATAAAATCAGTATGTTGAAGAGACATCTGCACTCCCATGTTTATTGCAGTATTATTTACAATAGCCAAGATATTCAATCAACCTAAATGTCCAACAATGAATGAATGGATAAGATAGTGTGATATATTTGCACAACAGAATACTGTCTAGTCATAAAAAGGGAGGAAATCTTGTTATTTGCACCAACATGGATGAAGCTGGAGAACATCATATTAAGTGAAATCAGCCAGGCACAGAAAGACACTGCCTAATCTTACTTATATGTAGAATCTTTTTTTTAAGAAAGTTGATATCATAGAAGCAGAGAGTAGAAGAGTGGATAGCAGAGGCTGAGAAGGAGTGGAGAGAGGGGTGGATGAGGAGATGTTGGTCAATGGGTACAAAGTTACAATTAGAAAGTATACCTTCTGGTGTTTTAATGCACAGTAGAGTGAAGATGGTTAATAGTAAAATGCTGTAGTAGCAATAATGGGCTTCATTTTCAATTTTTACTCAAGTGCTTACCTGCTATCAGCCTGTGATTTGTCCATTTATCTGTTTTTTTAGGGTGCAGGATGAGTTTAATAAAGTCATCCAAATCATTACCATTAAAAAAAAATAGTAAAATGCTGTATTTTACAAAATAATGAGAGGAGAGGCTTTTGAAAATTCTAACCACAAAATAAATGATAAATGCATGAGATAATGCATATACTAGTCTGACTGGATAATTATATAAAACATGAAATTATCTCCCATCAGTATATACAGTAAGTGTGTCAATTAAAAGTAATTTCTCAAAAATAACCATTCTACAAAATAATTTTACATCAATTTTTCATTTTGATCCTGAGCTAATTTAATTTGTTTTGTTTTTCATAAACTGAATATGAAAATTTATACTAACAAATTAAACTACAAGTTAATCCATTTGGAAAGAAAAACCTTATCAAGCTGAACATCTAAAATGAATGCATTTTGATGTATTTTATATGTAAATTATCTCACTAAAGTTGATAAAAAGGAAGAAATTGTATTTATATTTCAAACAAATAATCTCAGTACCTCTGAAGTAATTAGGCTACCCCAGAACACAATTTGGAAACCTTGAAATTCAGACTAACATTTGGTGAATCAGAATGGAGAAGTTGAGAACTGTTTGTGTCCCAAGGTTCAAATAAACAATGAAGAACTTCAATTCTCATTCCAGGAATTTCAATGGCTAAAAAACTTATCTAATCCCCAATAGCCAGCAAGGAAAATCTGCTACCCTGTCTATGTTCTGTTGCCTTTGAAGGAGACAGAAGCAAAAACCAGGTGGATTTTCAGCAAATAATTCACTTTGTTTTCTATATGATCTCAGTGAGAGACCCAAGGAAGGAGGATAAACTCCAGTAGAGACCTGGAGTGCAGGAGAGAAGAGACAACTCTCAAACACTGACCATAGCTACAGCACTCTCCCTGTCTTATGTGGAGAGAAATAAAGAGGAGCATGAAGAAATTTACAGCCAAAAAGATGTAAGAAAACAAAATTAAGGCTGATAGAACCATGTTAGGAACTACTCCATTTCCCTCATCCTCAAATGGCAGGAAATGTCCCTCAAGCATCCTCTCACAACCCCATGCAACATAGTTACTACAAATGCATATACAGTTTACACACAAACACATGAACAAAAACTCTTTTAGATCAAACTTCTTGCTTCAGGCACCAGTAATCCTAATGTGAAAGGGATTAGCCTAAGGGTGTAGCTGAGTTCTAGTAAGTTGAGTTCTTCTTTTTCTGCTAAATGAGAAAAGGATGGTTCTCAAAAATCCAAGTGTCTTTGGAGGGGGAATATGGAGAAATGGACCATGTAAATGAAATCCATCTAACCATTCAATTACAAACATCCACTGTGCCAAGGGCTGAGATAAGTTATGGGGATGCAAGAATCAATGAAGTAGTCACAGTTTCAGTATCCCAGAATCACTTCTCCAGTGACCTCTAGACTCATCTCCACTGCTCTGCTTCTAGCCATGGGACACTTTTATTACTTTAGTTCTCAGAAAAGTTTGGACCTGAAAAAGCATATCTTTTTTTTTTTTTTTTTTACAAAGCATTTTTCTCAAAGAATGACACATAAGCAATGATATGTTCGATAATAACACATAGTGAGCACTCACTCTGTACTAGACACTTTTCTAAGCACTCTACATGTATTAACTCATTTAATCCTCACAGTGACTCTAATGAGGTAGGTACCATTATGGTACCCATTTTGCAGATGAGGAAATCAAGGCATGGAAAGGTTTGAGCAATTCGCCCATTCTCACAGCTTATAATGGCTGGTCCAGGACTTAAGCTTAAACAGTCCAGCCCCACAGTCTGAGCTCTGAACTACTACTATGCCATGCACCACTGGGAACCTTTAGGAGGTCAGGCTAAAACCATATAACTTGGGGATAAGGGAGAGTTCAAATATTCCCCAAAACATATTTAATTTCTACTAAAAATTCAGTTTTAAATGAATCAAAAAAGCTAAAGCAATGAGTGGGGCATTTCCATACATGTCAGCGGAGCATGTATTGTTACTACCCTATAATACAGCATTCTGGCAATTTTTTTTTTTTTTTTTTAAGACAGAGTCTCGCACTGTTGTCCAGCATTCTGTCAATTCCAGTCAGAAACTTTAAGAACGTTCCTACTCTTTATCATGATAATTTTACTTCTAGGAAAAAAAAAAATCCTAAATACAGGGTGATGGGGGCCAGATGCCACGTATATATAAGAAATTTATCCTGTAATTATTCATAATAGCAAAGCTTTGAAAATTCATATCCAATAATGGAAAGCTGGTTAAACCAACTGTGGTAGATTTTTTATGTGAAATATTATACAATCATTTAAAATGATGTTTATGACTGCTTTTGATAATATACATATGTATACACATACATGCTTTATCATGAAATTATTAAAAGGGCAGGATACAAACTATAAATACTGTATGGGTTTCACTCCAATTACTATCATATCATCACAACAAACACAAATCCTACGTTTAACAGATATTCTTTAAACCAATACTACTAAATGAAGCCAAACTAATAGCACAAACCTGGGAGATTTAAGTAACACAAAAGATGAGAAATTGAGGTGCAAACAATGTAAGTCCCTTACAAACCACAAAGGTGAACACTAATATGGAAAATATGTATGTAAAGAGTAAAAAAGAATAATTGCACAAGTGTCAAATAGCAAAATCTTGTCTTGGCACAGTTTGCATAGAAAATATCTGAGTTTTAATTGATCACAAACCACATGACCATTCTTAATGGAGTTATAGAAGGTATTAATAGAAGTAAATAGTGCAGGTCCCTGATGTTATTGCTCCACTGTTTCTCCCTTGATAAAACCCTCCATTGTACTTGATACCTCCTGGTGCCACATTTTAAGAGGCATGGATGCCTTACCTTATTTTACCATCCTGAGATCAGGGACCTACCAACACCATGACCTTTATTTACCTCATGATCTTAGACATTAAACATAGTTTTTCTCTACAAAATGTTCAGGAATACTCACTCTAAAATCCATGGCCAGAAAAACGAGTGTTTAATTTTGGGAATGATTAAGAATTTGGTTTAAAGACAGGCTTAATAGAAGTAAATGCTGGATACAAAAGAGGGCAGATTCCTAGCGGGCAGGAATATCAATACCACATACTCCAGATCAACATGAAACACATGGTTTTAGATGAGGATATTGATGAAAGGAATAATTTGGATGCCTAGAACCAAAGGAGAGAAAAACATATCAATTTTATAGACTAGTGGTAATTCGTTGGGTTATTCTGCCTCCACGGAGAACCGGATGAGAGAGGTGCAATGTCATGAAGACAACATGGGTACTGGAGACACAAAGATATGAGTTCAAATCCTAATACCACTTCTCACTAGTCTCGTGACCTTGAACATATACATTTCCTATGTGAATGTCAGTTTTCTCACCTGTAGAATGGGTTATCACAGTCCCTATCTTATAATACTGTCATGAGGATTATATGAATATGCATGTAATGACTTAGCATATGGTGCATAACAAACATTCTGGTGCTCATTATTCTGAGAGGAGGACAGTGAAGGATAGCAGGAGCACAGTTTTGAAGTCAGACAGTCTAAGTTCAATTTGTCATAGCTCCTTCACTTACCACTTGTGTGACCTGGAGCAAGTTACTTAACACCCCTGTGCCTCTGAACTATAGACAATTTTTTTTTGTCTACTATACCTCAATAAAGATAGGAAAAAAAAAAAAAGGCTGGGCACAGTGGCTCACACCTGTAATCCCAGCACTTTGGGAGGCCAAGGCAGGAGGATTGCTGAAGGCCAAGAGCTTGAGACCAGCTAAGCAATATATCGAGATTCCATTTCTACAAAAAATAAAATTAGCCAGGTGTGGTGGCATGTGCCTATAGTCCTAGCTAGCTGGGAGGCTGAGGTAGGAAGATTCTTTGATCCCGGGAATTTGAGGCTGCAGTTTTCCCATCAAAGTTTTCCCAAATGGGAGTCTGATGCAAAATCACAGTGGAAACTTTGTGAACAAGTGAAGAATTTGAGCTATGATTGCACCACTGCACTCCAACCTGGGCAACAAGAGAGAAACTCTGTCTCTTAAAGAAAAAAAAAAAGAGGATGGAAAAAATAAAATAAAATACAGATGAGCCCAAGTTGCAAGATTGTTTTGATAATTAAATATGACAATATATATAAAGTGCTTAGGAGAGTACCTGATAGTTTAGGTACTCTCAATATATTGAAGGTATTACAAATAAATCATCATTGTCATTAATAAAGAGATAAAATAGATTGAAATTACAAAGGAAATATGATTTTTAAGGAGATAATTATCAATCGTGAGTCTAGTTAAACATGCAAATAGGCACCCAGGAAAAGTATCAAAAACACGTCCTTTGAAATGTTGAAGGTTATTCAATCTAGAGGCAGAAGACTCCTAATTGTACGTGTCCTCTCAAACCCTCCAATCTGTAATTCCATCTTTCAAATGACCAGCATGGGACTCAAGGTACACTATAAAAACTGCTGGGGACCAATGTTCCATTTGAATGCCCAGAATGTGGCTTGCCAGTTCTTGAGGCTAAGGATGGGAGTAAGGCTAATGTCATGGTGTTTTCCTCTATGCACGAAACCGGATGTTATTCCTCTGGCTGGTGAAATTATCTTCAGGGTATACAAGAGAATTAATTAAGAGCCAACACAGATTTCAACTCAAATACTTTTTGCTCATCTGTAACCTGAATTTCCCTTCTTGTGTAATTCTGTTTGCAGACGTTATGACATTGAAAATGTTGAGATTTTAATTATAAGGAATCCAATTAGTCACATATGCAATCCAGTAATCTTATTTTCCTATATCTAAGTGCATCACTTAAAAATTGAACATCATGGAACCATCAGCCTCTGGTCACAGGGACATAACCTCAGGCAACAAGGAGAAAATATTCTCTGGCTGTAATATTTGATTTTGTTTTCTATTATATTCAATGCTCAGGGTAAGATTTCTAATATCACCAAGATCAGCTTTCTTTTCCTTTTTTTTTTTTAAGAAATTATTCTTATTAAGGATGTGTTAAGGGGGAGGTATAAAGCAACATCGAAGTTTTCCCACATGGGAGTCTGATGCAAAATCACAGTGGAAACTTTGTGAACAAGTGAAGAAAACTGTTGTTTTTTATCATCTGTCATGCTAGGTGTTACCCATCCAAACGTTGCAAGTCAACAAAGTGTGAACAGAAAATCTTTCGAGAAAGAAGCTTGTCTGTGATATCCAGAGAGAAAGTTTTAATTGAATTAATTTTCATTTTCTAGCTCTGGTCTATGTCCACAACTGGGAGGTTAACAGTGTTCAGAGACCTAGCCAAGGAAGTGTGGGAATATAGTCTAAACTCAAATGCCTCCAGGAGCCACTTTTGTAGGGCAAATGAGTGAGGCAGGCTGACTAGCAGGAGGCACAAGCACAAACCTCATATTTTGTTAAGGAGAGAAGATGGTAATTTTCACCAGCTCGTTGTTGCCATAGGATTAAAGACCCCACACTGCCAGATTTTCTGTTTTTTTCATAAAAAACCAGAGATCTGGAGTTTTATGAAAAATCTCATGATCTTTAAGTTTTGGCAACTACTACAAAGCTTGTTGGAACACTGTGAAGACTAGACAAAATATGTCTGCAGGCAACAGAAAGGCCACCAGATTCAAGTTTGCAAGCCTTGATAAAGCAGAAATAACATGGACTTTGGAAGCAACCGGATTCCAGCTTTACTGTTTACTAGTTGTATGACCCTGGGCAATGCATTAATTCTCAAGCCTTAGCTATCTTTTCTAGTTAGTAAAGCTTTTATTGCAGAGTAATTGTGAGGATAGAATGTAAAATATGTAAATATGTAAAATAACTAATACATAACTGGCATCAACACAGATTGATGGCTACTTTAATTCATCACATAAATGTTAATATTGTTCGTCCCATTTTCATAAAAGTTCTAGGCTTTGGAGCAATGGAAAATTGAATATCTTAGGTACAGGTAAAATTGCTATTTTGAGTTTTATCCTCATGGTTTAATACATGAAAGGGTGCTGGCCCACTATTATCCCAAGTATGAGAGGAACCTGTTTTTTAGAGTTCTTCCACAAGCCCTCTAGCCCAGAAAATTCCAAAGCCCACTTCTCTGGGCAAGCTCAACAACATGGGCACACATTATCCCTTCTGTGCTGCTAACAGGGATGCTAGGTCATATGGTGACCAAATCCTACATCTGGGAAGTGGAGTGGAGAGGGCGAAGAGAAAATGAAAAATAGTGGAGGGATCGGGATTAATCACCAGAATTATAAGGAGTTCAAACAACTCTACAAGAAAAAAAAAAACTAATGATCTCATCAAAAATGGGCAAAAGGTATGAATAGATAGTTCTCAGAAGAAGACATACAAATGGCAAACAGGCATATGAAAAGGTGCTCAACATCACTGATCATCAGAAAAATGCAAAGCAAAACTACAGTGAGATATCATCTCATCCCACTTAAAATGGCTTGTATCCAAAGACAGGCAATAACAAATGCTGGCGAGGATGTGGAGAAAAGGGAACCCTTGTACATTGTTGGTGGGGATATAAATTAGTGCAACCACCATTATGGCATGGCTTATTTTAGTCCGCCTCCACATAAAGGTAACCTAGGCACCCTTGAAGTGGTCGTCCTACCACACATTCAGGGAAAGAAAAAGATTTAAGTCAAGATCTCATGTTGAGTCCTCTTTCTCAAGGTCACATGACTGTCTGAGACCCCAGCTCTCTGTCTCTAGGATAGTGTGAGATTACTGGACACTGAGGTTTTTGAGGACACAAGCCATGGTGCTCAACACATGCTGGGGTTAATTTAAATAGCTGTGTTGCTTTTTCACAGAGCTATTATCAGCAGGAAATAACATAAGTAGATGGATATTGTGAATATAAAATACTATATGGATATATTATTGCTACAAACAATAATCTTGTAGTAGAGTCCACTGATAATTGATGTGTTACATATAACCACACTAATCGTCACTAACAATAATTACCAACAACTCACCAAATCCCATGGTTCCTCATAACATGTTTCCATATGGAATTGATCCAAAGGTAGGTAGTTTTCCGAATGACTCAGAGCTTCCAAGAAAGATCTCAATAATTGTGTATTAAAATTCAATGAAAAAATTGAATTAATATTGATTGAAGTAACCTCCTAGAACTTTGGAGTATAATTTGGGTGTTCCCAATGAGAACAAGTACTCTGCCAATCATAGGGTCACTGCCAAGGGCCACACACTCACGAGCTTGGTTCTACCCAGGCATGCCCAGGAATAGAGCACATGCTCCAGTGAACTGAATATAAGTCTTTAGCACATCAGGACTCACCAGAAAGCAGGAAGATATTATTTCCACTCCTCAATGGAAGATGAAAAGCATTCTAAATTATCATTACACTTAACTGTCACCATATACTGCTATCATTACATAGCCAGGAGTTGATGAAGAGGGATTTTTTTTAAAGGATATGATCCTAAATTAGGGAAATGAAAGGGTATGAAATGAAACTCTCAGTTTGCAATGTATTTCAAAGTCATAAGTTTTTTTATTCCCTCCTTTCTGTCAATAAAAATCTTGGCCATTATTAAAGATTTACTGTAAGTTTTCACCTAATAAAAATATTTCCGGTCAGGCATGGTGGCTCACACCTGTAATTTCAGCACTTTGGGAGGCTGAGGCAGACTGGAGGACCCATCTGGTATGAGTAGGAAAAACAGAGGAGTTGCAGGCAGGGCTGGAAATGCTGCCTTGAAGGGTCCTCCAACTATGATCCAGCTTCTGCTAGATGGCCCAGCTGTTTGGTTTTGGGACTGACATCTTCTCCTTTTGTCCCTCTCACCCAGAGGAGTGCTGGCTCCCTTAGAGGGTTGGGGAAAGGGCAGAACCCTTGATCTGAAACATTTGCCAATGTTTGTGGTGTAAACACTCCCTGACTTGCAAAATTCCTGAATATTTAACAGTGTGCTCTCAGGAGACTATATAAGCTGATTCCAGCACATGACTTTTCCAGCCCTAAGCAGAGTTCCTGTTGTTCAATCCTGGGTTTCTTCACAGCCCCTATTTAGGTTTTCGGTATTTTCAGCATCTTTGTTACTAATTATCTAATTATTTATCTTAGCCACCTGGTATGCACTTTATTTATTTTTATTGTATCCTTACTGTATATTGTTAAGAGAGCAAAATTTGTTAAACTGCTTCTATAAGTACCATAATATAAATGAACTCATATGACTAAGCAAGCGAGAAATTAAGCTGATATTATTGGTTATAGAGTGAGACTTTCTAGATAAAGGAAGCTATGAATCAATTTACACTGTGACACAAGGTTCCTATCACTGTGCACAGGTGGCAAAGTTTGTGGTAGCTATGTGCTATAGTAACACTGTAATAGGACACTTTGGAAAAATTATTTGACAATATATATCAAAAGCCTGAAAAGCTTCCTATTATTTGTCCCACCAGTTCCACTTAACAGAACTATTGTAGGAACTCATCCAAAAAGAAGGGAAAATCCTTATGCACAAGGATGTTTATTGTGGATTACTTAAAATAGGGTATATCTGGAAGCTATTTCAATGTGAAAAAATTGACAAATTTAAATCCATTTTATGGGATATTATGCAGCTTTGAAATTACAATGATCAATATTATAGCAGTGTGAGGAAAAGCACATACTACTAAGCAATAAAATTAGGAAAGACAATTTTGTAAGCATGATAATAACCATATGAGAAGATGCATGCCAGAAGAAGAAGGCTAAAATAAATATATACAAATAATAGTTGAATTATGTTAAGGGGTTATAAGTAGATGGATTTCTTGCCTGTAATTTCCAAGAAGTTACTTTTTTTGTAATGTAGGCATTCCATTTAGTTTTGTTAAATAAAAAATAATGAGACTTACTAACAAAGTCAATGAGAATATTTAGAAGGGGAAAGAAAAGATACTACGCATTAAGACACCCATGAATACTGTTTTATATTTACATTCTAAGCCTTCGATAGGCCTGAAGTTAAATTAAGATTCCCCAATCTGCCTATCTGCATTCATTTTCTATGTATGTTGACGCCTCACCTAAATTTCAGCCGCTCACTAACGGCTATCAAGCCTTTCTTTCAAAAAAGTGGCTGATATTACATATCTCCATACAATTAAACATGCTGCCTCTCGGGTCTTTTGAACCTTGTTTCTACTACAGAGTGGAAGACTGTCTCTTAGGGTGGCACCTTCTGGCTGTTTATGAACAGGTGAGAGTAGTATTAAAGGCTTAAAGAATTTGGTCCAATGGATCCAAAACAGGTCTATTTGTGCTTTGATCAACATGGCTTCAAATCCCTTATTCTGAGTTCTTTATTTTCTTAGAATAAGAACTGCTTCCTCTGCTACATCCTCTTCTCCCTATTTCTCCATTTACATCAGCTAGATCTTTAAACACAAGGCTTACTTAGACCAGGTACCTAGATGCAAAAAAAAGGAAAAAAACCTTAAAATCAGTTCTCATTCAATTTGTTTTGAATTTTAAATAAACAAAACCTAGCTGCAGAATTCAACCTGAAATATTGCCACACAAACCACCAAAGACCGATACCAGTGTCCAGCATAATTATAAAATAGTGATAAAGATCTCAGGTTCTGGAGCTCCAATGTATGGGTTTAAATATTAGCTTTCCCACTTACAGGCTGACTGCTCTTGGGAAAATCCTTAATCTTTTTATCTTTCCATTTCCTTGCCCGTGAAATGGGGATAATATCTTGTAGAATTTTTGAAAGGACTAAATTGGTAATTTCATGTAAAGCACTCAGACTAGTGCCTGGCACTTAAAAAGTACCCAATAAGGTTTAGGTCATATTGTTTTAAGTTCTTGCTCCAAAAAATAAATATTTCATGATGTGTCCCCTTGTTCTTCCCCAGGTACCACCATCAGTCACAGAAACATCTGGCCAAGTGTAGCACAGTTGATACAAAGAACCCCACTGTTTTTCCTAGAGCTTCTCTCCACCGGGTCCGTGATCAGTTAGAGTCTAGCAGGCACAAAAATGAATAAATCCTTCCCAGAATAAACTTTTTTTAAAACCCCAAGTCATCTCTTAACAACTTGGGGGCCCATCGCTCTTTGAAGAATGACTCACAGAAATGCCATTCCATTCACACCACTGCCAAGGGAGCAGCTGCCTTGCCCAAGCACAGCAAACTGTGTGTGTTAGGAAACATTCTGAGTGGATATTTTACACATGAGTTTTGGGGGATGTCTGAATGTGGTTTTGCTACCTTTCAAAGCTAGTTAAAACTGCATGCTGGGCTTATGAGCTCATAGGCCCCCAGCTCTTTCCTCCTATTTCTGCCATCCCCATCTCCTTACTTCTGAATCTGCTCATGATTTCCACATGCAGGATTCATCTTTCTCCAGACCTCAACCAACTCAGACTGAGGTAACCATCCCACTTAGCCACATAAACCCATGGGGCTTAGAATGAGTCACTTCTTCAGTCCCGAGGACTGAGTTTAATTATCATTGTTGGGTTCCCATGAGGCTCTCTCGGGTCCGCAATACTTCCTAGAATGTATGTTTCTCTACAGACCTATGACTTGTCCTGTGTCAGCTCCATCCAACAGTCACCCTGTTTTGGGCTTGGTCACAGAACTGGACTTCAGTCTTGGTCCCTACTCCTCAGTTCTGGTCAGCTACCCTGGATAGTAAATAGCTCCACGTAGCTCCCAAAACTGGAGTTTGCCCCTCTACTGCAGACAGATTTCATGGTACTGACTTGCTCAAACCTGTCCTCTTGGTTCCCTCTCTCAATTCAGGACCTATAGATAGGACTCTCATCTACTGAGCTCATTCCATCTGAGTAGTCACTTCTCTCTCAACCCCCTAAAACCTGTTTCCTCAAAGCTACCCTTCCCAAAATCCTAATTAAATCTAATCTGAACTCTGCCTTGGCCATAAGACTTTGTCTCTGGAACTAGTTTTTGGAACTTTCTCACCCCAGCCCAGTCTGGGGCCTGGGTTCATGTCTGTTCCTGGTCCTCTTGCTACTTACATGTTGCCAACGAGTGGGCATAGGATGAAGAGTATATTGTGAGTATTTCTTGGTAATTAACAAAAACACCTAAAAAGTCTTAGGCTCATGAATTAAGGGTAAATGTCAAAATATCCACAATATCAAAACAGCAACATCAAAACATCATGATAGAAATGTGATCTTATTCACTTATCAAATTTTTTACTTCATCAAAATAAACCACCTGAAGATATAAAATATCAAAACATTTTTGAGCCAATCATCCAGCCATGCTTCTATCCATTTCACTGGACATGCCTACCTCAAACCACTGCCCGTGAGACTGCATCTTGAGGATGACACAGGGGTCTGGTTTGGAAAGGGCATCTCTGTCAGAAATGCCTTTGCACGCCACACGCAGCTCAACTTTGGTCAGGCAGGGGCTGTTAAAGATTCCCAGTGTGTTGGCAGCAGACTCATAAATGTTGCTCATCTTCTTCATTCTGTTTTAGGCAAGTAAAAGAAGAAAAAATAAGTGCCAATCACTGCAATATTGTCAAAGGAGAAAGCCTCCCAATCACCCTTCAGAAAATGGTTAGACAGTTTCAAACATTGAAGGTATTTATCGCACTTTCCAACCTAGTGACACAGTTCCAGTGAAACAAATCAAAACAAACAAAAAACAGGTGCTGGTGCACTTGGTTAAGAACACTATTTTCTTGTATGATTTGCATACATTTGCATAGTAAAATTTTTAGCCTGTGAAATAAAATTAATGAATTAGTTCAATAGGCTGCAAACTGTAACCCAGCTCTTCAATAAGTGTATGACTTGTATGAAATTGCACAGATGATTGTTGGTTCATCAATTTAATCACATCTCAAGTGTTCAAGACTAAAAATCCAACTCAACTCCTATGTGATGGCATGGAGAAGTATATTGTTCTTTCTGAAGAAACAGCCAAATTTCCCACCCCTAAAACTTTGCCCATCTTCTCAAAATGCCATCAGCAAGCCAGCTCCAAGACAGAGGCCTAGCATCTGAGTCCCTGTCCCCATATGCATGAGCCTATTCTCACCTTTCCCTTTCCCACTCCCACCTGCCATATCAGAACTCAGAATGAAAAGGGGGAAAGTGATAGGGAGGAAAAACACAAAGCTTCCTATTCTGAACTTGTGGAAACAGCAGCCACATTTAAGCACTGTGGGCCTCCCACCCCTGCCCATCTCCATGTGATATCCTTTATAACAACACTTTGCATCCCAGAGTCCCAGTGATCCACCAGAGGCCACTGGTGCTCTCCATCTCTGAAGAGGATTGGACCTGTAAGATTCTCTTAGGAGCAAAATTCAATACCTTGCTTATGGAATTCTGCATCTTTGTAGATTCATTAGGGAAAATGACAATGGCTTCCTCAACCTCACATGGTACTGGGGCTCTGCAGTGGAATTTCTTCGTCTATAAAATGGGAATAATTTCCCTCTCTCTCCTTCCCTTCTTCCACAAATATTTAGTGAGCTTCCCCTTGGTACCAGCACTGCACCAGGTTCAACTGAGTACAGCATGCCACCTCTTTTACAGGATGATGGCTATGCTTCAACATTACACATTACACACACACACACACACACACACAATCACACCAACAGCATTTTATTGGAACACAGGCATGCTTATTCATTTATGTATTTATGTATTTCACACACACACACACACACACACACACACACACTCATGCACACCAACAGCATTTTATTGGAACACAGGCATGCTTATTCATTTATGTATTTATGTATTTCACACACACACACACACACACACACACACACTCATGCACACCAACAGCATTTTATTGGAACACAGGCATGCTTCTTCATTTATATATTGATGTATTTATCTGCGGTTGCTTTCACTACAATGGCAGAATTGAGTAGTTGCAATAGAGATTGCAAGTACCACAAAGCCTAAAATATTTATTATGTGGCCCTCTTCAGAAAATGTTTACCAACCTCAGTTCTAAAATACCAGGTAACGGAAATTTGTAGTTTTGGAGAGTTGCAATTCTGGTTTTAAAATATGTTGGGAAATTAGTTTTAGGATGAGAACTGCTCTATTTTCTATCAAAGCGAACATTAATAGGGACTTTGGGACATTTGTTTTTTACAGATGAAAAAATTCAAGCTCAGAGAGGATTGGCAGCTTGCCCATATTATGCAATTATTCTAATGGCAGAACTGGGACTGGAGTACCAGTTTTCTATCTGCCAGCCCAAAGCTATTTTTACCACAGGTAAAACCTTTAGCTGGAGAACTGTTCAAATATACCAAGGAACAGTGGATACAACAAATAATATCCTTGATTTATTTCAACCTCCGTACAGAGTCATACATCCCTTCTATTTGTAAATAAATTATATTCGAATACAGAAAATGCACAAATTATAAGTCTATAGCTTCAAAACCCACTTTCCCTCTATTTTTTTTGTAACAAAATTCGAATGTTTAATTCTTTTCAAAACTTAACTATACTAATGAAAATAAATTATATGTAGACCACCTTCAACATTTTTACATCATCTTTATACAACTATAACAGTGCTTTCAAAAGACATTTTGTGAAGGACATTAATTTCACATTTAAAACGTGTTTCAAAAATAAGGGAACATTAAAGAACAATAAGGCAAATCATTCCATGGCAGTGAAAGGACGGTCGACAAATTATGTTTTCAAAGAAATAAATACACAGATTTTGTTTTGGATCCAATAAATTACTGAAATGGACAAGAAATGTCATTAGTTAAAAGCCATCTTGAATACACATACAGTTAATTTGATAAAGAAGAGTATGCCTCTCAGCATTGTGAGATATATTTCCCTCTATTTTTACAAGTTGTGAGCAGATCAATCACTACAGGAACACAGGTGACAGAGTGTACAGAAAATGAAATTTACAACAAAGTCAAGGGAGGGAAAGAATCAGCTGGTGGGAAGATGGCTTTGTGTTCAGACAGGTTTGTAAGTGTGTTACAAACTCTCTTTATCAACTGTTTGATAAGAACAGCTTATTCTTCAATAAATATCTTCCTGAATTCTGCTTTTCCCAATGCATTAACTAGCTCCTTGGAATCTACACTCCTCTTCTGCAGCCTTCACTGACCTCTTCTATCTCCAAGAGCCATCATTGTCCTTCTAACTTTCCCTATCCTTATAGGCTAATGCCATGTCCATCTCTTCCAAATTGACAGTTTTAATATGTGTTAGGAAAAACATATTGTATTTTTACATACATACTGTATGCAAAATAATATGCAAGCTACGATGGAATATGGGACGTCTCTAATATCAGTCTCGATTGTGAGGTATAATGCAAAAGGCTCCGCCAAGGAGACAGAGAATTCCAGATTCAAATCCTGACTCCTCCATTCACTGACCATGTATCCTTGGGCAGGGTATTTAACATCTCAGACAGTAATACCTATCTTGAAGAGTTGCTGTAAAGAGCAGATTAAATAATATATGTAATGTGATTACCACAATACCAGGTATATTGTGGATGTTCTGAAAGTGGTAGCTATTGTTATTGTGTTCTGACTTATCTCCAGATAAAATAATTCATGCTTTCACTACCAACTGAAAACCTCTTAGATGTCTCACTCTTAAGACCAAACTTCTATAAGTCCATTTAAACGTCTTCTGTATTTGAAACCTGCACAGTCTGACCATACTACCCTCCAAGAGCACACAGTCATCTTTCAAATCTGTTTATCTGAGGATTCACACACACAAGTCAATAACTCTCAGAGGTTCACAAGTCAGAGAGCAAAATAATGGTGACAGCTCTTCTAATATTGTGAAGCTGCTTTATCAACTTCCTGAGACAGACACTTTATTCTTCAATCAGTGTTCTTTCCAAAGCATCAGCTGGCTCTATGGGAATCCTACACTCCATAAAAGCCCTCTCTTGCTCCATGTAAAAGATAGTCACATGTTATATGCAATTCACAAGGCATCTGATGGGAATGGCAGGATTCCCACAATGCAGAGGGGTCAATTGTCTCATCCTCCCTCATTTATTCATTTCCAGGTTGTTACAACACTTTTGGTTCACATGGGTCTGGTTAAGTGAATTTTAGATGATAATATTTAGTTTTAACTATCCCTACATCTCCAATGGATTACTGCAAAGAAATCTTATTGAATGTAAAAAAAAATAATGTCGGCAACCACACACCATGAAATAGCACAGGCGGCACATTTTTCTCCTAGTCTGAGGTTCCCATTGGCCATCATGCTTGCTTAAAATGGTGGCAATCTTATCACATGTGTTAATAATTGCCCAAGATAATTAAAACTTATCAAGACTTCTTGAAATATGGACTGATACATGCAATCACCATAGGATATTCTATATCAAGTGTATGTAGTTCTTGCTCTGAATTATTAGTTAATGATAGTAAATTTAAGTAGTTTATAAAAGAATAAATATATAAACTAGAGGCACATGTTTAGAGTTTTTTTAATCAATGGAATACACGATTCAGAAATTTTATGGATCACTTCTTTAAGCAATGAGAAACAGAGGATTTGAAGCCGGGAAATGGGCATGATCAAATAAATATTTTATAAATATCACTCTAGTACTAATATGATGGTTGGACTGCAGGAGAGAAAAAACATTTGTAATCATATGAGGCTATTTTGTTGGTCACTTTCTATTCCTCCTTTTCCCATTGATTCTACTTTCTCCCCTCTGCTCAGGGCCCTAAAAGGCTTACCTCCATTGACTGCCAGCACATTGTTGGCAAGTGTTATGTTGGGTTTCACTAAAAGGATGCAGTTTTGGGGAAAGGGGAGAGACAGAATAGCGTATTTCTTCCCAACTCCTACCCTGATCGTTAGCAGTAGCCAAGCAAATGACCATAGCTCTATCTGCAAGCCTCCAGATATCACTGGCCTTAGTAACAACAGTTTCCTCGCCTTACTCCTTCAGGCTTATGAGTTGTAATGTTTTTCTGCCAGTCTTAAGGTGGGCATCCTAGAAGCAAAGCCTGAAACAGGGATTCAGATGCAGTTGATTTCCTTCTCTCAGAGGAGAGAAGAAAAGGGCAGGAAGCAAAGAGGTGGTCTCAGCTGGAGTCCAGCTTTAATCTGATTCCATGGGGGATCTGGGACATGAATTGTACCCTTAAGGAAAGAGGTTCAGCCTATTTTAACTCCATGTGAGAAAGTCATGCTAGGGATGAGGGGACATAAACTCTTAGATTTGCTGCTTCCCCACCTTGACTGAAAGCAATCAGGCATTCCCCAGAAAAGAGGCAGCCATGAGCCATTATCAGTTAACACTTGGCAGTCCTTGAGGGAGGGATGCACTTACTGGATAAAGGGCATGTAGGCAGAATATCATCAGGTCTATTTTACCACAGTGGCTGGTCTCTAGGAACCTCCTTATAAATTCCTTCAGCTTTGACCACATAACTGTAAATTTTCTTTTCATTAAAATCTCTTGAATCAATAGAGATGATTCTGTTTTCTGCTTGGAAGAGAACTAGAGCAGTACAGCTGGAATTAAAAATTAGGAGTGGTGTGGCAGACAGAGGCTAAGATGGTCACCTCCTGGTATTCATGTCCTGTATAACACCCTCACTTTGAGTGTGGGTGAGACCTGTGACTTGCTTTTAACCAATAAAATATGGCAAAAGCAATGGAATGTCACCTCTGTCTTTATGATACCTCAGATAATGACACCATCTTGATAAGGGACTCTCTCCCTTGTTGGTTTTAATGAAGTGGCCGTGTTGGGAGGCAAGGAACTGAGGGTAACATTCATCCAACAGCCAGCCAGAAACTGAGACTCTCCGTCCAACACGTTGAAAGGAAATGGATTCTGCCAACAACCATGTGAACTTGGAAGTAGATCATTCTCCAGTTGAACTTCAGATGTGACAGTAGCCCTGACTGACACCTCGATTGCAGACTTGTGAGACTTGGAGACAGTGAATCCGAATAACCTGCAGCAGTATTTCTGACCTTCAGAAACAGTGAGATAATAAATATGGGCTGTTTTAAGCTGCTAAATTTGTGGTAGTATTATCTAGCAACCAATAATTATTAATAATACAAACAGATTCAAGAGGCGCTCCAAGGTGCATATGTGTGTGTGTGTAAACTCCTTTCGATCAGGGACTACTTCTTATACTTTACTGCATCCCCAGCAGTGCTCATCTTGGCAATATTTCTGGTCTGGCGATGAAGCCAACATAAACCTTCATTTCTAGAGGGATAGGGTACAGGAAAGCAATATGGAGATACTAAAGGCAAAATTCCCAGCTTTTCACAATTATACTCAGGGTCCACAGCTTACCTCCCGGTGCCTGCACAAATGAAAGCCCTGACAAAATATACTGGAGTTCCTGAGTTCTTGTGCCTGACCTTGACTTTGGAGGTAGTACACAGGACAGTGAAATCAAATTGTTTGGCTCTGGTCCAGCTGAAGCTCACTGCTGAAAGGTGATCATAAAATATGGCTCTGTCAATGAGTGATCAGCTACCTCTAGGCCCAGATAAGTGGAGTAAACAAGTAATTTCACACTCTGCTAGAGAACAGGATTAATATAGCCCGATTATCAATACATTCTCCATGGCCGATTTAAATCCTCTTTGTTGCCTTTCACACAATACCTTGGTTTTTGGGAGACTAATGTCTGCTGAGAATTATTTTGATAAAAGCTGACTTTTGGCCAATTTTAGAAGCAAATTATAATTGTCCTTTCACTCAGATAATTTAAGTTATTAAAAACTACCACTTCAGCATATTCACATTCTCTAACAGGACAAACTGATCCTGAAACTTAATTAGTTTCTGAATGAGCTGCAAACAACACAAAGACAATAGAGAACTCAAGAGGGAAGAGAATCAGCTTGAGTTCACAGGGGAACCAGTTGAGCAGAGCTTGTCTTAAGACTGTGTCAAGAATAAGTGCATAATCACTCTTCTGCTTGCCTTGGCATTATTCAGCCTTTTAAAATGTCATAGGACATCCAGGGAAGGCTGGGGTGCTGGATGTCTCTATCTCACAACATTTCCATCACAATTCAAGAAACTTGTATAAGGTATCTGCTATGTGCCTAATGTTGTGCTGAATGCTGGAGGAACTGAACATCCACTCACTCAACCAGAGATTAACAAGGTGTTATTCCACTCAGACTTGTCAATCCATTTCCTAGTCAACATTCCTCAGATCAAGAGGAGATCTATCTTGCACTTACCCATAGGTGGCAAGCAGTGTGCCAGACACTGGAAGGGATGGAGGTATAAATGAGATAGTCCACCTGCCTCAAGCTTCATATTCTGGAGCAGTGCATCTCAGACTTGACCGTGATCACAAATCACCTGGGAAGTGGTTAAAATGTAGTTTCTGTTTCAAGAGTGTGGATGAGGGCCTGAGATCCTGCTCCCAGATGCTGTTGATCTGCTAGCCTGCGGACTACACCTTGAGTAACAAGGTTGCTAAGTACAAACCAAGCATCTATAAAACAAGGCAAACTTCCCCCAGATATTACTTATCTTAGGAACAGACACTCGTATATGAGATACAGGATAACACAGGGATAAGAGTGCAGACCTAGTATTGGAGCATTTGAGTTTGAATCACAGCTCTACTGTTGTTAAAGTAGGCAGCTAGTCAAGCATGAATAATGTAAGAGAAGGCTCCCCCCGACTCCATCAGGAATGTCAGGCGACCATCAGGTGATGGTCAGGCAGTTGTCACACTGTCTCTCTAAAATAATAATTGGTCACAGCCAGTGCCAGGGAAAGGCAGTCTCCATAGATAAAACACCTGAAACTGATGATCAGCAGCTTTTGGATTAAGATTTCAGCAGTTGGGCGAGTAGGCTCAAGCATGCATATTAAGAGGCAAAATGGTACCGTTTCACTGGTATGTAACCATCAGGGGCATTCCACTGGTAAGGAAAGAATGCCTCAAATGAGCATGCGTACAACTCCAGTAAACACACTGCTCGTGCTCCCCTCCCAAGTGCTGGCAGGGCACTGTGCATGTGGACAACCAACCCCGAGGGAAGAATCAGGGAAGAAGGGACACAAGACCCCAGAAGTGTGTTAATATATGAAACCCCAAGTCAAAAGGTCAAACTGTGCACTTGTCTGTCAAGTTGCCTACTTGGCCCTCTTCCAAGTGTATGTTCTTTCCTTTTGTATCTGTTCTAAAGCTTTTTAATAAACTTCACTTCTGCTCTAAACCTTGTGTTGGTCTCTCCTTCTGCCTTATGCCTCCTTGGTCGAATTCTTTCTTCTGAGAGGGCAAGAATTGCAAACTTCACATGGATTCACTGCCAGTAACACTATTTACTTATTGTGTGACCGTGAGTAAGTTACTTGAATTCTCTGTGTCTGTTTTGCCGTCTTTAAAATGGGGATAATAATACTTCCTACTTTGTGTTCAGAATTCAGTGAATAATCCACATAAGGTCCTCAGAAGAGTACCTGGGCCATAATGAGCACTCAATAAATGCAAATTACTGTTACCATTGCTGTTATTTTTTAATTGGACCACTAGGTTCATAGAACGTTCTTTAAATTCTTATATATCTTCCCAGCATTCAGTAATAGATCATCAGATCCTCAGGATAATCCTCCACTGGATCCTCGGGATAATCCTTTTGTAGGTCCTATTAGGATATCCATTTCCATTTCATAGGCAAGAAATTGCACCCTAGAAAGGTGCAACAACTGCACATAGCTGTCCAGTCACAAAGTGGCAAAGCAAGGATTAGAACCCAGGACCTCCACGTACAGAACTTATGCCCTTAACCTTTTTGCTATTCTGCCTCCTTATAGGTTAGCTGCTTAAGAAGACTCTCAAAAAAAGTGACAGGCAGGGATTTACACCACAGAACATCTGCCAAAATTTTCTTGGCCCATCTAGCTTCCCCGAATGTCACCTGGTGACTGTCTCTCCCTCTCTCTGTCTCCTCCCCTTCTCTCTAAAGTCCTTTAGATTTTAGATTCTTTTTCCCCCCATTTCACAGAGAGTCCTTTATTTTGTAAATTAATCTGCCCTCTAGGTTTCTTTCCTACCAAGACTCTAATCATTACTCACCCTGCTCAGGGCCCCTCTGCTCTCATTTTGGCAGTACAAACACTGACTCTTCCCAAGAGGGTGGGAAAAGGAGAAAAACTGTAAATATTTATACTTTTTGTCCTCATCAAACATACAATGTTTAATAATTCTCTTTTAAAAATAACTTGCTTTTTGGCGGGCGTGGTGGCTCACATCTGTAATCCCAGGTTACTTTGGGAGGCCGAGGTGGGTGCATCACCTGAGGTCGGGAGTTCGAGACCAGCCTGACCAACATGGAGAAACTATGTCTCTACTGAAAATACAAAATTAGCTGGGTGTGGTGGTGCATGCCTGTAATCCCAGCTACTCAGGAGGCTGAGGCAGGAGAATCGCTTGAACCCGGGAGACGGAGGTTGCGATGAGCCAAGATCGTGCCACTGCACTCCAGCCTGAGCAACAAGAGTGAAATTCTGTCTCAAAAAAAAAAAAAAAAAGAAATAAAAACTTGATTTCCTAGCTACTAATATTAACTACAGTAATAAACCACACTGTTTTATTTATTCCTTGAGATAACTTCTTGAGATCAGTATTGTCAGCCTCATTTTATAGACGTGGTGGTTAAATAACTTATCCCAATGTCATAGTAAGTGACAGAGCCAGGAATTAAACCTGGATCTAGTGGTCTCTAAAGCCTGTGTTTTTGACCATTTCTTATAAAATAATTTATAATTTGCTTAACAATTACTTTCTTTTTAGACCAGACCAAGGCAAACTTCAACCCTATTCCAATCCTAATAGACCTCTAAGATGTAGTGTATATATTAATGAGATTGTGCTCTGGCAGTCCTTAAAAATTCACTTTACTTCCTTTATTCCCAAGGCTGCTCAAGTCACTCTATATGCAACGGTAGCTTCATCAACAAGTTGAGGGTCCAAGAACTTAATGCCCCTACTGATTATTTCAAACACTGAGCATTTGAGGAGTTACAGATAGAGCTACAACACCCAGCAAACACAGATACAAACCATGTGAAATACAAAAGGCCATGGTTTTCATGAATAATATGACAATATGAGTACATGAATTAACAATATAACAATTGTCATATGCATTCAAAATGGACAACATGCATACATGAATGTTTTTCTGGAACATATCATACCAAATCTCTCAGATGCAATAAATAATTATTTCAATCATTTCCTGAGCTTTATAATTTGAGACAACAGAGAGACCAAAAGAAAATATCTAGCAGAGATCTCATTTCTTGAAAAACAACTTCTTGGGAAAATGTGTATATGGAATCAGATACATTGATGTTCTTACGAACTTCTGGGCTTACAATTTGGACTCTAACAGTGATTCATAAAGATGAGATTTCTCCAGAAAGTAACTATGTTTATTGCGTCATATTTATATTAACTTTATAGCACTCAAATGTTTCCTATCTTTAGGAGAAGAATTTGATGTATAAATATAACCGAATAATTTTAAATGCTGACAGAAACTTTTAAGAGTTAAACTTGAACTAAATCTCAAGAGAAATAGTATAAATGACTATCTTCTCCCTGTCACAGCCCCTCCTATTCCCAGCATAACAAAGGCAACTATAGTTCCTGAATAAGAGAGAAAAAGCAAATTTAAATAATATTTTATTATTTTGGCACTGAAATAATTTGCTCTCGTTTCTCAGGCAACTAAATTTACCAAGTAGAAAGATCAAATCTCAGTCTTGCTTTGTTTAGTTATTTTCCCTTCTTAATAAAATCATAGTTTGGATTCTTCCGCTAGGGTCACGTTAACAGGAAGCTGGGGAGCTCACAACGTGGATTTTGCGTTTCCAGTTTAAAAAAAAAAAAAAGAGCAGGATTATTCTTACGTTCAACGGGAGAAACTACAGACAACATATGAAGCCAGAAGCCAGTTTCCTTGAGAAAGCATGATAACTGATCTACTTACGGGTCTTGTTCTGCTTCCATACTGTCTCCTTTAAGAATTGCTTCATGCACTTTTTTAATTGACATACTTTTGCTTAGTTGGCAGAGGACAACATGGTGTGTTTTGGGAAAGAAGAGGGGTTTGAATAGATAACAAAGTTTAAAAAGAAATACCTTTTCTGAATAAAGAGCACAATCTCTAGTTCAGCATTGCCCAGTAGAAATATGTGTAATGATGGAAACATTCTGTATTGGTGATGAACAATATAGTGGCTACTAGCCACAGGTGGCCATTAAGCACTTGAACTGTGGCTAGGGCAATTAAGGAGATATATTTTTAATTTACTTTTATTTTAATTTAAATCTAAATAGCAACTTGTAGCTAGTGACATGCACTGGACATACTGAACTACTGTTTGTTTATTTTCTTTGTTTTTCCTGAAGAACAAAGCAACTCATGAAAACAGGACTCTTTTATAAGATAAGTCTGTCATTGCCCTATTTGGTGGAGAATGGATGAAGAAGTGCTCAAAAGACTTAACAGGCTCAAGTTTAGCTGCTAGGCTTTTCATCATCTGCCAGTGCCTGTTGAGTGGTGGTGACTGCCCACCTTACTTGTGGAGACAGCATGAGAATGAATAGCATGATTCACTAGCAATATCAGCAATCTACATGCATGGAGGAGTGAAGTGGCAATTCATGAGGAAAGACCTTGGGGACAATATTGGAGCAAAGCTCCCCTTAGAATTTCTAACGTGGCGGAACCTTAATGTCCAATGTGTAATCATGTTTCTGCTAAAAGTTTCCAAGTGGGACAACATAAGCTTTGTGGTAAATGACCTTGCTAGTGTTGCTATGGATGAAAACAAAGAAGGGACTAGAATTTAGGAAAAAGTAGCATGTGAGGCGAGTATTTTTAAAGTTAAAGAGAGGGATGTTTGAAAGGGAGGACATGTTGGAAGATACATTGTGTTTGTCGCTGCAATCAGACTCATGACCAGCTATCACAGACACTTGAGTGATGCTTTCAGGAGGAGAAAAGCCACTATAGACATGGAAGAAGTGGTGTCTGCATGTCAACATTCATACACAGACACACACACAAATTCATATGTTCTTGCGCTCTCTCTCTCTCTCTCTCTCTCTCTTTACTAGTGCGACTTCTCGAGTCTGAATATCAGGTGGGGTTACTTTCATGTAACAATGTGAGAAATGTATATTCACTGAAGGAGTTTGACAACAATAGATAGAAAAAGAAAGACACAAGTTCTCCCCCCCAGCATAGAGAAACTTTGGAGGGCCTCTTGCTGTAGAAGGGAACATTGGGTGAACTGATCAAGTCAGTGGACCAGGGCAAGTCTGTGGAAGACATTATCAGACGAGGAAGAAATCTGGCAGATGCCTTGTGTATGGCAGCTGAGAATTCTGTGGATTTCTAGTCACCACTGAACGTGAAAAGAACTCTAGTACAAGAAAACCTGCAGTTCCCAATGTGGGTAGAGAGAGACTAGAGAAACAGGCACCAGATGTAGAATACTCACGGGCAACAGTAATACTCATGGGCAAGCATTTTTGGATAATGATGTGTCTGTCCCAGTGCTTCCCATAATATGATCAAATTTAATCCTTTCAAGAGTTATGGAAGGTAGCTATTGATATTGTTTCCATTTTACAAATGAGAAAATTGAGATTCAGAAAATCTAAATAAATTGCTAGATTGCACAACCCAAAATGGAGGAAGCAGAATTTAGTCAGATTTTTTAACTCAAAAGTGCAGGATTTTGTGTATAATGTTATTCTTCCTTCCTTTACATAACTCAAGATCTAGGTTCCTTTTACAATTCAATTTGAGTCCCTTAATGCTGGAAGTCCCAGAATGTGGTATCACGCTCATTTGGACACAAAATATTTATTTAATACTTCAAGTATGTGCTGAGAACCATGGTAGGTACTGGCAGATACAAAGATGAAAAGACAAGGTTTCTATCTTCATGGAGTTTCCAGGCTGATGGAGAAATGAACAGGCAAATAAATACTTAGAAAAGATTAAGTTTGCTTGTTATGTTGTCTGCCATATTTCCATTAAAATAGCCATAGACAAACTCAGAAGCTGACAATCACACCAGAAAGAAAAAACAAATAACAAATAAGCAAAAAAAAAAACCATGGGGAGTTTCCTCTGGCTGTTTTCTACAGAGCTGTGTTCTATGGAACTGTTATTCTATGAGGTGCTAATAGATAATCTTAAAAGGAACAACAGTAGACTTTATTACATAAAACAGGTTTTTTGTAACAGGACATTTTAGAGTCATTAGTATGTTAATTTGCACTGTGAATCTCCAAAAAGGAGATATATGGTGTATAATATTTCCCAAAATTATTTAATCACAAAAACACATTAGAAGACAAATGAAACACATTAGAAGACAAATGATTAACAAGAAGAAAAAACGTTTTTAAAATTCTAGAGGCTAAAGAGTAACAGGTAGAGGCATATTGCATTTGGGAATATTTTATTTACTATGAAAAGTGTTGTAGGGAGCTGAAGTGAGAATGACCAGGAAATAGTGCAGTGTAGGAAGTACCGTCTTTCAGGTACTACACTGGGTGCTGAGCTTGTGGTTAAGTCAGAGTTCCAGCCCTACCCTGGAAAATCTACTCTAAATAAATGACTGCTGGATTCAGCAACTTAAGTCAGGTATATTAAGGTGACCTTCAGATATTCATCTGAGAAGTAGCAAATGCTAGCACTAAGTGAATAGTGAAGAGGATTGATGAGACTCCACTTAATCTGTCCACTGGTAAATGCCAGCTGGATATATTTCTTTCTAATCCTGAATGAGTAAATTAGAAATAACAACAGCAACATGCAGCCTAAGAAAAGGATGGGAATAACTAGATTGTGGTCAGTTCATAAGATGGAATGCCATATAGCAATGAAACTGGATGTCCGTTTGATACATGTGCTAACATGCATAAATCTAGACATAATGTTGAACAAAATAGGCTAAATACAAAACAGTACATGCTGTATGATCCCAATTTTGTGAAGTTCAAAATCAGGCCAAAATCAATTATAATGATAAAGGCAGAACGACAGTTACCTTTTGTGAATGCAATGATGGGAGGGATACAAGAAGGCTTCTGGGGTGCAGAAATAAACTACATCTTGATTTAGGAGGGTTTGCTTTGCAAAATTCACCCAGCTGTATATTTACAATGTGTGTACTATTCTGTATGTTTGTTGTACTCAGATAAAATTTTACTTAAAATATAAATAATAGGTGGCAGAAATAGAGTCAACCTATCTAATATGTTATTGATCATGAAGAGGTAAAATTCTCTTACTAAAGGACCAACACCCTCTTAGATTATCTTTAACATCTAACTAGGCAATACTTTAAAAAGAAAACTATAATAAGCGAGTGAATAAGTGAATATATGAATATTTTAAAACTGACAAAATTTAATTAAAAGAAAGCAGTAATAGAGATAAGGCAAAAGCTAAGGAAACAAACTTCAAATGAGTCAAAGTCACTTCTCTCATTCTCCCTAGCCTGGATCCATCGTAATTTATTCCTCATTGCAGTCAGCAGGTATGAGTTGCTTAGGAACGTTTGGCAAATTGTTAAACTCAGATCTGATCAGGTCACTCCGCTGCCCAACATCCTTCTGTGGATACCTGAAAGGTGCAGGCCAATGCCTACATTTCTTAGCCTAGAATCACTGATTTTTCCTACCTTTACTCATCAGGCCCACTATTCCCCAGACACTTTAAATTGCTGCAGTCTCATTTTCCTTCTCATACTTTCAAGTCCTAGAAGACCCATGGAATTATGTGTAGATTTATTTACGTGAAAAAAATTTTACTCATTTATTTCTCTTTCCTGGCCCAATTTTAATCCCTTGACAAAATTATCATGACCTCCCCCTTACCTTTCTTAGTCACTCCTTAATTTGTGTTCCAGGCCCACTATTCCCCAGAGACTTTAAATTGCTCTGTTCTCATCTTCCTTCTCCTACTTTCAAGTCCTAGAAGGCCCATGGAATTATATGTAGATTTATTTACATGAAAAAAATTTTACTCATTTATTTCTCTTTCCTGGCCCAATTTTAATCCCTCGACAAAATTTTCATGACCTCCCCCTTACCTTTCTTAGTCACTCCTTAATTTGTGTTCCTACAGTTCTGGTTTAGTGTCCTCTTACACTAATTATCACATACATGCTATAGCTATTAGTTTACATGTCTGCAAAATCCTAGTGGCTAAGGATCAAGGACTGTTTGACAAATATTCAAGGCAGGACAGACTGGAAGTGGAGCCTCCTAAATCAATTGATGACAGATACCTTGCATGTGGGGGTATTTTAAAATCAGTGGCTCCAGATGCTGGTAAGAAAATAAATCTCCAGAACCAGGAACGAGGCCCTTAAAATGTCAGTTGAACTAGAAATATAACAAATATGATCTATGGTGTCATCTCAGAACCAAATGTTCTGAAACAAATGTTCATCATTTGTTCGTCAAATCTCAGAACCAAATGTTCATGGGTGTAAGACTCCAAGCATTTCATCCAGAAGGGCACTGCTCCTCGATTCTCCTTCCTCTCTCTCCCCAAATTGAGCTTGTCACTGATACTGCCTCAAAGACAGATTTACATGGTAAATGGCTGAAGGTAAAGAAGATGTCTGATGGTCTGATATCCTTACAGTGGTATGGCATAACCAGAAGTTAAGCTGATGAGCAGAATAAAGGCTTCCTGTCCACATCTGATGGGCTGACAACATTGCTCCCACACAGTTGACACTTACTGGGTGGCACCAAAGGGTGGTGACAAGAGTGACAACTTTGCCTCTGCATCTCAGAAACCCAATTCCCCCAAGAAGAAATGATGTCACTTCTGGGCAAAAAGAACCAAACTATTCCTACTTCCACCACCAACTGGATTAGAACACCAGAGTACATTCTTTAACCCTCAGGTCTCTCAGATGCCAGTCTTCGTGTTGGTCTGTTTCACTGGAGATGAACAGCCCAAGTAGCAAATGAGGCAAATTCTCATAATTTCACAGATAACTGCAAAGAGATGTTCATAGTCATAGACACTCTCCCTTTATCCCTAAGACCCCTAAAATTCAACTTATTAATTACCGAGCAGCTACCGTACACCCAATACTCGATCATGTGCCATGAGGAGCTCTGAAATAATAAATCGTGGTCACTGCCTTTGAAAAACTTTCAGAGTGATCAAGTACATGAAATATTTATTCAAGGAAGGTACGAGAGTATGATATTTAAATGTGTAGGCTTTTTAAGCAGATATCCGGAGTTCACATTCTACCTCCATGGTTTACTAACCATAACGATAGGCAAGGTGTACTTTATTTTCCTCACCTGCAAAATGGAACTAATAACAGGATCCACCTTAGCACTGTTGTGAGGATTCAGTGAGCAACAATGCAGATATAGAGCACAGAGTAAGTGCTAAACAATCATTGTTACCAGGGTTAATATAAAAGAGAGTTCTGCAAGTAGATACATGATGAATCATCAAAGTAATTAGCAAAGACCAAGTCAGTAATCATAAAGCCCAGAGAAGATAGAGATGCTTTGGTCCAAACTAGAGAGAAGAGAGAAGAAAGGTACTATTTATCAAGCAGGCTCTTTTTTATATAATTTCAATTTTTATGTTAGATTCAGGGGGCACATGTGCAGGTTTGTTACCTGGGCATACTGTATGATGCTAAGGTTTGGGGTATGACTGATCTCATCACTCACCCATGTTCTGAGCATAGTACTCAATAGTCATTCAACCCTTGCCCCCAACTAGTAGTCTCCAGTTTCTATTGTTGCCATCTTTATGTACATGAGTACCCAATGTTTACCTTCCATTTACAAGTGAGAACATGTGGTATTAGGTTTTCTGTTCCTACATCAATTCACTGAGGACAATGGCCTCCAGCTGCATTCATGTTGCTGCAAAGGATATGATTTTGTTATTTTATATGGCTGTGTAGTGTTCCATGGTGTATATGTACCATACTTTCTTTATCCAATCCACTATTGATGGGCACCTAGGTTGATTCCATGCCTTCGCTATTGTTAAGAGTGCAAGCAGCCTTCTTCATGCCAGAACTGGTTTAGTGGCTTTACACAGAATCATCACTACCTCATTTATAAACTAGGAGAGACAGGTCTTAAGCTAAACCCAGAGCCCGATCTAAATTTGAAGAAGTAAAGAAGACAGGAAATGCCCATCTGTATGACCAGTTATCAAAGAATGGTGAAAACACAGAAACAGCATGCTGCATCTGGAGGGCATGAGATGTTCAAATGGATAAGTATCAGTTGGGTGCTACATAACATATGGTCAAAAGTGCTTTGGAAACTCATGGACATTAATTTGCTAAACATTCTCTAATTGTGACATAACTTCTCTGTGCCTCTGTTTTCTTATTCTAAAAAGAAAGAAAGTAATAGCTACCTCCCAAGACTATTGTGAGAATTAGGGGAGAGAACAGACATAAAAGAAGCAAGCATAATAACAAATATAGTAGATCCTCTAAAAGTGTTATGTCTGTTTCCATTTCTCCTGTCCTGCGGTCCACAATATATTAATAGTAAATGCCCAAGTGCCCACACTTAAAGCTCAGATAATTTGAAAGAACTATGATTTAAAGATAAATAATTATTATAGATCAAGACTGTAAATTAAAATGGTTCATGTTAAAAGCTGTTTGTATATTTTGGTTTGGGCCAAAACTTTTAAAACAAATAGGTTTTATTATAAGTTGGACCGGTTCGTTGAACATGTGGGACTCTTTGGCAAGTTCTGCAAAGAAATTAGCTCATGGGAGGTTTAAAAATGAATTAACTTTATTTTAACTTGAAAGTCAGAGTTTAGTTCAATGAAAAAGCCTGCTACAAATAACTTTTGCTTTATCATAGTCCTCTTTTGTGCTGATAGTAGGACCAAGGAAGCAGAGACAAAAATGTGTGTGTCTATGTTTGTGTGTTTGTATGTATAAAATCTTGTCACCAAACATTCAGTCTGCTCCCTCAGGACTCTTGCACTGTGCATAGAGATCTCACTAGTTCTGAGAATGTGGAGCAGGGACTATAAGGCCTGTGAGAGGCCAAGGGACGTGCAGAAAATCCAACAGCACTGGCTGGGCATGGTGGTTCACGCCTGTATTTCCAGCACTTTCGGAGGCCAAGGTGGGCAGATCACTTGAGGTCAGGGGTTTGAGACCAGACTGGCCAATATGGTGAAACTCTGTCTCTACTAAAAATACAAAAATTAGCTAGGCATGTTGATGCATGCCTATAGTACCAGCTACTTGGGAGGCCAAGGCAGAAGAATCACTTGAGCCTGGGCAGTGGAAGTTGCAGTGAGCCAAGATTGCACCACTGCACTCCAGCCTGGGTGACAGAGCTAGACTGTGTCTCAAAAAATAAATAAATAAATAAATACATCCAACAGAACCAAAGAGGGGTCTGGGGTAAAATGCCTCATGTGGGCCAGTGGCTCATGTCAGCTGAGCCTCAGGCCCTAAGGAAAATGACTCCCATATCACCCCAAGGTTTTCTTTCTAATCCTCCTCTCTCCACCGAAAGTAAGACCCAGAAGGAGAGACTAAAGGGACCCAGGGGCCAGTGGCTGCCTTACTCTTCTCTGAATCCAAAAGACCAAAGGGACCCTCCTGACTCTTATGTGACCCGGCTTAATTCAACAGAACAGGAGACTCAAGAGAGATTTGGGTCAGTGACTCACCTTGTGATAGTGGCTACTTGCAGGGTCTTCCAGACATTACGTGTCCCCTGGGGACTCATCAAGGACACTGAAAGAACAAAAGTCCTGAACCGTTCTCATCAGAGGTATAGTTAACAATAGTCACATGACATATCTTGTCTCCCTTACAGCTGCTAAGACCTTATGTGTTTCCTTCCCTGGATAGGTATTCATCTTCATCCCCCATCCCAACTTCCAACCTCATCAGCTGGGGCAGTGAAGCAGGAGTGGGAGGGATAAGGCAAGAGAAGTAGAAATCTAAGTCATACCACTCAATTCAGCCATGAACTTAGCTCAAGCACTTCACTAAATATCATAGACATCATCATAGAAATGATTTACTGTAAATCACAAAAATTACCAAACAGGAGAGTAAAAGCATCTAGAATACAAAGAAAGTACTAAATTATCTTGAAATGTGTAGAGCAGTGGTTCCAAAACTTTGCTGCACCCAGGAATCACTTGGAGATCTTTAAAAAAAAAAAAAAGCTGGCACCTGTGTTTTATCTCAGATATTCTAAGTTAAATGGAGTAAGGCTTGAATGTTGACATTTTTAAAAATTCCTTAGGCTATTCTAATATGCCTCAGAATTTGAAAACCACTAGTATAGAGGTGTGTCTAGACCAGTAATAGTATTTTCAGTCCCTAGAAAGGATGTAATAGAAACAATGGTGACATAAAGTGTAATTTTTGGCTATAAAGGAAATTAAACCCTTAAACTAATCAATGTAAATGTGGGTGTTATCAACCAGTTGATGGAATGACTTGGTGACTTATATGTCCCTGGGGATCAAATAGCAGGATCACAAATGCAACATGCTGTCTGTTCTTCTTCAGCTCCCACCTCTTCTTTGGTTTTTCCAAATGGTACTGTAACCTTGTTAGTAGCAACCTTGAAGCATAACTTAAGCCAGGACAGATCCTGTTTCTCGGACACAAGCACCGATTGCAAGATTTTTCTCTTCACATTGAATTTTTCTGTGAATTCATCTTCATAAAGACACCTCACTCTCAAAACCTGAGGATTCCATCCTCTCATCATCTGAGATTGCTAAAAGTATTCCATCCTCTCATCATCTGAGATTGCTAAAAGTCTCTCTCTCTGGTTCTCTCTCTTATTCTTCTCTCTCTCATAATTTTGTACTTTCCTTTTGCTTTGGATGCCCTTCTATTCTATTCCCCCTTGCACTCTCCACACACACAAACCCACACGACATACCACATTTCAGCTCAAACATCTGGGTGGCAAAGGAGCCAGAGCCACCCAGAGTCATTCCTAGGCTGAGTTGGCTGTCCCACCTCAATGCTCTCATAACACCCTGGGATCACCATGATGCCAGCAGAGTTAGCTCATTTGATCAAATTCATCGAGTAACTTTTGCCTGCTTTCTCCACAAAACTATAACATCCATGAGGGCATAGGCCCTCCATCTTTCCATCTGTGAATTCCATCAACTAGTACATGACATAAAAAATAAATAAACTTACAACTGTGCTCAAAAGGTTCTCCTTGAAGGAGACAAGAAAAAGATTTGTACCCTTCTACCTGAATGACAAAATTTGGTTTGGGAATAGGGGAGAAAAATATAGGAAGAGAAAGAAGAGAAAATATATCAATGTATTCTTATGATGTGGCCAACACTATTCTAAAGTACATACACATGTAAATGCCTCAAACTCTTGCATCAGCCCTCTGTAGGATGTACTAAGACACTCCTAATCTAGAAAGTATTAAGTCTCTGACTGGGCAGCCTCCCCAGGGCTACACAGCAAATGAACACTTGAGAAATAAACATAGGCATTCTGACTTTTGGTGACTAGTCACCATATTATCCTGCATTTATTGAGATTCCAGGGAACCTAGGGACACGAGACATGTTTTCCACCTTCCTGGACAGGAGAGTGAGACTGTCAGAAACAGAGTTGATTCTTTTTTCTCCGCTGATGGAATAAAGAGACTAATAGACACACACACACACACACACACACACACACACCCCATTTAAAGCTTACACAAGTTAAATAAAATAAAGTGTGATTTTTAAAGGTAATTAATAAGATGGCCAACTAGCATGAGCTGCTGAGCTCCCTCTAATAGGATTAACCATGGAGAATTTACAGAAAGAAGAGGTAGGTATGAATCAGACGGGTTAACAAAAAAATTGTGAGAAACCCCAAGGTGATGGAGTGCTGGCAGTGGAAAACTGGGATGCAGAAAAACTGTTTGTTTTTTTTTTATTATTATACTTTAATTTCTAGGGTACATGTGCACAATGTGCAGGTTTGTTACATATGCATACATTAACTGTCTTTGCTGCCTTCCTTCAAGGTTAGCCTATGACAAGCACTGTAAAAAAACAAAGATGGTTCAACAATAAACATTTGTTGATTGAAGCAGAATTACTAGAACAGACGCACTAAGAATTTAAGATGAAAAATAATAATACTTGTAACAAATAGATTTGAAAATAAAGATATGAACAACATGAAATAAGAAAACAATTATAAGAAAAAGAAACATATGGAGATATAGGAGGATACAGAAGAATAAAAGTGGCAGTAAAACAAGAAAAGTGTTTTGAGATGGGGAAGGAGACAAACCCAGAGATGAAAGCTGATATCCCTGAGTCAGTTACCAACCTGTGGACCTTCCTCCAGAGGAGCACACTTTGATGTTCAGCTATTTTAAGTGGGAATGAACTATTTTAAAGTTGGTACCTGCAAACCTCAGTAAGCAAAATATCAGAAACTGATAATCCCACCCTTTTAAATTCAGTCTCCCAATTTTGAGTGAGAAATGTTCCATTTCTGTTCTGTCTCCAAAATTCCTTTAATACCCTAGAGAAAGGTGACTATTTGAGTCAAGTCTTGAAGAATGGGTCGTAGTTTTAAAGCAGGCAATAGACAGATAAGAAAAGCCTACTGGAGAGATGAAACAGCTTGGGCGAAGGAGTAGGGGTCTGAGGATGGGGTGATAAGAGAGGGGTATAGAAGAATCAGGGTGTGGGAGAGAGGAAAGAGCAAGACAGAACAAGTTGGACTAAAGGAACTTGCATGCCTTGCAACTAACAATAGCTAGTGCCATTTACTGACTGACCATCTATTAGATTTCAGTGACTTTTCTTTATAAGTTACTGTCTTATTCAATACTCATCAAAACCTTGCAAATAGTCATCATCATTCCCATTTTACAGATGGATAAATTAAGATTCAAAGAATCTTTTTTGTTTGTTCGTTTGCTTTTTGGTTGGTTTTGTTTCGCTTTTCAGAGAGTAATGCAGCTGTCTGATGTCAAAGTCCTGTTTGTTTCCAACTATGTTGGCTAAAATACAAAAGTTATCATTTAACTTCCCTCTGTAATCTTTTAGTGGATCCCAGGCGCTTTCAGGATTAAGAGCAAACTCCCTAATATAGCACACAGAGCCCTTCTCCCATCACATCTCCATGTTTCTTTCCTTCCTACCACTACAAATGACTTGTCTTTCACTCACTCATGTGGCTCAATTATTACTGTCATGACATCTCATTGTCATTGCAGAGTTAGTTACCTGATCCCTACTCCAGACTGGGTGCTCTTAGAGGTCAAGGGTATATCTTATTTGTATTTTTACCCCATTGCCAAGTTCAGTGCTTGGCTCAAATTAAGAAGCCAATCAATGTTTGTTAACTGATGAATGAATTAATCAATTAATCAAAGAAATAATCTTTTTGTCCCCCTGTGTAAAACAACTATCCAAATACCCTCAGCAGGACAGTTTATCCTCTGTTCTTAGTATTAACCAGAGTTTCATTGTTTTCTCTGCCTGTCTCTACTTCCCACATTGCTACCATGGTTTTCTGACTTTGTCTTTGTAGCACGACATAAAAGTAGCTGGATCATGCTTGAGAGAACACTCATTCAAGGACAACCTTAGAAATAGGCAAGAAAAGTATTTTTGATTTTTTTTCTATTTGCATCATTGATGTCATTAACTGTATATATGAAAACCACTAAAAAATATTGGATGTATGCATGAGATAAAAGCCTAGAGAAAAATACACCACAATATTAATGTTAATTTCTTTCACAGTCATGGGATTATAGGTGATTTTAATTTTTAGTGTTGTGAATTTTGGTATTTTCTAAGTTGTAAATACAATTTTCTAGGTTTTTAGTGAACATGCATATATTACGTTTATAGCAGAGAAACAAGAAGGATTATGTTTTAAAGTATTAAGCAAACTGTGTAAACATGAGTTCTTATATGATATTGCTGTTCAAAATCCAGAATAAGCATGTATTAATTATACCATAATTAATGTATACCATATCCATGAATTAAAGTATACGTTATCTAAAATTTATAACAATCTTCTTTTCTTAAAAAAAAAATGCAGATATGATTAGGATTGTATTTAACACAAAAGGTTTGTAATTCCTGCTTTAAATCTACTTGGCTATAAAAATTCTAAGGGAATTTTACCATGAAAGTAGCCCAAATCCATTCAAAGGAGCAAGCCTTTTAATCCAGTGACCCCCAATGTCTTTTTTTTTGCCATTCAATAATACAAATCACCCATCTGTTACAAACAGGAACCTGAAAAAGCAACAACATCCTGGCAGTGACTGGCCTTAAAAACCATTCCCAAGTCTACCTCCAGACCTGAAGCTGTATTCAAGTGAATGTGCCGAGGTGTGATCACCACAAGGAAACAGCACTGTGTCCTGTCTATGCCTATACTTGGCCATGCTTGTTACAGCAAACATCCCGAAGTGACCGCTGTGCTGTACAGACCCCAACCAGGCAAGATTGGTGTAGATGGGAGAGTGTCAGGCCTCCAGGTATACGCTAGGGGAAGCTTCCATTTGAGAAGATTTTGCTTCCCTGACACCTCTGTCAGGACACGAAAAATGGAAGGGAATGAGCAACAGCTGGCTGCTCCTGCATTGAAGCCTGGCTTCTGGTATTTGCCGTGAGTGAGAAGGCTCTGGGTGGCATCCAGTAGAGAGGGCTAGTCCTACGACTAGCTGAGGAAAAGCAGATCTAGGCAGTCTTTTAAACTACAGTTGCAAAGCAGCCACTCTCATCTCTAGATCAAGTTCCCCTCTCCATCAAGGAGGCCTTGTAAAGAGAGAAATACCCCTGCTTCTGGGCTAAGATTTCTCAGTTCAGTCAGGTTTAAATTTTATGTATCCTGTCATCTTCTCCTCTCCTTTCTTCATCAATCATCAGTCCCCAACTTGTCCTCACCAAAAAAAAAAAAAAAAAGATTTTCAGATCTTCTGTGTTAGAAAACACCAATCATTTGATGGCTGCATTTATTTGCTGCTCATTCATTCATGCCAGATAAGAAGCACAGATACCACCTTATTACAAACACTAAGCTCACTAGGGACTAGAGATCTCAGGTAAAGACCAGGATTTGAATGATCTTTGGTACATCCCCTCCAAAACATTTTCCCCCTTCTTATTCCTTCATGGGGACCCTCTCCAGTTTGAGACTCACTCATGAAAATCTGTCTGCTTTGGACTTCTCTGCTGTTGGAAAATACATAAGAAATCAGCAGCCTCATGTCTGATTTCTGCCCCTTCTCCATGCCTTCACATCACCTCCATTAGACAGTGCCCTTGGCCTCCGAGGACTCCCTCACAGTACTACACCACCTGCACAGATCTGCTCCTTCAGCAAAGCCCCAAATGCTGTTCTTTCACACTTTCTCCCTCCCTTATCAAAATTCACCCCCTTCTGTGTCCCATTCTTTTCTGCCTACCTCTATTTTTGGAAAGCTCACCAACTAATTATCCATTCTATCAAAAGCGAGTACCCTGTCAGGGGTTTTTAATCTTTAAAGGAGCTCTCCTGGAGATGCAAAGCCTTACTGCTATTAAATGAATCTGTATAGGTGGTATTGGCTGCCTGACAAGATTCTGGGAGCAGAGAACACTTTTCATAGGAAGTACTATTCTATTGTGTATCAATGGACAATCACTTTAGCACCATCTATAAGATCCACATGCAGGACAGGTCCTCTTGTCTGCAAGTGCTTTTGCAAACATACTGTGGAGATTTTGCAAGTAGGTACTTAAGATGCATTCCCTGGAGGTCTTGCTAGCAGCCAGTGACTTCATTTAACTCAATAGATAGTCATGTTAAAGTATTGGCACTTTCTAATGGATATTCCAATGGATATTAACAAGAGGTAGTGGAAAGCGCCTTAACTTTCTAGTCAGAAAGGGTTCATTCTGTTGAGTCAAGGTCCCCATAGGAAACAGATGGCACACCGAAATTAGGATGAGTATGATACAGCAAACCATCAAGGGACATTGCAGTAACCCATATGTACAAAGGGAAAATAAAAGGAGACAGAACCCAGAGGAAAAGGGTTCTATAGAAGAGGCTGTCTTGAAAAGATCAGCAATAAAACCAGCTCGGGGTGACCTTGCAGAGAAAGGGGCAGGGGAACATAGACCCTGACCTCATTCTTTCTTCCAATCTTCTACTTGGATTTCCAATTAAAAAAGAAAACTGGAAGTCAAAGGACTCATTTATTAGTGTGGTTATCTATGGGACAGATGTATAATTGTGATAACAAATGTAAGAATACATAATTGCGCAACTGTCCTTGATACATTTTATACCAAGTGCAATGTGAGTGATACTTCCTGGAGTCCTGTAATTTGGTAACCCTATTGAACACTTAGTACAGTGTCTACCACATAGTAATTTCTCAGTGAATAGTAACTCCCCTCCTTGTTTCAACTGGAACAGACTCAGTTGAAAAGTTCCCAATTATATGTGATTCTCTTTGGACCCTTACATATGGGAGCCTAAAGAAAAACTCTGTCACCCTTTAGGGCTTCTTTCCCTTAAGTAGCAAAGAACTTATTGAAAGGTGGGGAGCTCTCACACCTGATTCCTATAATTACAGGAGTTGCAGAAACAGGTGCTTTCAAAATTTCTACCTCTGTTCACGTGACTGTGCCTCTCATAAGGTGCTATGAGACAAGACAAATGAATTTTTGCAAAGTGGGAAAGAATGAGCTCACACACAGGATGGTAAGGGTGTTGATTAGAAATATTTCTAATTAATGCATAGGAATACAGGATACTTCATACAGGAAATATCACTATCTGATATTTTAGCAAAGATAACTTACACTTACTCATTCTCCATAAATTTTGGGAAAGTTTCAGTTATGGTAGGAAGTACAGCCAACAAAACTTGCTCTCCCGATTAGACTGGCAGAATCTTTTGCAATATTGCCCTTGAAACTCAACTACCACTGAACAAAATCCAGCCTCAGCATACAAATACTGCAAAAATGTCTCAAGACAGGAAATGAAAACTATTTCAATGAAGACAAAATTGGTAAACCCATTTTATTAAAAAGTGAAGAAACAGCTGAGGGCTTCTCAGGAAGGGGAAGAATTAATCTCATTTTCACCAGCAACACTCTTTTTCAAAGAGAATTGTGTCCATAAGAGAACAACATTCATATCTAATTATCTTAAGAGTAAGCATCATAATAATGTGTTTGGAGACTGTGTTTTAGGACTTCCTTGAGAATTTATGTTCATATGACTTCCGTGGACCCCTTATATGTACCAAGGACAGTTGTGCAATTAGGTATCCTTACATTTATTATCAAAATTGTGTTCACAATTTTGAGAGACAAAAAATGGAGACTTCCCCTTATATCACAAATAACATTTATGTCCCCTCCCCCATTTCATCCATATCTTTGTTTTGCTCTACCTCTTTATAACTCAGAAAAAAATTCCAAAAATCAGCCTAAAGTCAGTTGGCACATTTTTTTGTCACTAAGACAAATGCAGGGTATAATAAACAAAGGGGTCACACAACTGTTTGACCTTGGAGAAATTACTTTACTTCTATGGGCTTCAAACTTCTTACTTGTACAATAAAGGCTTAGATTAGTACTATCAGGCACTCACCAGTTTTGACATTATATTATTCTAAGAAAGACATTATATTATTCTAAGAAAGAGAAAACAATCTCCTTGGTTCTTACAACTCCAAGTTTATTGACCTTCAAAATACTTCTGGTTTGGCACCATGATACAAGTGAACACCAACCATATATGGCTATAACTACCACAGTGAAAAGGCAATGTTTCCTATGCACACAGCAGTCAGGGGACAGGAAAATTCAGACTTTCCTGAATGATGTGGCTGGCTGTGAATATCAGAGAGATCTCACATATCAGCTAATGGGTTTGGACAGGAGGACAGGAGGTCTCCAAACCAAAGGTCAACAGTGTAAACAGAAGTATACACATGCTGACAATTTGAAAGGCCTCATTACCATAAAATCAGCTGGTTCAGTTCCAAGGTCACAGTATAGAATCCTGAAAGGAAACCTGGCTATCTGATATATGACAGATTATGCCATTAAATACCTCTGTATCAAAGTGAGCCCAGCCTAGATTCCTTTTCAATCATCTAGTCAACATATATCAATTGAGGTCCTGCTTTATGTCATGTTCTGTGCTAGGTGCTCATGATTAAGTGGAACACAAGACTGTCCTGGGCCCTCTTGGAAGAGATAGACATTAAATAAGGAAGTGTACAAATACATACCTACATAACTGGATAAAGGCCATGGAGAAAGGGTAAACAGCATGATGAGATATTATAAAAGGGATACCCTTAGGGGTCAGAAAATAATTTTCTGAGGAAGGAACATTAAAGTTGAATTTTATGCATGAGTAGGAGTCAGCCAAATAATTGATAGAACATTTCAAGCAGAAAGAAGAGCATGCATTCAGAAGCTGAGGCAGGCAGATCATCTGAGATAAGGAGTTCGAAACCAGCCTAGCCAACGTGGTGAAATGCCATCTCTACTAAGAATACAAAAAAATTAGCCAGGCATGGTGTTGAGTGCCTGTAATCCCAGCTACTCAGGAGTCTGAGCCAGGAGAATCTCTTGAACCTGGGAGGTGGAGGTTGCAGTGAGCCGTGATTTTACCACTAGGAGACAGAGCGAGACTCTATCTCAAAGAAAAAAGAATAGTATGCAAAGTCTTCAGGACAACATGGCTGAGACACTGAGAACAGGAGGAATGTGAAGCTTGAGAGGCCATCAAGGCTTAGATGGTGCCTTGTGGACTATGTTGAAGATTCTAGACTTTAAGAGCAATGGTGAATAACTTGACATCATGTAAGTTCATATTGAATCACTCTGGATCAGTGTGAAGAATGGATTGGGAAAGAGGAAGGATGGAATAGAACAGAGACAAGGTCATTACAGCGGTCAAGTCAGAAAATGACAAAACCTTGGACTCAGCAGTGGCAAAGGAAAAGGAGAAAAGGGAGTATATTTGAGTATATTTGAAAAGCATTCTAGGAGAAAATTTGAGAGGCTTCGTGAAAAGTGGAATATGTATGTGTAGAAAAGGAAACCCTTGTACTCTGTTGGTGAGAATATAAATTAGAACAACTATTATGGAAAACGGTATGGAAGTTCTTCAAAAAGCCAAAAATAAAATTACCACATAATCCAGCAATCCCACTTCTGGGTATAAATCCTAAGGATTTGAAATCAGTATGTCTAAGAGATGTCTACATTCTTATGTTCATTGCAGCATTATTGACAGTAGCCAAGCTATGGAATCAACCTAGATGTTCATCAATGGATGAATAAATAAAGGAAATGTAATATATATATATATACACATATATACACACACAATGGAATACTATTCATCTTTTAAAAAGAAGGAAATTCTGTCATTTGTGACAATATTAATGAATCTGGAAGACATTACACTAAGTGAAATAAGCCAGGTACAGAAAGTCAAAACACACACACACACACACACACACACACTCTCTCACTTACATGTGAAATCTAAAACAATCAAACTCGTAGAAGCAGAAAGTAAAATTGTGGTTACCAGAGGCTAAGGGATAAGGGAAATAAGATGTTGGTCAAAGGATACAAAGTTACAGTTAGAGGCAAGAAATAAATGATAAGTATTTTTTTAAAGAAAGGAAAAGTGGTTATGTGAATAAAAGATGAGAGAGATGAAAAAATATGCCCATATTTGTAGTGTGAGCTACTAGATATATGGAGGTTCCTTTTTCTGAGAAGGGAGGGACTGCAAAGGCAGGCATTTAGGGTACAGAGATGGAAATCAAGAGTTCTGTTTTGTTTTAAATGCTGTTATGAGTTATTCAAAACAAAGATTTAAAAGTAACTATTTGAATTTAGGAAGACCATTGTTGACTTTAACAAGATCAGTTTAGGTGGAGTTAACACGAGAGAAATTTTGATTGAAGTGAATCAAAAAGTGAGGAATTTTTATTGGAGTGAATAAGAGATAAAGTAGAAGCAGCATGTGTACAAAAACATTTTAGGATGTTTGTTACAAAATGTCACTAAAAGGTGCAAGATCAAGGGAAAGTATTTTATTTTTATTTTTAATTACACTTTAAGTTCTGGGATACATGTACAGAACATGCAGGTTTGTTACACAGGGAGGTATACATGTGCCATGGTAGTTTGCTGCACCCATCAACCGTCATCTACATGAGGTATTTCTCCCAATGCAATCCCTCCCCTAGTCCCCTACCCCCCAACAGGCCCCAGTGTGTGATGTTCCCCTCCCTGTATCTATGTGTTCTCATTGCTCAACTCCCAATGATGAGTGAGAACATGCGGTGTTTGGTTTTCTGTTCCTGTGTTAGTTTGCTGAGATAAAGTATGACATGACAGGGATACAGGCTGCTAGGATAACCCAGCTGGTGAGCAGAGACAAAGCTGTAGGAGCTAGAGAGAATACCTATTAAAGCAAGGGGAATGGGTGATGTCTGGAACACCTAAAAAGGCACTGGCTGCTGATTAGAAAAGGGATGCTTCTTCCATTAATCATCAAGGAAGAAAATGCAGGTAAGTCTGTCCATATTGTGGTGGAAAAAGGGAGATTTCCTATTTGATGGCTTCTGTTTCTTCTGTGAACAGAAAGATGTCATTCGATGAAGGCTGGGAGAAGTTTAGAGATTTCAGGAGGATGTAAAATATTAAGTATTTTGTGATAAAGAAAAAACTCAATACAGAAATTAAATAACATATTTTGGTATTATTGAGGGCCCAGACGTTTGTTGGTGCTTATTAATTGACAATGATACAATCCTTCCCCCATGTGTGATTTTTTCCAGAGGTCTTGAGCTAGCTCTTTGAATGTGAGCAAGTAGCTGGGTTCAGTTGGGCTGGAGTCAGGCAGTTACAATGGATTGAGAGTACTTGCAAGAGAGAGATTAAAGTGAAGGCCATGGTATATTATCTGGATAGAATAAAAATGAAACAGGAAGGGGCTGGTAGAATTGAAGAAACCAATAACTTGGACATCTCAACAAGGTAATAGAAACATTGTATAGAGATATTTGAGCAAGTGATCTGGAAAGTAGGATGTTTAAATTAGCAATATTGTATTAATGACCAAAGCCAAGAGTAGGAAAGATGAATAGAATAAACGGGGTAGAGGAGAGAAAAAGTCACTAAAGAAAGGAAGAAGCCAAGAAAATATGAGGCCCGAGTCCTTTTGGGCATGTTTAACTAACTGAAACGTTTTCTAGGATAATAGCAGAAGGCAAGGGGCTAAGAAAGACTGAACGAGGCCTGCAGTGATTAAAACTGTATGACCAGAAGCTAAAGGGAGAAGATAGTATGCCTTGGTAATGTGGCTTTGAGAAAAGCATAAGGGAAAGGCTTATCAAAAGGCTTTGAGGAGGCATAAGGGAAAGGGATATCTTAGGAGTTCAACTAAACATCAAACTAGCAAGCTGGAAGACAAAATATTTGTGGAAGTTGAAGAGTTAGAGGTTTATTTTTAGAAAATTATAGGAAGCATCAACTATAGGCTTTTTGCAGGGGAGAGGGCAGCGTATGTGGGGTCTATATAGAGGTTATGTGGATTCATAGAAGGATATGCATTCCCCTTTATGCATTAAGAAAATGCAGGAATAACTTAAGGCAGCGACAGCCAATGTACAGTTCAGAAACATAGGCCTCCTGCTTTGTTTTGCTTTGTTTTTTATTTTGGCAGAAATAGTCTTCAGGGCTTCTGATACGCTCATTGATGCATAAATCAACACTTTTGTTCTTCTCATGAAAATCATATAAAAGTAATAAACACTTTTTTAAAAATTCAAACACCATTTCTAGTGGAACTAGGAGATGAATTTAAGCTACAGAGCATCAAAACATACAAAAGAGCTGCCAAAAGCAGCTCAGAGCAAGCAGAAGCGGTCCTGGGGGGGGGGGGGGGGAATGAATAAATAGACATATAAAGGAACTCAACACTGATGGATTTCCTCATTTGCAAGTGAGGGTTTTACCTGAAATGTAAAACCCATATCCCTTTTTCGCAATAGTGGATGTAAGTAGGGTGAGCAGAGCTGGTAGCAGAAGCTCTGCTCTGTTAAGTCTAGTTCAGAGAAGATGAGAAGAGAGTGCACAGACGTACTAAGATGAGTCTGTCCATGCAGCAGCAGCAAAGGAGAGAACACTTAAGTTTACTCTGGACTCTCACCACCTCAAAGAGAAATTTCCTGTGCATAACTAATTCAGGAAAATCTAACGTTTGCTCACTGAAGATCAATAAAAAGTGAACTGGCACAGACATGATACAAAGAAAATATTTTTAAAATGTGGAAAAGAGCAAAAAAAAATTTTACAGACAAAGCATAGTCCTTAGAAAATGTCATGGACATATGAAAATTGTGATGAACACATTTTACCATTAGTTTTAAAAATTTAATGAAACAATCCCCCTTGCTAAGGAAGACAACAGAGCAGAAATATAAGAAATCAGACAAGAGATCGAAAAACAAGAAGAAAAGAGTTGGCAGAAACCAGGAAACAAGCAGGAGGGGGAAAAAAATTACAGACAAAGATGAAATTTTAAAAGGCACTAGAAGAGTACATATGACAGATAGCACCGTAAAGGACATAAAGACTAAAAATGAGAAAAGCAAAAAAAAAAAAAAAGACACATAAAAAAGGAAAAGTAATTAAAGATTAGAGAGACAATGAAAAACATGAGAAAAGCAAAGAAGAACTAACCTATGCATAGTCAGAGTTTCCAACGAACAAAACTAAATAAAGCTAAATGTAATTGTGAAACTGAATTAAAAATATATAATCAAGAAATAAATAATAAATAATCCTGAAATAAAAGCATTAAATATTTTTAAAAGTTACTGCATGTACCAAGAAATGTGTACAAAAGTAGTCAATACTGAGACATGTCTTAGTAAAGTTTATGACACAGAGAATTGTCTAGGCAACCATGCAAAACCATGGGGTATAAATCAGATTTGCATCCGATTTTTCTACAGAGAAATTCTGCACTGAAATACAATATAGCAACACTTGCAAGGTTTTCAAAGAACGAAATTAAGAGCTAAAGATTTTAAATACAGCCAAACTGTCCTTGAGTTATAAAGGCCACTGGTTAATATTTTTGAACATACAGGTATTATAGATCTATTGTAATTTGGAGTCTTTCTTGAGAAAATACTAGAGGACAATTATGAGATGGCTGAGGAAAGTATGGCAAACAAACAGTGCACTGAATACATTTAAGTCTTCAAATAAGACCAAAATAAACTGTCAGTATTAGGGTGCCGGGATGGAAACAACCCCCTAATGCTGATATGTTAATATCTTGGCCATGTAGATACATGCAAATAACAGAAATTAGCTGGGGAAAGGAGGAAAGGAGTTTAAAGATGGAGTAAGATTGTTGATTTCCCATATAAAGCATCTGTCAGTCAAACCATATCATTTAAAACCAATAAATCAAATAATAAAATAGAGCCACATTTAACAACACAAAGTTAACCAATAAGAAATGTAATATCATTTCTTAAAATCAGGTAGAAAGAAAGAAGAAGCAGAAGAGGGAAAAAAGTCAACATGCTTCCTTGTGACTACTAATTGATTCTGGTAAGATAAATAAAGGACTAAGGGTATTAAATTAATTTATAATTATCAAGATAATACTCGAATAAAAATACAGATTTTCCCAAAGAAAGAAAGGGCTAAATTGCGAAAGTGTTTTTAAAACTTGATAAAAAGTCAGGTGCAGTGGTTCACACCTATAATCCCAGCACTTTGTGAGGCCAAGGTTGGGGATCACCTGAGTCCAGGAATTTGAGACCAGCCTGGGCAACATAATGAAACCCTATCTCTACAAAACATAAAAAAAATAGCTGGGCATGGTGGTGTGCACGTGTAATCTCAGTTACTCTGGAGGCTAAGGTCAGAGGATCACTTGAGCCCAGGAGGTCAAAGCTGTAGTGAACTGTGACCATACCACTGCACTCCAGTCTGCATGACAGAGTGATATCCTGTCTCAAAGAAAATAAATAAATAAAAACTCTAATTAAAATTTTTTTAAATAAAAAAATAAACTTGATAAAATATCCAATAATTAGGGATATATAAAGACTTACTATAATAAAAAAGTCTCAACTTAATAATGTATTAGTGTTTTTATACTGCTATAAAGATACTACCTGAGACTGAGTAATTTATAAACGAAAGAGGTTTAATTAACTCATAGTTCTGCATGGCTAGAGAGGCCTCAGGAAACTTACAACCATGGCGGAATGCAAAGGGGAAGCAGGCACCTTCTTCACAGGCAGCAGGAGAGAGATAGAGAAGTGGGGAACTGCCAAACGCTTTTAAAACCAACAGATCTTGTGAGAGCTCCCTCACTATCAGGAGACCAGCATGGGGGGAAATGCCTCCATAACCCAATCACCTCCCCCCAGGTCCCTCCCTCAACACATGAGGATTACAATTTGAGATGATTTGGGTAGGGACACAGAGCCAAACCATATATAATAGATCAGGTTTAGGGGGAAATTCAAAGGGCATATCACTCAAGTCAGAAATAAGACATTGATGTTTACCACCATAACTACTTTGTAGCATATTATTAAGTTCAAACTATACTAAAGTAACTGTCAACTTCCAAAACAAAACAAAAAACTTGTCAATATAGCCTGCTGTCGATGCTGTGGGGAAACAGGCACTCTCCTGCACCACTAATGGGAATGCAAATTGGTACAAGGCTTATTTATGCTGGGAGACTTAGCAATACCATTCAAAATTGTAAAGGCATATACCCTTTGATCCAGCAATTCTACTTCTCTACACGTATGTACAATAATATTCATCACAGCAATATTTTAAGTAGCTGCACATTATAAACAATCTAAAATCCAACAATGGAGAGTTGGTTAAATAAGGTCATAGTATATCCAAACAATGGAATATAATGCAGCTGTCAACAACAACAAAAAAAGAATAAGAATGGCAGTTTGTGCTGCAATGAAGTGATCTCCAGGATATATTATTGTTCAGTGAAAAAAAATGAACCAGCAAACGATGCACAGCAAATGTTATCTTTTGTGTAAAAAGGAAGAAAAATTTTAAAAATGTATGTATGTTTGCTTGCACATTTATGAAGAAAAGGAGATGGTTTAAGAGAACTATTAACAGTGTCTCTTCTGAGAAGCTGGAAGAGCTGGGTGGATGTGTAGGGTGGAATATCTATCTCAGTTTGCCTAAGATTATCCTGATTTCCCCAGACAGTCCTGGGTTTCACTTGTTGTTTAAAACCAAAGTATTACACTTACACTCTCAAAACTTTCTCAGTTTGGATGATAAGTTAACCATTAACTTGTACATGAACTGGCAGCCAGTGACAGCACTTACAAAGCACTTACTCGGTGTCAGGCACAGTTCTAAACACTTTCATACTTAATTCCCACAGTTCATCCTCTGACTTCTGCTGCTATAGTCAGTGGCTCATCTTATTCTGATTTCAAGCTGGCAGGATTGGGCCAGTCAAAACTAAACATATAGTGGCTATCTTTCATAAGGTACTGCCTGCATCCTAAGCACTTTCAGGTGGGTATTAATAGTATTCTCATTTCACATGTGAGAGAACTGAGCACAAAGAGTTGGAGTAACTTGCCGTAAGTCACGCAGCCAGACAAGTAACAAAGCTGGAGTTTGCACTCATGTTTGTCTGTCCCCAAAATGTGCGTTTTGTGTTAACCTGTGTGTGTGCATTTGGATGTATGTGTTCTAACCCCGTCCTTGAAGCTCAGTACAAGTAATATTATGTTGAATTGCCAAATTTAATTCCTCACAGTTCATGAAATTAAGGCATTATGATAATTTATAGAAAAAAAGAAAACAGAGGTTTGTGCATTTAATGAAACTTTGTCTCCAACAACGTTCATATGTAATGTATGAATCTTCTAGATTAATCATGGCTATTAAAAAGTATCCCTACTGAATACTAAACTGGAAATATAGTATGAGGTCAATTATATAACTCACACACATAGCGGAAAGAAATAATAGTGGCCCTCTCTGAGTTGCAGAATTATTAGTAACTGGTTTTGTCTTTATATTTATCAGTATTATTTCATTTTTTTACATTGAGCATGTTTTACCTTTCGTGTATTAAAAGCACAATAAAATATATTTTAAAGAAAACTACATGAACTCTGATACATACAGGCTTCTAATATCATGGCCTACAGTTGAAAATTAATAAAACAAAAAGTGACTCTAGGCCGGGCGCGGTGGCTCAAGCCTGTAATCCCAGCACTTTGGGAGGCCGAGACGGGTGGATCACGAGGTCAGGAGATCGAGACCATCCTGGCTAACACGGTGAAACCCCGTCTCTACTAAAAAAAAAATACAAAAAACTAGCCGGGCAAGGTGGCGGGCGCCTGTAGTCCCAGCTACTCGGGAGGCTGAGGCAGGAGAATGGCGTGAACCCGGGAGGCGGAGCTTGCAGTGAGCTGAGATCCGGTCACTGCACTCCAGCCTGGGCAACAAAAAAAAAAAAAAAAAAAAAAAAAAAAAAAAGTGACTCTAAAAAAACTAGTAGGTTATATATTGTTTCCAGTATACAGGTGGAAACACATCCCAGAACTCTCACCTGAAGCTGAATAAAGTAACAGATTTGATTTTCTTATGAGGTAACTCTCTCTTCTAGGCCAGTTCTAGGATAAAGAAAATTAAAGAATTATAGATCCAGAATAAAAAAGGGGACAGTGAGTAATAGGCACAGGGGTTTTGTGACCAGGAACACACAATTACAAGGTAGATGAAGAGGTTGGTGTCTTTCTTCTTTATATTCAAGCTGACCCTTTTTAGAAGAATAAGAATAAGTAAATCCTGCTCACCAGTTTTTCTGAATATTCACAATAGTGCATGAAGCTCTTTTGTCTTTGGAGTTGGTGTTAAAACTAAAGATGCTGTCATGGACTCCGAGGAGGAGGATAGGGCTTAATAAAACATGAAATAAGAGGAAACAAAATGAAGATTTACGTAAGATCTATGATCCTTGAAGACACTATTAGGCATTTTAAAATTAATGATTTCTTTTTAATCTTCATAACACCTAGTGAGTGGAATGCTGGAGCTGGCTTGCCCTGGCTCCAAAGCATCAACTGTTAAATTTTCAGAAATTTTGCAAGTTGGTTGTTAAATACAACCATTACTAGTAATTAAACTATAAAAGCTTAAAATTAAATTATATTAAGAACAAAGGTAATAAATATCCAAAAAGCATCACTTTCTAATTATTTTAGTACATTTTACTATTATTTATGCTAAGATAATTTACATGTATTATATATGTAGTAAGGAAAGAAATACTATATTTAATCATGCTTTAATGTTACATTGAATTCAGCCATAGTGGGAAAATTTACACCACAGAGTTAGGAAACACTGCAAATCAGAGCTTTCTTTTTCCCCTTTCTATCTTCTTTTTGAGAGTTGATTGTTAAACATTTAACAGCACACTTCTATGAAGTACATCTTATTATCTACAGCTACCAATGAGAAAACCAAGGCCCAAAGAAAGGTTGTATTTGGAAAAAATCATGCCATGCGGCACATCTGTTGTAATTTATTGATACTTTAATGCAAAATATTATAAAGATGATTCAATAAAAGCCTAAAGAAAGTTAAAACTTCTGGCTCAGAGGATACATATTTTAAAAACTGAGATTAAGTCAACTACTTTCTCAGAGTCACCAATCATCCTTGCACAAATTAGCTGCTTAATAAAAAAAATTTCCTTCTGTGGCTTACAGATGTTTTATTGTTTAATCTTAATGAGTATAAACTATCATAACCCTTTGAGAAGATAAGACTTTAGTTCTTTTATTAAAACCTAATACAGGTAAAATTAGGTTTTAATTAGCTTTAAAAGAATGCCTAAATTCTCTCATATTACTAGAAAGTTTACTACATAAGTTTTATTCTTACCCAACAACCCATTATGACATAGAAATATTTTGATTCCTTTTAAATGTTGTTATTGCAGTGAACAAATAAGTTTATCAAAAAGCTATAGCTAAACAAATGGAAAAATATTTTGTAAAACATAAAATAACTCCAAGTATTTAAAAATGTTACCTTTAAACTTACTGGTGTTCAGGGGCAATTAGCAAGGAGCATAAGTCTATTAACTGAGAAAATCAACAAATATTTACTATTTCCTATTTACAAGGCACTTATTGCTTTCTCTCTCTTTAAAATATGTAGTTTATAATTAAAAAATTTAAAAGCATACGACCTAACTATAAGAGCACGAAGTGACCATTGTGAAAAATCTGGTAAACTTTAAGAATCAAAACTAAAATCATCTATAATCTTGCCACCCAAAGTCTACCACAGTTAATATTTTGACAGGGTTTCTTCTAGCTTGCTCCTGTGTGTGTGAGAGAGAGAGCGAGCGAGCGAGAGAGGTGTGTGTGCATGTACGTGCGCACATGCACGTGTAACATCATTTTATTTTGCTAGGTTGAAAACCGAGAACCAGAATCTTATTCCAGTGCCTTTGATCTGGCACCCCATGACATTGAGCAGCTCTTGTCTTTCACCTTTACCTGATGAATCTGCCACAGCTGGCCACCAATCTCCATCCCCAGAAATTTCCTCCATTGCCCTGCAATCTTTTCTTTGGGACAAAGGACTCATTTGAGTAAACTTGGTAAGGAAATTCTTCCTGTCTTCTAATCCCTCTAAAGCAAGGCAATGCCGTATCCAGAGGCTAGTTAAAAAGAAACATCAGTTGCTTCATATGTAAAATGATCTCTAAGGTCTCTTCCTGTCAACCTAAGCAGACAGTGCGGAAATGGTTCAAAGTGCAGGCTCTCCAGTCCAAAAATGCTGAGTTCCCATCCAGTTCTGCCACCACCTAGTTGTATGTCTCTGGATATGTAATCTCTCTATCCCTCCATTTCCACAGCCGTAAGTGAAAACTATAGGCTCACAATTCCTTATCTAAAACCCCTGGTGTTAGTTATGTTTTGGAAATCCAGAAGCTTTGGAATTTACAAAAGTAATAAAGTGGATATAAAGTATGATTTGTTACACCCACGGAGGGCATTATATCACCTCTTGCATATTCGGTAATGTTGCCAGGAGGGTCTGGAGCAGCACCTTGCAATCAAACACATTTTATATTCCTACAGCAAAAATGTGTGGTAACATAAATAAAGCCTAAACAGCCTCCTGTCATTTCAAGTCAGATTTTTCCACTGAGTTCAGAAGTCTGTTCAAGTTTTACTGCAAATGTGTTTGGAGAAACTTTTTGGTTTCAGAATTTAAAATATTTTAGAATGATGGATTAGGAATTGTGTCCTTGTAATAAGTCATTGGGTTGTTGTAAATGACAAGAGTGCTTACCTATCACGGGGCCTGATACAGATCTGAGAGCTCAATAAATGTTACTACAGCAACAACAGCAACTAATCATTATCACTACTATTTGCATTGCCATTACTTATTGTTATTATTATTTCTTATTCAAAAGCTCTGGACATCTCACTCCCTTCTCTCCAGTGCCACTAACATTTGCATTAATTCTGATCTTCCTTTCTTACCTCGACTGCTCTAATACGCTTCTTAATCAATCTCTCAGCCTCTAGTCCTCCTGCAGCATCCATCTTCTGTTAGCACAGAATTGTTCTAAAAACACTAACATGACCTCATATGTCCCCTACTTTCTTACTATCCTCCACTGGCTTCCCCTCACTAACCTCATGAAGTCTAAATTGTTTAGTATGATGTACAAAACCACTCCCTCCTTGTGCATTACACTCTAGCAATTCTTAAAGTTCCCTCAAACATACCAGACTGATTTCAATCCCCTGCCTTTGCAGAAGCTTTTTCTGAGGGCCTCAGATATCCCATCACACACATACCCCATACCATTACTCTGTCTTCTCTACCATATACATATCTTCATTCTATCACCACGCTTATTACGGTGGGTTGGAACTTGTTTGCTTCTGAGTGTCCCTCTTTGAAGACAAGAACTATTTTTTTCAACTCCAAATCTCCAGCATCTTGCAGTCATCAGCATTAAAAATGTTGATTGAACTAAATTCCATGTCTAACACTGTCTTGCAAGGTTAACTGGGTACCAAATGTTCATCTCCTAAACATGGCAAAGCTGAACCTCTTTCCCTCTATCTCTTTTCTTTTTTTCAGAAAAGAATACATGCAGGGAAAGCCCAGAGCAGTTTGGTGTCATCCCTTCCACAGTGGAAGCTAACAAATGACTTCATGGTATGGGTAATTTGGGGTAGGGAGATATGGGCTGCTGCGTTCTTAAATAACATCCAGAAAAACTAGTGAAGCAAGACAAATGGCTGAGAGGCTACAGGTGCTGCGTGACTCTAAGGTCTTCCTACCCACAGGTTGCTCCTGGCTATTAGTACTACTAATATTTTACTCTCCACAATAGCAGTAGCAGCAGGAGATATGTAATGGCCAGCGCCCTCCTCAGGCCCTCAGCTGGTTGCCTGCCACGACACCAAAGCCCCAGACGAGGAGCAGCTGCTATTCCTCTCTCTCCCTACCGATAACATGCAAGAAAAAGAACCATTTCCAGTCTGGCTGTTTTAACTTGCTGAGTTTGTGTAGTGGGAGTGGTGAGATTTAAATAAAATCAATTTACATCTTAATTTTTTTACTCCTAAGATGCTGTTTTTTGAAGATGAATATTTCAATGCTGGAATTGTATAATCCTTCCAAAAGCTCCAAATGCCAATACGCATCTAATGATGAGAGAAGATGCTTGGTACTTCTCTGAGATGTGCCAATAGATAGTAAGACACGAGGAAATTAAGTAAAATCCACATATGTGCACACCCAAGGGCTGGCAGATGTTTCTCCATGAACAGCTTTATGGAATATAGAGTGTTCAGGCAGTCCCTAGTTCCAAAAATTGGGCATAAGTTTTTAGATAAGCATGTGCTTGAATGTAATATGTGTAGGACATTGGGTTAAGCTGGATTTTAATCTTGTACCTGGCATTTACTAGCCATGTGGCCTTCAGGAAGGTAGTTTTCTGTCTCTGAGCGACAGTCTGTTCATATGTGTTAAGGGAAAAAGAATTATAGTCAGCTAGTAATATTAATTCCACATACTATGCCAGATACTTTTTACTTATGTTATCCTATTTAGCCCTCTCAAAACCTGGTAACAAAAATGACATTAACTCCATTTTGCAAATGCAGTTCAGAGAGATTATAAAACTTCTCCATTGTCACACTCTAATGACCATGGGCATATGCTGCTCAAATCTTCCTGCAAAAGAACCTACTGGCAAAAGTGTAGTTAGTGGACATCCTCCAGCTGCTATACCTTCTGATCCACACCAGCATTCATCACTGAGGCTATATTCTCTCAGAGTTGCTCTCAGCCAATGACAGAGAATGGTTCGGGAACTAGAGAAGGGCGATTCCAGCCCAATGCAGAACTCCTTTGATGAGCAGTCCTTGTTCTGGAGCTCCCCATTTTCTGGATGAGATTTTCTCAGGGCTCAGTTGAAGTCTGAGGCCTTTCCTACCCAATCCTTCATCCTTCCTCTCTCTTTGCACAAATGTAGAAACTGCATCGTAGTCTGAAAGCTCTTTCTACCTATTCTGTTCTCTTCCTGCTTTATTTTTTTGCAGTTATTTCCCCCAAAGTAATCTCTTGCTTGTCTGTTTCTCTCCTGGCATCTCCTTCTTAGAGGACCTAACCTGACACATACATAGAGAATATGATACACTGAGTCAAGTCCTATAAGGGTAAAATGAAGACAGGAATAGGATAACGAGAAAATGCTTGTGAAAGATTCCAGGACACTGCCCACATGGAGGCCAACAGTTCACAACCCTTGCTGCACATCTGAACCATGTGTGCTATCTTTAAGAACAGACAAGTTGCTACCCATCTCAGACCTACTAGAAGCTCTGGTAGTTAGCCATAATTTTTTAGAAATAACTTATTGAGGTGAAATTCACATTACATAAAAACCAATTTAAAGAAAATAATTCAGTGGGATTCAGCACATTCACAATGTTATGCAACTACCACCTTTATCCAGTTCCAAAGCATTTCCATCACTTCTAAGTCAAATCCCTTACCATTAAGCAATCTCTCCCCATCCCTCACTTCCCCCAGCCCCTGACAACCACCAATCTGCATTGCATCTCTATGGATTTCTCTATTCTGAATATTTCATATTAATGGAGTTATACAATGTTTGTCCTTTTGTGTCTGGTATCTTGTACATAGCATAATACTTTAAAGGTTCATTCCCATTGTAGCATGTATCAGTACTTTATTCCTTTTATGGCTAAATATACAATATTCCATTGTATAGATATAAAAAATTTGTTTATTCATTCACCTGTTGATGGACATTTGGGTTGTTTCCACCTTTTGGCTATTGTGAATAGTGCAGCCCTGAACATGGATGTACATGTAGTTGAGTGATTGCCTTCAATTCTTTTGGGTATATGAATGGAATTGTGGGAACCTATGGTAATCCTACAGTAATTAAATGTTTGGCTTTTTGAGGATCCACCAAACTGTTTTCCACAGTGGCTGAATTATTTTACATTTCCACCAGCAGTGTACAATGCTTCCAATTTCTCCATAGCCTCACCAACACCTTTTATTTTTCATTTTTTATTATAGTCATCCTAGTAGGTATGAAGTGGCACCTCATTGTGGTTTTTATTTGCATTTCCTTAATGACCAATGATGTTGAGCATCTTTTTATGTACTTGTTGGCCATTTGTCTGTATTCTTTGAAGAAATGTCTGTTGAAGTTCTTTGTACATTTTAAAATTTGATTGTTTAAATTTTTGTTGTTGAGTTGTGAGTTGTGAGGTTCTTTATATAGTCTAGATACCAGACCTTTATCAAAACTATGACTTGCAAATATTTTCTCCCATTCTGTAGAGTCCCTTTTCACTTTCTTGGTAAAGTTTTTAAATTTTGATAAATCCTAATTTGTTTACTTTATTTAGTTTATCATGCTTTTAGTGTCAAATCTAAGCATTCATAGCCAACATTCTAAATAATTACCCCTAGTTTTATTCTAAGAGTTTTATGGCTTTAACTCATATTTATTTAGGTGTTTGACCTATTTTGAGTTAATTTTTATACGTAATATAAGGTGAGGGTCCAGCTTTATACTTTTCTATGTAGATATCCAGTTGTCCCAGCACCATTTGTTGAAGAGCCTATTCTTTCCCTCACTGAAAGGTCTTGGAACTCCTGTCAAAAATCAGTTGGTCATAGACAGATGGGTTTATTTCTGAACTCTCAGTTCTATCCTACTGGCCTATTTATCTACCCTTGTAACAATTTCACACTGTTGTGATGATTGCAGCTCTATCATAAATTTTGAAATCAAGAATTTATTCCTCCTTTTTTCAGATTGTTTTGGCTATTTTGGGGCAATGCAATTCCATAGGAATTTGAGGATCAGCTTTCCTTTTTTTGTTTTGTTTTGCTTTCCCCTATTTATGCTTTTAATTTTTATTTTACTTTAAGTTCTGGGATACATGTGCAGAACATGCAGGTTTGTTACATAGGTATACATGTGCCATGGTGGTTTGCTGCATCCATCAACCCATCATCTAGGTTTTAAGCCCCGCGTGCATTAGGTATTTGTCCGAATGCGCTCCCTCTCCTTTCCCCCCACCCCCCAACAAGCCCTGGTGTGTGATGTTGCCCTCCTTGTGTCCATGTGTTCTCATTGTTCAACTCTCACTTATGAGTGAGAACATGCGGTGTTTGGTTTACTGTTCCTGTGTTAGTTTGCTGAGAATTAGGGTTTCGAGCTTCATCCACGTCCCTGCAAAGGACATGAACTCATTCTTTTTACTGCTGCATAGTATTTCATGGTATATATGTGCCATATTTTCTTTATCCAGTCTACCATTGATGCACATTTGGGTTGGTTCCAAGTCTTTGCTATTGTAAATGGTGCTGCAATAAACATAAGTGTGCATGTTCTTTATAGTAGAATGATTTATAATCCTTTGGATATATATCCAGTAATGGGTTTGCTGGGTCAAATGATATTTCTGATTCTAGATCCTTAAAGAATTGCCACACTGTCTTCCACAATAGTTGAACTAATTTACACTCCCACCAACAGTGTAAAAGTGTTCCTATTTCTCCATATCCTCGCCAGCATGATCAGTTTTCTTATGTCTGTGAAAAAGGTCATTGAAATTTTGATAGAATTGCATTGAATCCATAGATTACTTTGAATAGTACTAAAGTTTTCACAATATTAAGTCTTTCAATCCGTGAACATGGGATGTCTTTGTATTTTTTAGGTCTTCTTTAATTTCTTTCAGCAATGTTTTATTGTTTTCAATGTACAAGTCTTTTACTCCTTTGGGTAGATTTTTTCTTAGGTATTTTATTATTTTAGATATTGATATGATTAGGCTCTGTGTCCTCACCCATCTCTCCTTGAATCGTAATCCCCATAGTCCCCACATGTCAAGGGCAGGACCAGGTGGAGGTGATTGGATCATGGTGGCAGTTTCCCCCATGCTGTTCTTGTGATAGTGAGTTCTCAGGAGATCTGATGGTTTGATAAGGGTCTAGCATTTCTGCTGCTTGCATTCACTCTGTCCTGCCACCCTGTCATGAAGGTGCCTGCTTCTCTTTTGCCTTCAGCCAAGATTGTAAGTTTCCTGAGGCCCCCGCAGCAATGCGAAACTGCGAGTCAATTAAAACTCTTTCCTTTATAAATTATCCAAGCTCAGATATTTCTTCATAGCAGTGTGAGAACTGACTAATACAGATGTTATTGTAAGTGACATTGTTTTCTTAATTTATTTTTTGGACTACTCATTTTTAATGTAAGAAACAACTATACACTAACTGTGTGTGATTTTTGTGTTTATCTTATATAATGCAAATTTACTAAATTTGTTTATTAATTCTAGAGTTTTTTTTATAGATTCTTGGGATTTTCTACATATAAGATTATATCATCTGCAAATAAAGGTAGTTTTACTTTTCCCTTTCCAATTTGGATGACTTTTGTTTTTCTTTTTCTTGCCTGATTGCTCTGGCTAGAATGTCATATAACAATGTTAAGTAGCAGTGGTAAAAGTAAACACTCTTACCTTGTTCCTAATCTTATGGGGAAAACTTTCAATTTTTCTCCACTGAGTATAGTTTTAGCTGTCAGTTTTTCACAAATGTTTTTTATCATGTTGAGAAGGTCACTTTTTTTGGAAAAGTATTAAAAACAATTCATGTAGCAGCTCAATAAGTGTTTATTAAATTGAAAACAATAAGTGCTTTCCCCAATCTGCTGATATGCTTTAGTACAGAGAGACTGATATAAAATGCCATGCAGGAAACAACACACAAAAATAAATAGGCCATTCTAAAGACATTGATTATGACTCTGGGAACCAGCACCATTATGTGAAGAAAAGAGAACAGGTTTTGATGTCAGATTAACTGGGTTGGAATGCCAGCTCTGCTATGGTTGCATGACATTGAGACATTCACAAAACTTCTTTAAAATTTTGTCTCATCTGTAGAGATAATATAAACCTTGCAGGGTATTGTTATGATTATATGTAAAGGACTGAGCCTTGTACCTAGAGCATAATCATTGCTGAATAAATGGTAGTAGCCTTTGCTAAGCCCATCTCTATGATTTGCAGGGCCCAATACAAAAGAACATAAAGAAGCCCACTTACCAAATACTTAGTTATTTGAAAATTATAAATCAAGATAAATAAGGTACTCCCTTCACCCTCTCAGTTTCTTAATTCAATTTTTAAAACATTCATTGAGCCTCAATTCATATCAGATATGATGTTCCATTTAGATATACACCATGGAACACTATGCAGCCATAAAAAAGGATGAGTTCGTGTCCTTTGTAGGGACATGGATGCAGCTGGAAACCATCATTCTCAGCAAACTATCGCAAGAACAGAAAACCAAATACCGCATGTTCTCACTCATAGGTGGGAATTGAACAATGAGATCACTTGGACACAGGAAGGGGAACATCACACACCGGGGCCTATTGTGGGGAGGAGGGAGGGATAGCATTAGGAGATATACCTAATGTAAATGACGAGTTAATGGGTGCAGCACACCAACATGGCACATGTATACATATGTAACAAACCTGCACATTGTGCACATGTACCCTAGAACTTAAAGTATAATAAAAATAAAAAAGAAACTTTTAAAAAAAGAAATTGTTTCTAGAATAACAACAACAACAACAAAAAGTCAATCATGGGCATCCTGAGAAGAATGGAGGAAAGCAAACAATACCTAAAACAGCTTCCAAGATTCCAGTTAAAATACTCAGTGAAACACGAAAAGATATGCATAGTTTTAGGATACCAAAATGTGGAAGTATTGATCAATAGCTAAAATAATATTTAAAGATAAAACATGAAGGCATTCATTTAGAAAACATTTATTCACCACCTACTATTTGCTAGATTCTGAGTCAAGAGTAAAATAAGAACATCTGCTACTACTATTTAATAAATTCAGTAAGTTCTACCTTATGAAATAAGAAGAGAAGATCAAATTATTACTATTTATACCTTTGCAAGGAAGCATTCCCTGATCATCCTATTAAAACTTCAAAGCATACTTCCCCCCAGGACTCACTTGATATCTCCATTCTCTGCCTAATTTTCCTCCGTAATGCTTAATACCTTTTAAAATACTGTATATTTTACATAGCTATTTTCTTTATTATATGTCCCTCCATTAAAATGCTAGCACTGAGGGTATTCCCTTGGATGAATATAACACAATGTCTTCATCCATTCCCTTTATGAAGGACATTAGGATTATTATCTATGTTGTCACCATTACAAACAATGAATACTTTTATACATGTCTTCTGGAGCACATGTGTGAGTTTCTTATGATATATATAATTAATTCTTGTTACTTACAGTAATTATGTCGTATAAGGTCACTGTGAACACTGAATAAGCTAATACTGAACCATTGCTGTGGGGGTTGGGGAAATACAGGGTCATGCCCCCAAAAATTCTGGTCACAATATTTTTGTCAATCCATCAATAAAAACCTCTTTTATGTGTGCTTCTTTTAAAAGTCAACTACTTCATATATATTGTTGATGCATTAACAGTGAACTCACAGTCACTTAACTGTAACTCATGCTTGCATGAAGCTTAGCTGACACATCTATTTTCTCAGTAACCCACATCACAGACTTCTTGCATTTCAGATTACTAGAAAACATTTCAGCACTACTCTTAGGGGCCACTTTTAATAGTAAAATCACCAAATAAAAGCACACCTTTGAAAATTATGGCACTAAGTCAAATACAGATAGCAAACTTGTTTAAAGTATGAAAAAATGAAAGAAGAAGGCAGAGTTTTGCCTTGTTCAGCCTCAGCTGGGAACATGCATGTCAAGTTACTCAAATTTTTCAGAGCTCTGCATACGTCCACAGGTGGCTGCAAAAGCACCATGAATATTAATTTGAGGGTTACAGATAAGTTTTTGAAAGCAGGCAAATTCACAAATACAGAATCTGTGAATAATGAGGATGGACTATACTTACAAGTAGTAATTCTGTATATTAAAATATAGCCATCATCAATTTTACTAGATGTTAGCAAATTGTTATTCAAAATGTTTGTACCTATTTCACTTCTACCCTAAGTTTCACTAGATCCAAGAGTCCCCACATTCATTCCAACCCTTGGTATTGCTACCATTTTTAACATCCATTAATCTGAGGCACATAAAATGTCAACTTGTGGTTATTTGTTTACATTGGGTTCGTTAGATTACTAGAGAGACTGAGCATCTCATAAAGGTTTTTCTTCCTTTGTTCCTGTTGATGCTCTTTGTTCGTTTCCTGTTGTTTGTTGATTGGTTTGTCTTGGCTATCCTTGGTAATCTACTTCTACATAAAAATTTAGGAATAAGTTTCCTCAGTTTTATGAAAAATTCTATTAGATAATTTATTGGAATTATACCAATATTACAGGTTAATTTGTGGAGAATTGACATCATTAAAAGAATTACTATCTTCTGTGTGTTTAAGAGAAGTTTTGTGATTTTCTTTGCAAGAATATTGTACATTTGGAAGTTAAATTTATTTCCAGTTATATAGATTGTGTTATTATAATTTATGTGCTTATCCATTTCATTTTCTAATTCATTGCTGTTGACACAGGGTTCACTATTGTTTTTTTATGTCAATGTTTTTTCTTGAAATCCTCTGAACTCCCTTATTATTTTTAACAATAGTTTGTGGGTTCTGTTGGAGTTTTTCTCATCTAGATGTGACAGAAACTACTAATTACAGCCCAGAGCCTATTTGCCACATTTTCCTTTTGCCTAGAGATACTCCCCCTCCCCTTAGTATTCCTTCTACGCAGATACACACACCAATTTCAGCTGAGCACATAACCACAAGCTAGAAATCACATGTTCCATCTTCCCTGTAACCATATGGTTAAGTTCTGTGTTTTTTTTTTTCTTTTTCTTCTGTTGTTTAGTTTTGCTTTTAGTGGGAAGGGCTAGGATTTTCAGTACAAGATAGATTAGTAGTGGTGGAGATGTGCATCTTTGTCTCATACTCGATTTAACAGTACTATCTCTAAATGCTTACTAATATAAAATTTGTCATAGCTTTTGGATTCCCTCCTTCACTGCTACTATGGTATTTCATCATATTATGTAATTTCCCTTTCTTTCTTAGTTGGTTAAGAGGTATTCTTTTTATTTATTTTTCTCATAAAAAAAGTGTTAAATTGCATGCAGTGCTTTTTCTGTATGGTATTGCATGCAAGGCTTTTTTTCTTTCTTTCTTTCTGTTTTTCTTTGTTTTCTTTTTTGTATGTCTTCTACATTCCCTCGGCTGTCTCATTCTCTCTTGGTTGGTAGTCTGACCTGCTGAATCTCCCCTCCACTTCTGGGCTTAGAAGAAATGCCACACAACAGGACTTGGGAACTGGCTTCTTGAGTAGCTACCAAGTTGCCAAATGTATAGAAGTACTAGGTCTCTGTGGAATAAAATTTGACCAATGGGAAGCAAGAGTCAGGAGGGACCCAGACAGATACATTTCCCCTCCTGCCCCTCTGTGGTAGCGTTTCCTCTTACAAACCTTTTAGAAAAGTTCCCATAAGCAGAGGGAATATGCTTAAATATCTTTGCAACTGAATGTCTCTGAACTTGTATGAAATTGGTGGCCAGTACAGCAACACAATTGCTGTACATCTTTCCTTGCCTCACATCACGTATTTTCCTCAATCACTGCTTAGATTTATACCTCTCAAAGTGTCAATATTATAATCTGTGCATCGGGCTCTGCTTTCCAGCAGATGCAGCCTAGGACACTCAGGCTAAAATCCATTCTATCTAGTAGGACAATGTTAATGTTTTCTCCTTTAATCTCTTAGATTGTTAATATGGTGACAGATAGATATATATTGATACACAAATTCATCTTTCACTGCTTCATTCCTGAGAAAAATTCTTCTTGCATTTTTAAAACACTAGATTTTTTATATGCTAACATTTTATTTAGGAATTATTTATGATCTTAAATAAGATCAGTCATTAGAATTATTTTACTGTCAGTATCTGGTTTCAGTGTCAAAGTAATACTTATCTATAAATTGGAGTTGATGCCTTTTTTTTTCTTTTTGTGTTCTCTGAAATACGTATAATTACCAGTTCATTGAGGCTTGATGAAACTTGCATTCAAATTTTAATGGCTTGATGTATTTCTTATATTTGAGAGATGTGGGACTGATAAGGGCATATTTGTGACTACCAAGTCAAGTTCTTTAATGGATGTTGGTTTACTGAGGTTTTCTATAATTTCATCGGTCAATAAAATCTTAAGTATTAGAATAACTTACGTTAAAAATGTAGCTTGAAATTTATGAAACATAAGAGCATACTCATTACTTGTAAACTTTTGTGTAGTTTTTAAGCTGAAATTATCATAAATGTACAGAAAAATGTATATGTGTAAATGAAAGATCAATATAGTATTTATTATAATGCCAATAATTTGAAAACTATATAAATATCCAAAAAAAATTAAGATTGATTTATAAAGTGTGTTCTGTCCATCTCATTGATTTCCTCATAGCCAATGAAAGTTATAGTCTTGAATCTTGGAGAATATATAAAGATTATGAGAAAATACTTTGTGTTGGCAAGCGAGACATAGCAGTATATTCTATTACTTATTTTTGTTTTAGAATGGAGAGGAGAAGAGAATTAAAGACCTGTAGAATTTATCCACAAGTTTTAGCCTTGTTATATTCTTCATTAAATTTTTATACATTTTATCATAACATGATGACATTTTTGTCAAGAACAAAACATGTCATAAAATATCTTTTTAAACTGTCATTGTTTTCTACATGTATCATAGCCACACTAATTCAGGATGAGGTGTTAGATCATCTTGCATGTGAGGCAGCCTTTCCCAATTCAATGCCGTGTCCTACATAGAATGAATTGGGATGCAAAATAACCCCACACTGGGACTCAGTGAGAAACTGCTGACATCTATACTGTTCGTCCCACTGGAGCCCCACTCTTGTCAGAATACATCTAGGGCATCCTCCAAACTGCAAAAATAACAGCCCTTGCCAAAGGATAATAATGTCTCCATGCCCATCAGCCTGATCCTGGAACAAAAATAATAGCTTCTTGAATTGAGCCAGGGAGATTTTGAAGAAGAAAATTTCCATAGTGCACACTAGCATGGTTTGTGTTCCATTCAGCACCAGGTACCCAGTAAGAAGACCCTTGTTATAAAGAGAGCTAAAGAGGAACACACACAGAGCCTTTTGCTATCAGCATTGCTATCAAACTGTTGGATAAGAAATCATTTGACCAGGGGAGTGTACAGAGGGTAACTTAAAAGGTACAAAATTAAAATTTCTGAATTCTAATGCAAGCCTTTCGCTGAGGAAAACAAATTCCGTAATGGCAAAACAATCCACACCAGGTGGCAAAGCTCTTCTGACCTCACGACTTGCAATTCCCTCACTTAGCCATTCACTCACCAGGTATTTGTTCACATCCTGCTAACTGTGGGAGGCATTTTTGCTCCAAAGAAGTGCAAAGGTTTCTTGTACACAGCCTCTGTCTTCAAGGAGCTTATTCTCAAAGGGAATTTCTAAAGTCAAACAATTCTATTGCATTTTCTGTGCCAGGAAGTGAATGAGATGCAGAATAGCTGGAGATAATTAAAGTTGAGGCAAAACCGCAAAGTCAGAGGTTTGGAAGTTTTATTCTTTCCACGTGGATGTGAACACTTCTAAACATTGAATTTTTGGTTGTGGGGGAGAAGGATGTAAGCTAGAGACAGTAATTGTGGAAGAAGGAGATAAAGAATACCTAAAAGTTTGATAGAAAACAACCTGTGTGGGACAGGCAAATAATGGGACATTGAAATAGAACATATGTCTCAAAGCATGAGAAAGACTAGCCAAGTTCTGGCAGTGTAATGTAATAAGAAAGATGACAATAGGTAACTTTACAGAGGTACTCCTACATTCCAGGCATTCTATTAGGCATCTAAAATGCTTTATCTCATTGAATTCTCACTGCAACTCTGTGAAGCAGGTATAGATGAGCAATAAATAGTTCAGAGATAGAGTGACTTTTCCCAGTTCTTGACCTTAGTGGAGGCAGTGTTTGAATCCAGGCAGCCTGATTCTAACAATTTCATTTTTGTACATCACACCAATGGTCTCAGTGTGATCCTTAAACCAGCTGCAGCAGCATCACTTGGGAACTTGCTAGAAATGCAAATTTCCAAGTGCCCATCGCAGACCTGCTGATTTAGAAACTGTGACCATGGAGCCCAGGAAGCTATTTTAGCAAGTCCCCTGGGCGATTCTGATGCAGTTGATGTTTGAGAAACACTGCACTATCTCAGACTGTTTTAAATCAGAGATCTGGAGTCAAATTCAAACTCTACTACATCTCAGCTATGTGACTTTTGGCAATTGATACAGCTTTTTTTATTGTTGTTTTTTCTTTTTTTTTTTTTTTTGAGACAGAGTCTTGCACTGTTGCCCAGGCTGGAGTACAGTGGCATGATCTCAGTTCACTACAACCTCTGCTTCCCAGGTTCAAGCAATTCTCCTGCCTCAGCCTCCTGAGTAACTGGGATTATGGGTGCCTGCCACCATGCCCAGCTAATTTTTTGCATTTTTAGTAGAGATTGGGTTTCACCATGTTGGCCAGTCTGGTCTTGAACTCCTGACATCGTGATTCACCCACCTTGGCCTCCCAAAACGCTGGGACAACAGGCATGAGTCACCGCGCCCGGCCTGGTACACCTTTCTAAGCTTCAATTATCCGATATATAATATAGAGTTAATAATAAGGACCTCTGCATTCCCCAATCCTGGAAGGTTTTATAATGAATAAAATGAGATAAATACAAGTAAAATGTGTAGAGTACAGTTCAAACACTGTACTTTTAGAAAAGATTATCACTCACCCAGGCCAATATGCCTGAGCTGGACAGAATGTTAGAGATAGCACCAAAGTTGAGACACCAATTTCCTTAACATTCCCATCCAGGGACCACTGCGGAACTCTGTCGAAAACACCATCACATTGTGGAAATTGGGAAACTCAAAAAATCCAATTAAAAAATATATATTTATCTTCCACCCAGTCTATCTTACTTGTGTAATTGTCTATAACACTGAAACACAATCATGCCTCTCTGGAAAATAAGGGGACGTTGTATCAACTCTCAGTTGCAATTTAGGGTGATCTGTTTTGCTCCCCTTACCCGCCCCACTCCCTGAGCTGCCCACTCACACAAAGCCACCTAAATTAAAACATAATATAATGCCCTCAATTACAGTGCTACTAAGCTCTGAATATGAATACCTGACAGAACCTTGTTTCTTTTTAATGACCAGCCCTATTATTTTAAATATCATCTGAATACTAAAATGCTACTGCAAATTTAAGTAATATGTCATACTTCTAGGTGTTTCTAAATATTCAGATCATTAAAATGATGGAAACAGCCCTGAAAATAATCGTGAGCCCTACAATGCACTGTATGAGGCATATGGATATGAGAGAGACAGAGTGAGATAAGTGAGAGAGGGAGAGGGAGAGAGGAGAGGGAGGGAGGAGAGGGAGGGAGGAGAGGGAGGGAGATATTCAGGCTGGGTGGCATAAAAGGGATTTATAAACATATTACTTCTGAAACGCTTATTGCTTGAAAAATGCTGGTAATATCTTCTGACAATGTTTATTTTTATGATATGTTTGATTTACTTTTCAATCCACAGTTAATTTCAAATAGTTTGAAAGATGTCTCATTACCATAATTTATATCAGAAGAACAAAGAATATAGGATATTATAGCTAACCAAAACTTTAGAGATAGATGGTAAAACTGTCCTATAAAGTTAATCAGAGAAGAAGGGAGAGGGAGAACTGAAAATAAAGCAAGCTTGCAGTACATTCAGCATTAGTCATGAGGTCAGCTTGCTCTCTGATCTGCTTCCCCATAGTTGTTTGTCTATTGTCCAAGAATCATATAGAACCTGTTACAAGATTATAGTTCCCCTTAACTGTTCTATAGATAAGAACTTGAACATTATAAAATGTTTAGCTTTTCCCTTTGAGATATTTCCTCGGGTTCTTCATGCTGATGAAACTACTGACTCAGCTGGTCTGAAGAACCTAACTAATGCCAGCTGGTCAAGGACTCCCCAAAGAATTGGATTCTCAAATAATGCAGTTTCCACATCCTAATTATTTCATCCCACTTACCCTGACCAATGAACAACCCCAATTTTTCAGCCCTTTACCCTCCATAATCCCCTTAAAACCCCAGTCCAGAACTCCTCAAGGAGATAGATTTGAGGGTCTTCTCCCATCTTCTCACTTGGTGATCTGCAATCATTAAACTTCTTCTCCACTGTAAACCCTGATGGCTCAGTGTAATTGGTCTGTTACAATGCAGCAGGCATACAAACTTGGTCCTATAACAATGGCACAAACTCAGAGAGAGATCACAAGAAAAAGCTACAGAAATGTTCAAAGATTTCTCTAAGACCACAGAGGTAGTTAGAGGCAGAACCAAGACTAAACTCCTGATCACCTGGTTCTTCATCCAGAGCATTTTCCTCCACATGAACATGCTTTTGTAGAGAAAGTTAAAAGGAAGAAGACACAGAAAACAATTTTATTTAGAGTAACTCCCTCAGAATGAGAGCTTTTCTCCTTAAGAAATCATTTCCTTAAATGTTTCCTTAAGTGCTGTATTAGAATGTAAATCTTATATCCTAAGGGATTGAGTTTCAGTAGCACCTCTGTGACCCTAGGCAGGTAAGTGAATCATCCTGAGCCTATTTTATCACTGGTTAAAGAGCAGTAACTCTGGTTCCCTCCCAGTGTTGCTATGCTAACATCTGGAGCTCATCAAAAGCAATGCTCAACAAATAAGCACCATCATAAATCCCAGGGATAGGAGTTGAGGCACACACAGGGTGAGCTACAGCCTTTTCCATGACCCGAATGGTCAGCCAGGATGTATGGTTGAAAAGAAATAGCCACTGAAATGTTCATTCAATATATCACCCCCTTTCAAAGAAGCATGTTGTGTTTCTCCAAAAGTACTCTCTGTTGTCTATTCCTGACTCTTAAGATCCACACCTGGAGGACTAAAGATAGACCATACAGGATTGAAGGGGGCTCATGGTCCCACATTACAATCCTCAAAAAATGACCTTAAAGACAGACTAGCAGGTGAAAGGATAGAGACAACATAGGTGACATTACCAAGAATCACACACATCGAATACCTAAAACCAATTTTCCATTCATCTCTCTCCCTTCTCCCTTTTCCCTACTCAGATCCAGATCTGCCACTGCATACATGTCACCAAGTTGTATCCATTCTACTTCCAAAATGTTTCTCAACTTTATCTCCATCCCAGCTGGCCATATCTAGATCATCTCATTTAATGGTCATTCATGCATTCACCCAGCCAACATTTTTGAGTGCCTAAAAACGTACTAGATTGTTTGAAGTGCTCAGAATTTCATGCATATTCAATTGCCCAGGCCTTTGCTGTTCCCCTTTGAGTAGACTCCCCTTCTAACCTGACAAACTCCTATTTACTCCTCGAGGCCCTGCCTTTTTCTATGATCCCATAGCAAGTTGCTCGTGCTTCCATTACAGCTAATATCTATTTCCTCATGCCTAACAAGTGCCTATTATTGAGCAGGTGCTAAGTCAAGGGTCAAGGAAGAGACATCTTCCTTGGATTTGGTTATGTTTTAGGAACCAGTCTAACCACCAGATCTGACACTTATAATCAGACCATTACTTTATTTTCATTCAGTATTTGATCTTCTCTCAATGCCCAGTTCACATGCAATGCACCACAAAAAAAAAAAAATGTGCTCAGACACACTGGAACAAAACAAAGACCATCCTTCTGAATCACAGCAGATAGCATAGACTGGACTCCTTACAGGATTAGAGAAGACTGGAACTATATCTCAAATGTTCCTTCCTCCCCTTTCCATTCATTCATTCATTCAACAACATTTATTGAGCACTTAATATGTGGCAAGTGCTGTTATAAAAACTGAAACATTTATAATAGAATATTTATCTAAACCATGGAATCCTAAACAAATAGATGTGCTTCCAGTGGGGAAATGCATCTCTTAAACCCCAGAAATTGTTAAAAAAAAAAAATCCAGTGAGTAAATCCACTTTCGTGGGAGAGAAAATGGCTTTCAGCACATTCTCAAAAAGTCCGATTTAAAAAAAAAAAAAAATCTTGTTCTGTATTGCTGTATACCCTGCTTAGAATAATAAATATTTATACCTGAACAACTTCCAAGATGTTGTTATTTGCTCTATAAAAGGAATCCTCTCTCATTAAAAGTAAGGGCAAAGTTTTTGGACTCCTGGCAAGATGGCCAAATAGGAGCAGTTCCAGTCTGCAGCTCCCAGCGAGACCAATGCCAAAGGCAGGTGATTTCTGCATTTCTAATTGAGGTACCTGGTTCATCTATTGGGACTGGTTAGACAGTAGGTGCAGCCCACGGAGGGCAAGCAGAAGCTGGGTAGGGCATTGCCTCACCCGGGAAGTGCAAGGAACTTGGAGAGTCTCCCTCCCTCAGCCAAAGGGGAGCCATGAGGGACTGTCCTATCCGGCCCAGATACTGTGCTTCCCCCATGGTTTTTACAACCCACAGACCAGGGGATTCCCTTATGTGCCTACATCACCAGGGCCCTGAGTTTCAAGCACAAAACTAGGCAGCTGTTTGTGCAGATACTGAGCTAGCTGCAGTTTTTTTTTTTTTTTTTTTTTTCCATACCCCCGTGGCACCTGGAACCCGAGCGAGACAGAACCGTTCACTCTCCTGGAAAAGGAGCTGAAGCCAGGGAGTCAAGTGGTCTAGCTCCGCGGGTCCCACTCCCACAGATCCCAGCAAACTGAGAACCACTGGCTTGAAATTCTCACTGTCAGCAAAGCAGTCTGAAGTCGACCTAGGACTCTTGAGCTTGGTAGGGGGAGGGGCATCCGCCATTACTGAGTCTTGAGTAGATGGTTTTCCACTCACAGCCTTAAGTAAGCTGCCTGAAGTTCGGTGAAGCTCACCGCAGTGCAGCAAAGCGGGTGTAGCCAGGCGGCCTCTCTAGATTCCTCTTCACTGGGCAGGGCATCTCTGAAAGAAAGGCAGCAGCCCCAGTCACGGGCTTATAGATAAAACTCCCGGCCGGGCACGGTGGCTCAAGCCTGTAAACCCAGCACTTTGGGAGGCCGAGACAGGCGGATCACGAGGTCAGGAGATCGAGACCATCCTGGCTAACCCGGTGAAACCCTGTCTCTACTAAAAAATACAAAAAACTAGCCGGGCGAGGTGGCGGGCGCCTGTAGTCCCAGCTTCTCGGGAGGCTGAGGCAGGAGAATGGCGGGAAACCGGGAGGTGGAGCTTGCAGTGAACTAAGATCCGGCCACCGCACTCCAGCCTGGGCGACAGAGCCAGACTCCATCTCAAAAAAAAAAAAAAAAAAAAACTCCCATCTCCCTGGAACAGAGCACCTGGGGGAAGGAGCGGCTGTGGGTGTAGCTTCAGCAGACTTAAATATTCCTGCCTGCTGGCTCTGAAGAGAGCGGAGAATCTCACACCAAAGCTCTGCTAAGGAACAGACTGCCTCCTCAAGTGGGCCCCTGATGCCCGTGCCTCTTTACTAGGAGATATCTCCTAGCAGGGGTCGACAGGCACCTCATACAGGAGAACTCTGGTTGGCATCTGGTGCGTGCCCCTCTGGAATGACGCTTCCAGGGGAAGGAGAAGTGAGCACTCTTTGCTGCTCTGCAGCCTCCGCTGCTAATACCCAGGCAAACAGGGTCTGGAGTGGGCCTCCAGCAAACTCCAGCAGACCTGCAGTAGAGGGACCTGTTAGAAGGAAAACTAACGAACAGAAAGCAATAACATCAACATCAACAAAAAGGACACCCATTCAAAAACCCCACACAAAGGCCATCAGCATCAAAGATCAAAGGTAAATAAATCCACGAAGATGAGGAAAAGGGCAAAAATGCTGAAAATTCCAAAAACCAGAATGCCTCATCTCCTCCAAATGATCACAACTCCTCTCTAGCAAGGGCACAAAACTGGATGAGGAATGAGTGTGACAAATTGACAGAAGTAGGGTTCAGAAGGTGGGTAATAACAAACTCCTCTGAGCGAAAGGAGCATATTCTAACCCAATCTAAGGAAGCTAAGAACCTGATAAAAGGTTACAGGAACTGCTAACTAGAATAACTAGTTTAGAGAAGAACATAAATGACCTGATGGAGCTGAAAAACACAGCAGGAGAACTTCGTGAAGCATACACAAGCATCAATAGCTGAATTGATCAAGTGGAAGAAAGGATATCAGAGATTGAAGATCAACTTAATGACATAAAAGGTGAAGACAAGATTAGACAAAAAAGAATGAAAAGGAAAAAACAAAGCCTCCAAGAAATATGGGACTGTGTGAAAAGACCAAACCTATGATTGATTTGTGTATCTGAAAGTGACGAGAAGAATGGAACCAAGTTGGAAAACATACTTCAGGGTATTTTCTAGGAGAACATCCCCAACCTAGCAAGACAGGCGAACATTCAAATTCAGGAAATACAGAGATCATCACTAAGATACTCGTCAAGAAGAGCAACCCCAAGGCACATAATCGTCAGATTCTCCAAGGTTGAAATGAAGGAAAAAATGTTAAGTGCAGCCAGAGAGAAAGGTCAGACTACCTATAAAGGGAAGCCCATCAGATTAACAGCAGATCTCTCTGCAGAAACCCTACAAGCCAGAAGAGAGTGGGGGCCAATATTCAACATTCTTAAAGAAAAGAATGTTCAACCCAGAATCATATCTAGCCAAACTAAGCTTCATACACAAAGGAGAAATAAAATCCTTTACAGACAAGCAAATGCTGAGGGATTTTGTCACCACTAGGCCTTACAAGAGCTCCTGAAGGAAGCACTAAATATGGAAAAGAAAAACCAGTACCGGCCACTGCAAAAACATTCCAAAATATAAAGACTAACAACACTATGAAGAAACTGCATCAACTAATGTGCAAAATAACCTAGTATTGTGATGACAAGATCAAATTCACACATAACAATGCTAACCTTAAATGTAAATGGGCTAAATGCCCCAGTTAAAAGACACAGACTGGAAAATTGGTTAGCGTCAAGACCCACTGGTGTGCTGTATTCAGGAGACACATCTCACATACAAAGACACACACAGGCTCAAAATAAAAGGATGGAGGAATATTTACTAAGCAAATGGAAAACAAAAAAAAGTCAGGGTTTGCAATGCTAGTCTCTGATAAAACAGACTTTAAACCAACAAAGATCAAAAAAGACAAAGAAGGACATTACATAATGGCAAAGGGTTCAATGCAACAAGAAGAGCTAACTATCCTAAATATATATACACCCAATACAGGAGCACCCAGATTCATAAAGCAAGTTCTTAGAGATCTATAAAGAGACTTAGACTCCCACAAAATAATAGTGGGAGACTTTAACACCCCCTGTCACTATTAGACAGATTAATGAGACAGAAAATTAACAAGGATATTCAGAATTTGAACTCAGCTCTGGACCAAGCAGACCTAATAGACATCTACGAAACTCTCCACCCCAAATCAACAGTATATACATTCTTCTCAGCACCACATTGCACTTATTCTAAAATTGACCACATAATTGGAAGTAAAACATTCCTCAGCAAATGCAAAAGAATGGATATCATAACAGTCTCTCAGACCACAGTGCAATCAAATTAGAACTCAGGATTAAGAAACTCACTCAAAACCATACAACTACATGGAAACTGAACAACCTGCTCCTGGATGACTACTGGGTAAATAACAAAATTAAGGCAGAAATAAATAAGTTCTTTGAAACCAGTGAGAACAAAGACACAATGTACCAGAACCTCCAGGGCACAGCTAAAGCAGTGTTTAGAGGAAAATTTATAGCACTAAATTCCCACATCAGAAAGTGGGAGAGATCTAAAGTCAACACTCTAACATCATAACTAAAAGAACTAGAGAAGCAAGAGCAAACAAATTCAAAAGCTATCAGAAGACAAATAATCAAGATCAGAGCAGAACTGAAGGAGATAGAGACACAAAAAACCCTTCAAAAAATCAATGAATCCAGGAGCAGAATTGAAGGAGATAGAGACACAAAAAACCCTTCAAAAAATCAATGAATCCAGGAGCTGGTTTTTTGAAAAGATTAACAAAGTAAGTAGACCACTAGCCAGACTAATAAAGAAAAAAGAGAAAAGAATCAAATGGACACAATAAAAAGTGATAAAGGGGATATCACCACTGATCCCACAGAAATACAAACTATCATCAGAGAATACTGTAAACAGCTCTATGCAGATAAACTAGAAAATCTAGAAGAAATAGATAAATTCCTGGACACATATACCATCCCAAGACAAACCAGGAAGAAATTGAATCCCAGAATAGACCAATAACAAGTTCTGAAATTGAGTCAGTAATTAATAGATTACCAAACAACAACCAAAAAAAGCCCAGGACCAGACAGATTCACAGCTGGACCCTATCAGAGGTTCAAAGCAGAGCTGGTGCCATTCCTTCTGAAACTATTCCAAACAATAGAAAAAGGATACATCCCTAACTCATTTTATGAGGCCAGCATCATCCTGATACCAAAACGTGGCAGAGACACAACAAAGAAAATTTCAGGCCAGTATCCCTGATGAACAACAATGCAAAAATCCTCAATAAAATGCTAGCAAGCTGAATCCAGAAGCACATCAAAAAGCTTATCTACCATGATCAAGTCAGCTTCATCCCTGGGATGCAAGGCTGGTTCAACATACACAAATCAATAAACATAATCCATCACATAAATAGAACCAATGACAAAAACCACATGATTATCTCAATAAATACAGAAAAGGCCTTCAACAAAATTCAACACCCTTTCATGCTAAAAACACTCAATAAACTAGGTATTGATGGAACATATCTAAAAATAATGAGAGCTATTTATGACAAACCCACAGCCAATATCATACTGAATGGGCAAAAACTGGAAGCATTCCCTTTGAAAACTGGCACAAGACAAGGATGCCCTCTCTCACCACTCCTTTTCAACATAGTGTTGGAAGTTCTGGCCAAGGCAATCAGGCAAGAGAAAGAAATAAACGTATTCAAATAGGAAGAAAGGAAGTCAAATTGTCACTGTTTGCAGATGACATGATTGTATATTTAGAAAACCCATCGTCTCAGCCCAAAAACTCCTAAAGCTGATAAGCAAGTTCAGCAAAGTCTCAGGATACAAAAATCAGTGTGCAAAAATCACAAGCATTCCTATACACCAATAATAGACAAACACAGAGCCAAATCATGGTGAACTCCCATTCACAATTGCTACAAATAAAATAAAATACCTAGGAATACAATTTACAAGAGATGTGAAGGACCTCTTCAAGGAGAACTGCAAACCACTGCTCAAGGAAATAAGAGAAGACACAAACAAATGGAAAAAAATATTCCATGCTCATAGACAGGAAAAATCAATATCCTGAAAATGGCCATATTGCCCAAAGTAATTTATAGATTCAATGCTATTCCTGTCAAGCTACCATTGACTTTCTTCACTTTAAAATTTCATATGGAACCAAAAAAGAGCTTGTATAGCCAAGACAACCCTAAGCAAAAAGAACAAATCTGGAGGCATCACGCTACCTGACTTCAAGCTATACTACAAGCGTACAGTAACCAAAACAGCAATGGTAATGGTACCAAACACATATATAGACCAATGGAACAGAACAGAGGCCTCAGAAATAACACCACCCATCTACAAACATCTGATACTTGACAAATCTGACAAAAACAAGCAATGGGCAAAGTATTCCCTATTTAATAACTAGTATTAGGAAAACTGGCTAGCCATATGCAGAAAACTGAAACTGGATCCCTTCCTTACACCTTATACAAAAATTAACTCAAGGTGGATTAATGACTTATATATAAAACCTAAAACCATAAAAACCCTAGAAGATATCCTAGGCAATACCATTCAAGACATAGGCATGGGCAAAGACTTCATGACTAAAATACCAAAAGCAATTGCAACAAAGGCCAAAATTGACAAATGGGATCTAACTAAAGTAAAGAACTTCTGCACAGCAAAAAAAACTATCATCACAGTGAACAAGCAACCTACAGAATGGGAGAAAATTTTTGCAATCTATCCATCTGACAAAGAATCTACAAGGAACTTAAACAAATTTATGAGAAAGAAACAACCCCACCAAAAGTGGACAAAGGATTTGAACAGACACTTCTTTAAAAGAAGACATTTATGCGGCAAACAAACATAGGAAAAAAAGCTCATCATCGCTGGTCATTAGAGAAATGCAAATCAAAACCACAATGAGACACCATCTCATGCCAGTTAGAACGGCAATCATTAAAAAGTCAGGAAACAACATCTGCTGGAGAGCATGTAGAGAAATAGGAACACTTTTTTACACTGTTGGTGGGAGTGTAAATTAGTTCAACCATTGTGGAAGACAGTGTGGCAATTCCTCAAGGATCTAGAACCAGAAATAGCATTTCACCCAGCAATCTCATTACTGGGTATATACCCAAATGATTATAAATCATTCTACTGTAAAGAATATGCACACATATGTTTATTGCGGCACTATTCACAATAGCAAATACTTGGAGCCAACCCAAATGCCCATCAATGATAGACTGGATAAAGAAAATGTTGCACATACACACCATGGAATACTATGCTGCCATTAAAAAGTATGAGTTCATACCCTTTGCAGGGACATGGAAGAAGCTAGAAACCATGATTCTCAGCAAACTAACACAGAAACAGAAGACTGAACACTGCAGGTTCTCACTCATGAGTGGGAGTTGAACAACGAGAACATGTGGACACAGGGAGGGGAACATCACACACCAGGGCCTGTCAGGGGGTTGGGGGCGAGGGGAGGGAGAGCATTAGGACAAATACCTAATGCATGCAGGGCTTAAAACCCAGCTGACGGGTTGACGGGTGCAGCAAACCACCATGGCAAATATATACCTATGTAACAAACCAGCACATTCTGCACATGTATCACAGAACTTAAAGTATTAAAAAAAAAGTAATGGCAAAAACTGCAATTACTTTTGCACCAACCTAATAAAACACCTTGTTCAAGCTTAAGAGATATAGCATGTATTAGTCTGTAAGTAGGCTCTTTAAGTGTACGTAAGCCTTTTGTAAAGGATATTTGTCTCTGAATTTTTAGTGTATAATAAACTCTAAAGGACACTTGAGGCTGTTTTCTGATTTTTTTTTTCTTCTCACTAAGAACAGTGCTCTGAACACAGGGGAGACTCGGTAACTGACCAACCATCTTGGTGCACTTCAGAGTACAGGTCTAAGGGGCAGCAGGTGCTTTATTTATAGATTAAAGTGACTCCAAAATACAAACATAATTATTAAATTCTCTTCACTTCATTTTGTCCTCTCTAGTTCTGAAATGACATGTATATGCTTGGTGAGCATCATGTCAAATAAAACAAAGCAAAACAAAAGCATGTACTTTGAAATCAGACCTAAGGACCTCAGTTCCAAACTCTCCTCTTCAATTACCAGCTGTGTAACCACAGACAAGTTGCTTGATCTCTGTAGGCCTGTTTTCTGCCTATATAATGGATTTTGTCAGAATTCAATGAGACATGCCTAGCAAAGGGCCTGCTCTATAACAGACGCTTGTGGTCATAATTGGTGCTGTTCACCAAGGATTTCCAGGTCTGTCCTCTTCCAGTCAAACTTCCCTGCTCTCTGAAAATTGGGTATAGAACCATATGACTTGCTTTGGCCAGTGAAATGGAAATGCAAGTCATCTGTTTTACTTTGAGAATCAGTATATGAGTTGCCATTTCCGTTTTCCAATGCTCTAGAGATAGTGGAATCACATGTTGAGATGAAGCCTCACTTATCTGTGTCTCTGCATAACTTCAGTGAGTGGAGACACACCAACTCCCACACAGATACCAACCTAACTTGTCAGCCAAAGCAAGACATGAGCTTTCCTTATATAAGTCACTGAGATTTGGAGCTTATTTGTTACAGTGATATAATCTAGTGTATGCTGACCAATACTGTGCTTAATAAATATTAGCTCTTTCTCCCCATTAAGTCTCATTAGCTGCACATTTCCCTGTTGCATTTTTTTTTTCTTAGAAATTGGTCTAATCTCAAAGTTTGCCCTGATATGAATAAGTTTGTTTCCTTGATGGGGCATTTGGGCAAGAAGCAGATAATTTACAGTTTTTTAATTAAATTTTATTTAAAGGCAACTTAAGGGGATGAGGTTTATAATCTTTCCTTATGCTGCACTTTCTAGGTCCTCTGGAGCTACTGCTTTTTATCACTTTTTCCACTTCCACATATCAAAATACCTCCAGAGTTAAACAGCTTCACATTAGATTCCATGATCTAGCTAGATCACTTATCACAGAAATGGAAGGTTAAAGTTGTATTGTGAGTATATGTATATGTAGGGGTTAGTGGAGGGTTGTTGTTACTTCCCATTATTAATGTAGATACAGAATGAATGGATCATCAATTTGAGAGGGTAGCACCATTTCCCAATTATCTGTTGCTGCCTAACAAACTGCCCCAAAACTTAGTGAGTTAAAACAAAAACCATTTAATTTTATCTCATAATTTTCGTAGGTCAGGAATTTGAGAAGGATCAATTCTCAAATCACTAAATCATCTGCTAGATGATTCTTCTGTTCCATGTGGCATAGATGAAGTCACTCAGTGGTATTCATCTGGCAGCTAGAAAGGTCTAGAGAGTCCAAGATGGTTAAACTCATATGTCTGACACCTTGGGGGCAACATCTGGGAGGCAGAGCTCAGCTGTGTCTGTTAACTGGAGTGCTGACACGGTAGTCTCAGGGTAGTTAGATTTCTTATAGGGTGGGTCAAGTGTTAAAGTTCCTAAAGTTCTAAAAGTTCTAAAACATCACTTCTACTGAATTTTACTGGTCAAAGAAGACCAGTAAAAGGCATCCAGCTCACATGGAAGGAACAGTAATTCCATGTCTCAATGAGAGTGCCAGCAAACATTTGCAACTATCTTTATTATACCATAGAACCACAACCTCTTGAATGCTTCTCTGATTCCCTAAGATATCATTAGGTCCAAAATCTCCAGTCACTGCATTAAAATTTGGCAAGCAAAAAGTAATTCCTTTACAAGTTTAAATGCCTTCCTTTTTGCCCCAGACAGTTATCTGAACTCATTTACAAAACCTTACTGTGCTCAATATTTTTCTTGTCCCTGCAGTTGCACTCTCTTCCTTTGCTATATTCCCTGGAGTCTGGCCTCTAAGGGCTGCCTCAGTGGATCCCTTGCCCTTAGGTTTCCAGCTGGGGGTAGTCAGTGGGGGACACTGGCAGGGAAGTAAAGACCAAGAGGAGAGTGAGCAAGACCATTGCCCTCCAGCTTCCAAGTCACTGTAGTTGATCCCATTCCTCTAGCTGAGCTAAGGCCACAGCCCCAGGCAGGCAGGCCCCTCTAGAATGACAGCTATTTTCTCTAGTCCCAACAATTTCCCTCTCCCCTTATCCCTTCAGACTTACATATGATTTGCCTTTGTTTCTCTTGCATTTAGTTCAGTGTCTGGCACTTGGTAGATGTTTAATGAACGTTTATAGAAAGAACTGTTGGATGAATGGGTAAATAAGATAATGGCAAAGGAAATATATTTAAGAGAAGAAAATGTTCATGGCAACTGAGTGTCAGGATTAGGATTATGAAATTTCTTATCTTCCTATCCTCTAGAGAGAAAGGAAAAAAAAAAAGAAAAATCAACAAAAAGAAATGCCTATACTCTCAGAAGACAGTAAATGCTGTTCTCTCAGAGACATTGAAGCCAATGAAAATACCAAGGGTTACACATCAACATTTCCTTGGCACATAAAGGTCTTACTGGCAGCAACAAGTATATACTTCTGTATGACTGCAAGTCTGTAGTTCTCTGCCTGATGAATTCTTCAAGTTATGCTAACCAACTTGGAGCCTCATCATAGCACTTACAAGCAGAGTTTCTTTGTACGAGGTAAAGTGCAGAGAGCTAGAACAAATGCCAATCCCCAGTGATCTTTTGTCCCCGTTCAAATAAATAGATGCATTACTGGGAACACGGAATGCTGGTCTTTCCTGTTGGAATTCCGAAAGACAAACATTGGGCCCCCAAGGAAGCTGCTGCTCTCATGGTACAAAGGATGCTCCTCACATCTGAGAAGAACCATTCAACAGTGTCAAGGGGCTGAAAAACCCATTCCTACAGCTCACAACAGGACCTAGTTGAAGACACAAAGGAAGAAGGCCAAATGATACAGAGCACTAAATGGCTCTATTTTTAAGGTAGTTCTGAACTGGGCCAGAAGTGATCTGGACTCTCATCCTGCATTTGTTCTTCCCTTCCTAGCTGACCTCGGGCAAGCTACTCATATTTCTAGGGTTCTGTTTCCTCCTTCATAAATGGGAGGGCTGGACCAGATGTTCCCAATGAGCTTATCTCTGATCTACCATTCTGAAATCACAAGTCTCAAAGCCTGGCAACAAAACACTAATACAATGGGTTTTACTCCTAATCTTTCTCTGAAATCCCAGCTGTCTCATGTATTTTTTTAAAAAAGAATTGGAGCATAGAAAGGTCTACAACTAGCTTAAGTCTCACCTTTTATTTCATCAATGAACATATACCCCCTAACTCACCCTTTTGGCCCTAAAAATCCCAACTGGTTGTAACAGCAGAGTGTGATTTAGCATAAACTCACAGTGTGTGTGGTGACTTGGAGAAAAGTCATTTTGTACAACTGATTTGTGGTATCATAGCCGTCTTAAAAGATAACGAAACCTGAGTTTAAAAGAAGGAAAGAAAGGCTGGAGATTTTCAGCTGTGTTCAAGAAGATTTTTAGGAGATCTTGAAAGAATTCCTGTCATTTCAAAGTTCTATCAAGCCTCTGTTCAATGGACTGTTTCTTCTCCCCACAGTCCATCTATGTAGGGTGTAAAAAAAAAGTGTCAATTTTTTCCCAAGAATAATCAATGTACTACTACTAATAATAGAAATATGTGCTGATGATGATATCTGATATTTATATAGCCTCTGGTATGGATCAGGCATGATTCTAAGTGCCTTACATATGTTAATTAACTTATTCTTCAGCACATTTTTTAGTGATAGATACTATATTATCTCCATTGGCAAACAAGGAAGCTGAGAATCAAAAAGGTTAAGTAATTTTTTCAAGGTCTCCCAGCAGAGCTGGTGGCAGAGCTGGTATTCAAACCCAGGCAATTTGATACCAGTATTAGTGCTTTCAACTCACTATACCAAATGGCTTCTCCCACATCAAAATGTATTCATTCCAAAGAAATCTAGAAAGAATGTTTTGAACAGTTGTAGCCGTGGAAGAATGGGCATGAATTTTTATCTCTAAGGTCAATTTAATTTGTTTATCTACTTAACTATTACCCAGGAAGAATAGGAATAACGTCAAAAGCATTTATCTTGTCAAAAACATAATTAGTTTGCCAAGCGTAACGTTATTTTTTACTCTAAGAATTCAGCACAGATTGTCAAGCCACAAAATCTGCATTCCTGGGCTCCTTACCCTATTTGAAATATGTTATCCCAAACTGCAGTCCCAGACCAGTTTCTTTGAATCACCATGGCAACCAGAGTCAATAGAGATGCCCCCATGTAAATTTACAAGGGAAGGGCTGTCATTCAAATCCTGTTTGTGGTAGAAAAGAGGTATTTGGACAGAATCTATCCTACCAAAGACTTTTCATTCTAAAAAGGGAAACACTCTTGCTTTTGTCAGAACTTTCTGTTCTCAGGTCTTAATACATTAGTTTCATTTTCTCCCTGGAAGAAGTTAATGAAAGTCCTTAATTTCTATTTTCCTTCACAATGGTAATTGTAAAATTTCTTGTGCACATATGTGTTTGCAGATGTGTCATGTGCATATGCCTGCATCCATACACACATATGTGCATATATGTATATATGCATATACAGCGAATGCACATGCATATACAATATGCACATACACACACCTAATATATGCATGCACATATGTACTGACTTCCCAACTCTCCTTGTCACAGCACACTCAGCTTAAATGACTCTGACAGACGACCTGCTTGTCTGGAAGTAGATTCAGCTGAGAAAAGATACCAAGCAGCATCTACCTTCTCTGCCTGTAATGAGAAAAGGGCCAACTCAAATGTGATCTGATTCATTAACAGAAAAGTCTCTGCTTGCTCCTCCCTGCCTCCCATACTCTGTCAACAGGGTCAAGCCTATCTGCCCATTGTTTCTCTTGCCACCTCAGACTGTTCGAAAAGGGATTAAAGAAAAAGAGAGAGGCTGGGCCCAGTGGCTCACGTATGTAATCCTAGCACTTTGGGAGGCTAAGGCGGGTGGATTGCTTGAGCTCAGGAGTTCGAGACAGTCTGGGCAACATGGCAAAACCCTGCCTCTACAAACAGTACAAAAATTAGCCTGACATGGTGGTGAATGCCTGTAGTCCCAGCTACTTGGGAGGCTGAGGTGGGAGGATGGCTTGAGCCTGAGAGGTGGAGGTTCCCATGAGCCAAGATTGCACCCCTGCACTCCAGCCTGGGTGACAAAGCCAGACCCTGTCTCAAAAATCAAATAAGTGAATAAATAAAGAGAGGTAAAGACAGAGAACCATCAAATTTTTTCAAAATTTGTATTATTCATTTTTAACAATGGCTTTAAAACTATCATCAAATTGAGATTGCAGCCTCAGAGGAGTTGGCAAAACCTATCCTGCAAGAGAGAACTGCCTGTCAAATTTTAACTAGACTCTGGGGCTTTCAAATGTCCCTTTCAACACTAAGCCTGCAAGTTAAGAGAACCCAGTCAAAGTCATGAGGAGAAATAGGAAGCAATAGGAAAGTCAGCCTCCAGCAAATATAGGACAAAAGCACAGGTTTTCATGGTGTGATAGAAAAACCCTGGTTGGCAACTTGAGTGAGTTACCTGAGCATGAGAATGACTTCTCCTAGCTGCCTAGTCCTTCTACTTTGGGAATGGGGAGGATTGGATTCATTTACCCGAGGCTTCTCCCATTGCTACCAGCCTAGGCTTCTATGCAAACATTCCAGAACTATGACAAGCCCTGGGTGCGGCTGGCTCCAACTTCTTCAGCATAGTTCACCTCAAATCCAGGGAAATCTACTCATACTGCTTCTGCAGGCCCTGAATGCCTACACTGCAGAAATAAACACCCTGACATTTATACCTATGGAGGGAAATGAAAGGTGACCCTGAACAGAATGAGGTAATTTTGTACCAGTTGCTATCCTAAGGGACTTTGTAAGGTAGGGAAATCAGAGTATAGGCTGAAGTTCTTAGTACTTCTGTTTGTGTATTCAAATCATAAACATATATATACATGCATAGATATGTATGCCTAGTGTACACAGAACTTATCCAACAAATGTATCAGGTTATGAGGAAATGACATGCAAATAAGGATGACCATCACATCATGGTTTCTAACAGTGAAATAAACAAACATAATAAACAATGAATTAAATAATATAAATGTCCTCTGATACAGTGCAAGTAAGATAGATAACATATCCATACTATGCAGTTGTGACAAAGATTAAAGTAGACTTATGGATGTTGATATTTTAAAAAAAAAAGAAAAACTCCAAGACTTTTTTTAAAAAACTTAATAATCTGTCACTATTGTTGTTGTTGTTGTTTTTAAAGAATGCTCTCTCATTCTTTTCTCCCTCCCCCAACCTCCTGTAAAACATTCTACCTTAAAATGTTTCTAGAAGGGTCACAGTGGTATTTGTGGTTATATATGGGGAAGAAGGCTAGGGTCAGAAACCTGGGCTAGGAGGGAGACTTACTTTTGTAGGGTTTAATTTTTTTTAATATGAAGACCATGGCTTACTTTTCCAGTTTAAAAAAATAAATTTGCCTCATATAAAAACAAACAAACAAATGAAACCACAACAGCAACAAAAACTTTGATAAAGTTCACCAAAGTTATTTTCCCTTTATGAGACCACTACGTGGCAATCTGGGTCTGAGGGACTCTCTAGAAGAAAAAGGCTTTGGTTTTTATTATTTTAAAGAGGGTGAATATTTTAAAAAGTAGAAGAGGAGGAGAATAGAAGGAAAGAGAGAAAACAAGTCTCCTCCTGAGATGTATGTCAGAAAATTATATCTAGCATCAACACCCAAGAGGAAAAGCAATTAAGGGAAGCTCAGGGGGATAAATCATAAAAAAAGATCAAGGAAATTACTTCTGAGTTAAAGCCAAAGGAAATGACCTGGTTATATAACAACTGCAAAGGATTTGGCAATTGGCTTTTACATATCTGAAAGGGATAAACAGTTAACACTAAAAAACACCAAACACTAAAAAAAATTAATAGGTGATAAATGAAAACATTATCATTCTTTCTTTATTTTATTTTATTTTTTTTTTGTGAGACAGAGTCTCGCTGTGTCACCCAGGCTGGAGTGGAGTGGCGAGATCTCAGCTCACTGCAACCTCCGCCTTCCAGGTTCAAGCGATTCTCCTGCCTCAGCCTCCTGAGTAGCTGGGACTACAGGCACACACAACCATGTCCGGCTAATTTTTGTATTTTTAGTAAAGATGGGATTTCCTCATGTTGGTCAGGCTGGTCTCGAACTCCTGACCTCATGATCCGCCTGCCTCAGCCTCCCAAAGTGCTGGGATTACAGGCATGAGCCACTGAGTCCAGCCACATTATCATTCTTAATAAATCCATTTTAAGTAAAACTTCCTCATTCTTTATCCCAAGAGTCTCTGTAAAGATGAAAATCAAATATTAACTAATTCTTCTGAGCAACAACATTCAAGCACCTTGGAGTTAAAGGGTAAAGGAAGCACAGTGAGAGGGCTCCAAAGTTGCACTTAAATGGTTTCGTAAGTGGACCAAGTTACTTAGAAGAAATCTTTACCACGTAGTTAATGATTAGTCCAAGTAAGACACCATTTTGTTGTCACAGTAATAAACAATATACAGTAATAATTAGCTATGACAGCACCTTCTCCTTTCAGGACTGTGAAAAGTAGCACAGGATAAGAGACACTCACACCTCAATTAGGGCCTACAACTAAAGTTGCATCCTATCTTTAAAATTCAGTGAATTTACATTTGACAATCACCCAAAAAACAAACTATCTAGCCACCTCCCATACCATGCAAACACACACATACACTCATACACACACCCCCAAACACAAACACATGCAATAGAAACCACTGCTATGCTATTCAGTTTCAAGCATCTCCTCTATGTGGTTTTTTTATTTTTTAATTTTCCTACATCATTAAAGATGTTTATTTAAAGTATTTTTCCATAAGTTATTGGGGTACAGGTGGTATCTGGCTACATGAGTAAGTTCTTTAGTGATTTGTGAGATTTTGGTGGACCCATCACCCAAACAGTATACACTGCACCATATTTGTAGTCTTTTATCCCTCATCCCCTTCCCACTCTTCCCCTCAAGTCCCCAAAGCCCATTGTGTCATTCTTATGCCTTTGCATCCTCATAGCTTAGCTCCCACATATCATTGAGAACATATGATGTTTGGTTTCCATTCCTGAGTTACTTCACTTAGAATAATAGTCTTTAATCTCATCCAGGTCACTGCAAATGCTGTTAATTCATTCCATTTTATGGCTGCATAGTATTCCATTTATAGAATATATTCATATATATATTCTATATATATTCCATATATATTCTATATATTCATATATTCCATATATATTCTATATATATTCATATATATTCCATATATGGAATATATATATTCTTTTATATGTATATATATATATATATGCATGCCACACTTTCTTTATCCACCCTCCTCTTTTCTTGGTTAATCTTGCCAATGGTCTATCAACTTTATATCTCTTTTTAAAGAACCAGCTTTTTGTTTCATTCATCTTCTGTATTTTTTTTTTGTTTCAATTTCATTTAGTTCTTCTCTGATTTTGGTTATTTTCTTTCTTCTGCTGGGTTTGGGTTTGGTTTGTTCTTGTTTTTCTAGCTCCTTGAGGTGTGACTTTACAGTGTCAGTTTGTGCTCTTTAATTCTTTTGGATGTAGGCCTTAGGGCTATGAACTTTCCTCTTAGTACTGCCTTTGCTGTATCCCAGAGGTTTTTATAGGTTGTGTCATTATTGTTGTTCAGCTCGAAGAATTTTTTAGTTTTCATCTTGATTTTGTTTTTGACCCAATGCTCATTCAGGAGCAGGTTATTTAATCTCCATGGATTTGCATGGTTTTGAAGTTTCCTTTTGGAGTTGATTTCTAGTTTTATTCCACTGTGGTCTGAGAGAGTGCTTGATATAATTTCAATTTTTTTAATTTATTGAGGATCGTTTTATGACCTTTCATATGGTCTATCTTAGAGATAGTTCTACTCACTGTTGAATAGAAAGTGTATTCTGTAATCGTTGGATGAAATGTTCTGTATATATCTATTAAGTCCATTTGTTCCAGGGTATAGTTTAAATCCATTGTTTCTTGACTTTCTGTCTTGATGACCTGACTAATGCTGTCAGCGGAGTCTTGAAGTTTCCCCCTATTAGTATCTTGCTATCTCATTTCCTAGGTCTATTAGTAATTGTTTTCTAAATGTGGGTGCTCCAGTGTTAGGTGCATATCTGTTTAGGATTGTGATATTTTCCTGTTGGATAAGGCTTTTACCATTATATAATGCCCCTCTTTGTCTCTTTTTTTTTTTTTTGTCGCCCGGCCTGGAGTGCAGTGGCTGGATCTCAGCTCACTGCAGGCTCCGCCTCCCGGGTTTACACCATTCTCCTGCCTCAGCCTCCCAAGTAGCTGGGACTACAGGCGCCCGCCACCACGCCCGGCTAGTTTTTTGTATTTTTTTTTTTTTTAGTAGAGACGGGGTTTCACAGTGTTAGCCAGGATGGTCTCGATCTCCTGACCTCATGATCTGCCCGTCTCGGCCTCCCAAAGTGCTGGGATTACAGGCTTGAGCCACCGCACCTGGCCTCTTTGTCTCTTTTAACTGCTGTTGCTTTAAAGTTCATTTTGTCTGATATAAGAATAGCTATTCCTGCTCACTTTTGGTGTCCATTTACATGAAATGCCTTTTTCCACCCCTTTACTTTAAGCTTATGTGAGTCCTTATATGTTAGGTGAGTCTCCTGAAGGCAGCAGATGGTTGGTTTGCGACTTTTTACCCATTCTGCAGCTCTGAATCTTTTAAGTGGAGCAATTAGGCCATTTACTTTTAACGTTAGTATTGAAATGTGAGGTACCATCACATTCATCATGCTGTTTGTTGCCCGTGTACTTTAAGTTTTTTTTTTTCTTTTTAACTTGTATTTTTGTTTTATAGGTCCTGTGTGATTTATGCTTTAAAGATATTCTGTTTTGATGTGTTTCCAGGATTTGTTTTAAGATTTAGAGCTCTTTTAGCAGTTCTTGTAGGGGTGGCTTGGTAATGGCAAATTCTTTCAGCATTTGTTTGTCTGAAAAAGATTGTATCTTTCCTTCATATATGATGCTTAGTTTTGCTGGATACAAAATCCTTGGCTGATAATTGTTTTGTTTGAGGCGGCAGAAGATAGGGCCCCAATCCCTTCCAGCTTGTACGGTTTCTGCCGAGAAATTTGCTGTCAATCTGAAAGGTTTTCCTTTATATGTTACCCGGTGCTTCTCTCTCACAGCTCTTAAGATTCTTTCCTTCATCTTAACTTTGGATAACCTGATGACAATGTGCCTAGGTGAATATCTTTTTTGGATGAATTTCCCAGGTGTTTTTTGTGCTTCTTATATTTGGTCTTTAGCAAGGCCAGGGAAGCTTTCTTCTATTGTTCCCCCAAATATGTTTTCCAAGCTTTTAGATTTCTCTTCTTCCTCAGGAACACCAATTATTCTTAGGTTTGGTTGTTTAACATAATCCAGACTTCTTGGAGGTTTTGCTCATATTTTCTTATTCTTTTTTTCTTTTTCTTTGTTGGATTGGGTTAATTTGAAGACCTTGTCTTCGAGCTCTTTTTTCTTCTACTTGTTCAATTCTATTGCTGAGACTTTCCAGAGCATTTCACATTTCTAAAAGTGTGCTCAAAGTTCCTGAATTTTTTATTGTTTTTTCTTTAACCTATCTATTTCCTTGAATATGTCTCCCTTCACTTCTTGTATCATTTTTTGGATTTCCTTGCTTTGAGTTTCGCCTGTCTGGTCCCTCCCTGATCAGCTTAATAACTAACCTCCTGAATTCTTTTTCAGGTAAATCAGGGATTTCTTCTTGGTTTGGTTCCATTGCTGGTGAACTAGTGTGATTTTGGGGGGTGTTGATGAGCCTTGTTTTGTCATATTACCATGGTTTTCTGGTTACTTCTCATTTGGGTATGAGAAGAATCATACCCAGATTCTTCAGAGGGAAGGTCTAGGGCTGAAGGCTGTTCTTCAGATTCTTTTGTCCCATATGATGTTCCCTTGATGTAGTACTCTCCCCCTTTTCCTATGGATGTGGCTTTCTGTGAGCCGAACTGCAGCGATTGTTGTCTCTCTTCTGGGTCTAGCCAACCAGCAAGTCTCCCCAATTCTGAGCTGGTACTGGGGGTTGTCCGAACAGAGTTCTGTGATGTGAACTGCCTATGGGTCTCTCAGTGGTGGATACCAGTGCCTGTTCCAGTGGAGGTGGCAGGGGGTGCAATGGACTCTGTGAGGGTTCTTAGCTTTGGTGGTTCAATGCTTTATTTTTGTGCTGATTGGCCTCCTGCCAGGAGGTGGCACTTTCCAGAGAACATCAGCTGTGCTAGAATGGGGAGGAACCAGTGGTGGGTGGGGCCCTAGAACTCCCAAGATTATATGCCCTTCATCTTCTGCTACCAGGGTGGGTAGGGAAGGACCATCAGGTGGGGGTGGGACTAAGCGTGTTTGAGCTCAGACTCTCCTTGGGCAGGTCTTGCTGCAGCTGCAGCTGCAGCTGCTGTGAGGAATGGGGGTGAGATTCCCAGGTCACTGGAGTTGTGTACGTAGGAGGATTATGGCCGCCTCTTCTGAGTCACGCAGGTTGTAAGGGAAGTAGGGGAAAGTTGGCAGTCACAGGCTTCACCCAGCTCCCACACAGACCGAAGAGCCGGTCTCACTCCAAAGGGCTTGGTTCTTCCCCCGCCTGTGGAGCATGCACACCAGATTTGTGCCCTCCCCTGAGTTCTGGCCAGAGGCTTCTCATCCAGTTCAAATTGTTACAAAGTCCAGCTATAGATATGCTTCTCCCTGTGTAGTTATACCTGGTGCTCATCTCCCGTTGGATCACTGGTGTGCCAGGCAGGAGTGGCCTGCTAGGAGACCCAGCAAGCTCTCAGGACCTTTCTGCTGCTTCCTCTACTCCTGTATTTCACTCAGCTCTCCAAATTGACTCAGCTCCAAGTAAAGTCGGAAACTTCTCCCACAAACAGACCTTCAGCTTCTGCAGTGGGAGTGTGTGTTTGGGGGAGGAAGGCCTCCCTTTCCCACTTCCGTGGTTGGAGCACTCACAGTTTTGGGGGTGTCTCCCAGGTCCTGCAGGAGCAGACCCCTTCCTTCAGAGGGTCTGTGGGTCCTCTGGGGATTGCTGGTTTGTTCTTGCAGTCAATTTGGAGCTATAACTCACAATATGAGCCCCCACACACTGCTCTGTCCAGAGTCGCAATCTAGTCCTGCCTTCCGTCCACCATGATGATCGAACCTCTTCTTTATATGGTTCTTTAAAGGTCCATTGTATGATCACTGAAAGCTCTGGAACCTAGCTACATCTACATTGCTTGACTTCATTTATCAAGATAAATTGTCTTACTACTAAAACTTTATCCATTCATATCTCTTAACAGATGAGCCATTTTAAACTAGTTAAAAAATTTATGTATATAATTTAGTAAAAACAGTTGAAAAGATATAAATACATTTGTCATAAGATAAGTTAATGAAGATATCAGAATTCTTAAGACCCCAATTAATCTGCAGTTATTCATTGCACACCTTTTGTGCAGTGGATGCAAATGTATTCAGGTCCTTTATTGCAAAAATGAAGTGCTAGACTGAGAAACTGAAGCCATATAAAAGCAGTAATTGGTTTCTCAGCTACAGTTATTATGTGCTGAATTATTATAAACAAATTCTCATCCCCTTTACCAGGATTAGTGTTTATGGTTAATGGAAGGTCATAACTTTTACTTTATTATTTGTTTGTTTTATTGCCAGAGTCATTGGTGGTATACTATTGTTATTTACTTGCATGAATTTTTCTGTTTACACATAAGAAAGTACATGTTGATTCTTTAAAGAAAGATCAAGATTTATTTTATTATTATGTGTGTTAAATATTCAGGAAACTTTAAATTGGCTTATAATAAATTACATATATATGAAATACTATCTAAAAATATTCTGCCTACATTATCATTATGGATGCTCTAAAGTTTATGCTTCTATTAAAGTGATAGATACTACTGACATGAGCAAACAAAATCTTCTTAAAAGAGAAAAAGATGAGACAATTACCTTTTAGTACATTTAATTACTTCGTCATTTTTATGTTCCAAATTATGTTACCAAAATCTTTGTCTAAAAATTGAAACTAGAAAATACTATAAGCACACTAATATTGAATGATATTTTTGTAAGCTTTAGACTTTCTGACTAATAACCATTACCCTTTAAATGTCTAAGTTCTCAGGTACTTAAGTTTAGGGTCTTGGAAGTTAACTCTGATTAATTCCATATTTGTCTAAATTTACTGAAAATTAATGTGATTATTTTTCTCTAACAGTAGGATTCATCCTTAAAATGTATGTAGGTTTACACTACAATTTTAAGTACGGAACCTGGTAAGACTAATTTACATTTATATCACACTGAGATTGTGTAATTGCTAGAATGACACATGCATCTTTAAAATGCTTACATATTATGAATTCCTTGCTATGATGTGGAGTTGCACAAAAAGACTTACTGGATATCCTAATTAACACAAAAAGATCTCTTTAAAGTGCATAACTTTAAAGGCACTAACTTCTTGAAATTCCAAAGTCTTCCAGTTAAGCATTTACCTAGTTATAATAGTTCCAAAATTCAAAACCAATACTTTGTATGAGGGTATAATTTATAAAGTGGTAGGCACACTGTGGGCAAAGATATATTTCACTCCCCAAATTTTGGCATGATCATCCCTTGGGTTTGAGAACAAGCAAAGATAAAATTATATAAACATTTTCTATAGATGATTTTCCTTCATGTCTGTGGAGCCAAAGAAACATTCGAATATGTCAGAGACAGATATCAAGAGTTTTCCAGGAGGAAACTGAAACAGGAGTTGCAGCCACTATCTCCATTGAAGACAACAGCTGCACAGAATCCTTAGAATCAGCTGATTTACATCTATATGTCTAATGTGCCCCAAGAGAATCACTGTTTCTTCAAATTACAAATTATTTCAGTGCTGTGGATATAGGAGAAGCACAAGGTAATCACCACCTTACAGTGAATTCAGTACTCCTGCCAAAACCAACCAGAAGCATTTTTGCTCTGTTGACCGGTAGAAAACTTGGCTGCTCCTATGTAGATCTCAGCATCTGAGACAATTCCTCTTCAAAGCACTGTTCCATGCGCTCTCACTGTAACAGATTAGCTAGGCAGGTAATTTTTCCTTTCAGTTGAGACTTGGAGATATTTGCTTCTTTCAGACGTCACACAAATGGTAAGTAACTGAGCAAAGACTCCACAAAGATCTCCTAACTCTTCATCCTGTGGTGGTCTTTATACTGAACTGCACAGCCTCTAGATAAACTTATCTTCTATCATATTAGAGCTTAATCGTTACAATAGTACCATTTCCCATTATTAAAAGTATAACTACATAAGGGTTTCTTGTGATTTTAATTCACCAAAAAGAGCAGTGCTTGTGCATACAGAAAGATTTGTAAATATTAGAGCTCAACCTTAGGAGATGAACTAATGCTCCTTTAACTATTCTCCCCACCTCTGTCTCAGTAGTTGATGTGTAAACAAGCTTCTGACATGAAAACCCTCCCATATGTAGCTACTGCTACCAAGTGTTTACTGAGCTACTATAGATATCAGTGCCTGCCTATGTCCCTTTTTCCCTGAATGATTTTCACACATGCTGGTCCATCTTCCAACTGTACGACCTACATCTCTTTCCTTGAGGGCTTGTTCTGGTCACTAGATCCTTCTCTGCTCAAATACATGGAAGGTTGTAGTGCCAGAGAATTAAGAATCGATGACTGATAGGAGTTGGTAGATTAATACCTCAGTTTCTTCCATCTTCTAGGGAGATACCTCTGAGGTCCATCTTCCACATTGGTTCTCAGAGTTCCCCAGTAAGATTAAGCTCCAATTACTCACAATGCAAGTGTGTGTGGTAATCCACTCCTTAATCACTTTCTTCTCTTTCTCGTCTGACTTCTCCACCCACCTATCAGTATTTCGTGGCATGACCTCTGTCTTATATTGAGTTGCTCTGACAAATTACCATAGACTGCATGACTTATAAAGAACAGAAATTTACTTCTCAAAGTTCTGGATCCTGAAAGTCTGTGATCAGGGTGACGGCATGGTGAAGGCTCCCTTCCAAGCTGCAGAGTGTCAACTTCTCATTGTGTCCTCACATGGCAGAAAGACTTAGAGAGTCCTCTAAGGTGTCTTTTGTAAGGGCACTAATCCCATTCATGAAGACTCTACCCTTATCACCTAAATTACTTCCCAAAGTTCTTACCACCTAATATCATCACATTGGGGATTAAGATTTCAACGTATCAGTTTTTTGAAAGGGACATGTCCGTCCATAACAACCTTTCAAACTACTTGCATCCAAATCCTTGTCTTGGAGTCTGCTCCTGGGGACCCAACCTAAGATATTAAGTGTTTTACTATGTATCACATTTGAAGCTTAGTGCATTTCTGTTTTATGTTAATTAATCCTCAGGATAATCCTGCAAGCTATTTTTAATACCCATTTTAAAGATGAGAAACATGGAACTTACAGACATTATAACTTGCCCATGATTGCCCAAATAGGAGTAGAAGAGCCAAGATTCAAAAACAGATTTATCTGACTCTAGATCTTATTTTAACCACTAAGAATTGTAAATTCTTTAGCAGTGCTGCCCCACAGGTTTATATACAAAATTAAAAATATATTGGATCACTTTATAATCAGTGGAATTCAATGACCAGTTGAAACCAATTAACTCATATGCCCATCAACTCCAAGAAAATACTATATTCAATGAAAAACCTTAAGTGAGATGCAGTAATAAAAACTATCACTGATTTCTGCTCCCTAGTCCATGTACTGAGCATAACGCTGATGATGGCATGATTGTCTGGTCCTGTTTAGGCCATCATCCTGTTATATTTATCCATGGACTGAGCATAATGAGATGATGGCCTAAACAAGATCAGACAATAGTGACTATTGGAAATAATTCTAAGGGTTTTCAACCAAGATGGATGGAAGAAATATGATAATTACGTCCATCTTTTTATATTTCCCAAAGGAGTAGAAGCACCGACAACATTATTTAAACATATTAGTAACTGCTAAATGATAAATGTGAGGTTAGGAAAAGTCAGTGCTTGAGAAGACTACTGAAATATCATCTTACAACTGCTTTAACCAGATTAAGCCCTTCTCCTTAGCAGTATTTACCTGTAGGGGGTGTGTAATGGCAAACCAGCTCTCTAGGAGGAGGTCAGGGAGGAAACAGAACCCGATCGGTAGTGTTTGCCAGTTTCTGTTGTGTAACTACTCCCACCATGGCCAAGTTCAAGCTAACAACATGAGGTCTTTGAATAATTTAAATGACATCCTATATAGTTGGAAGCACACAATCTGCCCTCACAATCCAGTATGGGTCAGCTCTAGTACACCACTGCACCCACAGGATGATGAGAGCAACAACCTAATGGCTTAAGTGCATCTCCTTTAGGTTCTAGGGAAGGTAGGAGATGAGAAAAGCAGCAAACAAACAAAAAAGCGGGCAAATCTGCTCTAGGCAAGATCTGCTTTATTCTGAGAGGTAACGACTGTTCTCTCCTAGCATGGATCAGAGGCAGGAGGAGTTGTGCAACATAGAATTGAAGGATAGACAAAACAGTGTTTTTCAATTTTGGCTGCATATTACAATCCCCTAAGAATTTTCAAAAAGTCCTGATGTCCAGTTCTCACTCAAGGCCAATTAAATCAGAATCTCCGGAAGTGGTACTTAGGCATCAGTTGATATCGATGTGCAGCCGGGAATGAGAATGAATGCTCCATAGCACACTTCTCAAATTTGAATGTGCTCGCAACTAAGCAGGGTGATTTGTGAAAAATGCAGATTCTGAAAATATTAAGTAAAAATATAGTGGTATTTTATAAGTTCAGGAACATGAAAAGGTAATAAGCTAATTAATGATAGTAGAAGTAAAACCAGTGGTTGCCTCTGGGAGAGTAGTGACTGAAAAGAAGAAGGAAAACCTCTTTGGTGCTGGAAATGTTCCACATTTGATCTGGGAAAAGGTAACACAAGGGACACATTAAGTTGTATAGTTTAGGTTAGTACACTTTACACATTAAGTTGCACAGTTTTTTTTTTTTTTTTTTTTTTTTTTTGAGACAGAGTTTTGCTCTTGTCACCCAGGCTGCAGTGCAATGGCATGATCTCGGCTCACTGTAACCTCTGTCTCCCAGGTTCAAGCGATTCTCCTGCCTCAGCCTCCTGAGTAGCTGGGATTACAGGTGTGCACCACCACACCCAGCTAATTTTTTGTATTTTCAGTAGAGACAGGGTTTCACCATGTTGGCCAGGCTGGTCTCGAATTCCTGACCTCACGCCATCCACCTGCCTTGGCCTCCCAAAGTGCTGGGATTAGAATAAATCCCAGGCACCAAGCCAAGTTGCACACTTTTAGATTAGTATACTTTATACAACAAAATAGTGGCACTGGAGGAAAAATGCAGAACCCATGGGGATTCTGAGGGTCTGTATTTCTAACACGTTCCCAAGCAATTCTGATGCTCGACAGCATCTGATCCTACTTTGAGTCTCAAGGCTCTAGACTAGTGTCAGGGTGACTTACAAGTCAATTTGCTATAAATGTTTCCCCAGTGTTTATAATGTGCCAAGCACAGGGCTAGGCCCCTTAAGTGTTGAATAGTAGGTCCATGAATAAGCATTTGGCCTCCTAAAGGAAGTCACAGTCTACTGAGGGCAAATAATTCGTGTGGTACATTTATTCATTAATTACAAATACCAGAGTGAGTCTCTGCCATGTGCTATGAGTAGGTGACATAGGCATGAACAATCAGAGAAAATACTTGTTCCCCTTCCTCCAGGATTTATGGATATTAGACCATAAAATACACATATATTTACTCATCCCAAATGAGATAAGGGCTATAAGAACAGGGTGAAATTGCATTGCTGAAAGAAGGTCAATATGGTTGGAAAGAGAGAAGTGACAGCAGTAAACAATGAGGTCACTGATCCACACAAGGGCCAGAGAAAGCAGGGCTTGGTGAGCCAGGTTAAGGATTCTGGTCTCTGTCTTAAGAGCAATGGGAAGCCTTTGAAAGAGTTTAAGCAAGAGGGTGGCATAATCAGATTTGCATTTTAAAAAGGTCATTCTAACTGCATTGTGGTGAGCCAGCTGGAGAGGGGTCAGAAAGAGGGTCAGTCTAGTAGACCAAAAGAGAGATGATATTAGCTTGGAGGAGGGCAATAGCTATGGAGACAGAAATAGGCCTAGTTTACAGATATTCATGTAGGAATATAGAAAAATCTTGATAGTTGATTGACTACAAAGATGTCAAAGATGACTTTGAGTATTCTCACTTGCACACCTGTAAAAATCAGGGTGTCATGCACAAAAATGGGGAGGAACACTGTCCTTATTGTTTCCGTATTCTCCAGACTTACCAGAATAATCTCAATTTTATGTAAATTCATTTTTTAGTTAACATAGTTTTCCAAATATAAGATGTATAAATAAAATCACAAATTAAAAAATGTTTGACAATGATATCTCTTTTTCCATAGTCAGCATAGCTGGGGAAGAGATAGATTCACATAAACCTGGATCACTGTAATGCCCGGCCCACTTATGTTTCACCGTGGACATAAAGACCCCAAAGCTCAAAAGTTAAATACAAATTATTCTTTTCTATGTGTTTCCCCTCTTTCTTCCCTTTAGGACTCATAAACTAATAGTTGACTATGTTATACAGAGATACATGCTTAGGAAACTGCTTATAATTATGTGCACTGCTGTTTTGCCATGTGCTAATTTTACTTCTCAGAGTGATACATTTTAAAGGTGCGTTCAAAGCCCACCTGCCTGAATGACTCTCAGGTGCCACTCAAAGGGTGGCAGATGATGAACATGACCTCTAGGAGATAAGCAGCAGACCTGGATGCATTATTGCATTATTATCCTTCTAAAAGAAATAACATATTTTGGTGGCTATTGAGATCAGATTCAACCCGAAAATATAGGAGTTTAGAGTTTACTGGAGTCCCTGTAGGTCAACTAAGTGCCCCTAAAGGCTTTCAGGTAGCATAGACTGCCAATTGTTTCAAGCATAAAATGCTACTTTGGAACATCAAACATTAAACTCTCATCAAACACTGTAGGTGAGTGACCAGAGGCTTTAAGTACAAATACACTTCTTAAAAATTTCTTCTTGAGCAGTAACAATGGCCAAAGAATTGCACAAGTTTGGGAACCCATAAAACAAAGAATTGTGCAAGTTTGGGAACCCATAAACCAAGAGTCCTACCCTCATGGTACTGTATTCTACCAGGAAAAAAGATATGAGAAGAACAAAAAAAAATTCAAGACAGAATGAAATTAGTGCTGAAAAGACAAAGAAGCAACTTTTGTGAAAGCCAAAGGAATGACATATTTTCTCTCACTGGGAGACAAGAAAGAGCTCATTAAAACAATGTAATTTGAGGTGGTGATAGGTGAGTAATAAATACAAATTTTGTGGATGGAGAAAGCATGTCCAGCCCAAGATAACACCATGTCAAAAATACCAAGAAGCAAAATTGCTTTCGATTTTGGGAAACAGGTAGTCATCTGGTGAGAATAATGTTCTGCTGAGACCAGGGTGAGCAAGCTTAGGACAAAGCATGAAGGGCCCAGAATCCTGAACTAAAGAGGCTAAAATGTAATGCATGGGTTCTGGGAAGCCATTGAAGGAAAGGCAGGAAGTTCCGTTTGGAAGGGGAATGTTGCTCTACTATGGGCATAATGAAAATAATGGATTATTGTGAATTTGTAGCCAAAGCCCACATTCTCTTCAGGTGAATTGCAATGCCATTGTTTCACTGGCAGCTTTGTAAAATTAAAGAGACATTTAAAATAACATATCTTCATTTATCATTTTGTGTGTCATACAAGTCTCTGTAGACTTATATGACCATATCTCCAAGACAGAAAGATTTATCTGTATTTAATTTTCTGAAAGAAAAGATACAATCAGTAAGTTTAGTTTTGTGAAAGAATAATTTTCACTATCTAAATTATGATTGTGCAGGCTGTAGTTTATTTTACTAAAAAAAAAAAATGTTGGTTCAAGGACTGAGTTGAGTTTTGAGTTCTAGCCAATTTTTTAGTGCCTGAGTCTAAATGACTATTGTTATGTACAGGTGGAATAAATGTTTTATATGTGTGTTATGTGTAGAATAAATATTGTTTTGGGTTATTTTTCTTTTTAAACACCCCCCTGCCCCCGGAAACACAATAACAATTATATTGTATGAAGCATTTCAAGTACATATTCAATAAAATATGTACAGAAATGTTATTTGACTTGACAACATGATACAAGTATAGAATAAAATATGAAAAGACTCAGATTATTTTCATTTCCTTGATCTTTTACAATGAAATACATACCTGAATTAGAACTGTATGCTTCAAAAATGTATTGGAGTAATTGTTGGTGTCCCTTTCTTTTTCTGTCCCAGTGTAACTTATTTGTCCAGGATATCCATTGTTGAAGGAAAAAAGGAGGATTAATATGGTTTGGCTGTGTCCCCACCCAAATCTCATCTTGGATTATAATCCCCATGTGTCATGGGAGGGACCTGGTGTGAGGTAACTGAATCATGGGAGGAGTTACTCCCATGCTTTTCTTGTGATAGTGAATTCTCACAAGATATGATGGTTTTATAAGGGGCTCTCCCCCTTTGTTCGGCACTTCTCCTTTCTGCTGCCATGTGAAGAAAAGCGTGTTTGCTTCCCCTTTCACCATGATTGTAAGTTTCCTGAGGTCTCCTACCCCATGCCACACTGTGAGTCAATTAAACCTCTTTCCTTTATAAATTACCCAGTCTCTAGTATGTCTTTACTAGCAGTATGAGAATGTACTAATTACAGTAAATTGGTACTGAAGGAGTAGGGCTTGGCTATAAGGATACCTGAAAATGTGGAAGCATCTTTGCAACTGGGTAATGGGCAGAGGTTGGAAGAGTTTGCAGGACTCAGAAGAGGACATAAAAATGTGGGAAAGTTTGGAACTTCCTAGAGAATTGGAGAACTCAGAAGACAGGAATATGTGGGAAAGTTTGGAACTTCCTAGAGACTTACTGAATGGTTTCAACCAAAATGCTGATAATGACATGGACAATGAAATCCAGGCTGACGTGGTCTAAAATGGAGATGACGAACTGTTGGGAACTGGAGCAAAGGTGACTCTTTCTATGCTTTAGCAAAGAGACTGGCAGCATTTTGCCTTGCCCTAGAGATCTGTGGAACTTTAAACTTGAGAGAGATGATTTAGGCTATCTAGTGGAAGAAATTTCCAAGTGGCAGAGCATTCAAGAGAAAGCAAAGCATAAAAGTTTGGAAGATTTGCAACCTGACAATGTGATAGGAAAGAAAAACCCATTTTCTGGGGAGAAATTCAAGCCCACTGGAGAAATTTAAGTAATCACCAAGACAATGGGGAAAATGTCTCCAGGGCATGTCAGAGACCTGCATGGCAGCCCCTCCCATCACAGGCCCAGAGGCGTAAGAGGGAAAAATGATTTCCTGGGCTGGGCACCCTGCTCTGTGCAGCCTCAGGACATGGTACCCTGCCATGTCCAAGTTGCTTCAGCTCCAGCTGTTGCTAAAAGGGGCCAAGGTACAGCTCAGGCTGTGGCTTCAGAGGGTGAAAGCACCAAGCCTTCACAGCTTCCACATGGTGTTTGGCTTGCAGGTGCACAGAAGACAAGAATTGAGATTAGGAACCCTCTGCCTAGATTTCATAGGACGTATGGAAATACCTGGATGTCTAGGCAGAAGGTTCCTGCAGGGTCGGAGCCCTCATGGAGAACCTCTGCTGGGACAGTGAGGAGGAAAATGTGGGGTTGGAACCCCTATAATGAGTCCCCACTGGGGCTCTGCATAGTGGAGCTGTGAGAAGAGGACCACCATCATCTGGACCCCAAAATGGTAGATCCACTGACAGCTTGTACCGTGCACCTGGAAGAGCCTCAGACACTCAACACAACCTGTGAAAGCAGCTGGAAGGGGTACAGCTCCCTTCCAGCTGCTTTCACAGGTTGTGTTGAGTGTCTGAGGCAGAGCTGCCCAAGGCTGTGGGAGCCCACCTCTTGCATTAGCATGACCTGGATGTGAGACATGGGGTCAAAGGAGATCATTTTGGAACTTTAAGGTTAATGACTGCCCTATTGGATTTTGGACTTGCATGGGGCCAGTAACCCCTTTGTTTTTGCCAATTTCTCCCATTTGGAATGGTTCCAGTGCTTGTAGTCCCATTGTATCTAGGAAGTAACTAACTTGCCTTTAGTTTTACAGGCTCATAGGTAGAAGGGACTTGCCTTATCTCAGATGAGACTTTGGACTTGAACTTTTGGGTTAACGCTGCAATGAGCTAAGGCATGAGGGACTCTTGGAAAGGCATGATTGTGTTTTGAAATGTGAGGACATAAGATTTGGGAGGGGCCAGAGGCAGAATGATATGGTTTTGCTGTGTCCCCACCCAAATCTCATTTAAATTATAGTTCCCATAATCCCCATGTGTTGTGTGAGGGACCCGGTGGGAGGTAATTTAATTATGGAGGCAGTTACTCCCATGGCATTCTAGTGATAGTGAGTGAGTTCTCATGAGATCTAAGGGCTTTATACGAGGCTTTTCCTTCTTCACTCAACACTTCTGCTACTTGCTGCTATGTGAAGAAGGATGCATTTGCTTCCCCTTCTGCCATGCTTGTAAGTTTCCTGAGGCATCCCTAGCCATGCTGAACTGTGAGTCAATTAAAGCTCTTTCCTATATAAATTATCCAGTCTTGGGTATGTCTTTATTAGCAGCATGAGAATGGACTAATACAAAGATAATGGTGGTTGAAGAGATAATGGAGGATAAGGCACATGATTTGCTTTTCAGCAAACTTTTGCTTTTCAGCAGACCTAGAGAATGAAGGATTGCAATACCTTGCAATAAGGCATTAGGTCCACAAAAAATTGTTCTGTTCTCTGTCACTTCACTCATGAAAGTATCACAAGTGGCACTAACGTTCAAAAGGAAGAGCATTTTGATGTATTCCTTTGCTATGTGAAGTTAAGTAGATTGATAAATGCTGTCCAGGTTAAGGACCTTAAAAGAGGACACAGGAAAATTGCAATTTTAATTTCATGACCAGCATTCTTTTGAAAAAGCAGAAGATAGTCACGGAGAAATACTATTACTTAAAACTATTCAAGTCTGGATCATCCAAGTAGAAAACACCCTTATTTTTGTGTGCAGGAGTGGCAAAAAAGCATAGTTTTAGAAACTAAAGTTCTTGCATTCACTTTCATAACTCTGTCTGTGAAAACATGGATTCTGCATAAGCCCAACATCCTAAAGTGCAGCAGAAGCAGAACCAAAGCCCTTGGTAGCAGATGAGCTCTAGAAAGTTTTCTAACCCACAGGAAAAATTCTCTTTTGCACTGTTGTAACTATGAATAAAAAATACCCAAAGATGTGTTAACAGGTAATTCTCCCAATTTAAGACATTAACTTTACATTTCTCTAATTATTGCTTGGAATAATATCCCAAACTTTAAAAGAACCAGTAAGACAGTCCCATTCAATATCATAGTAGAGACTAGTGCAAAAATACAAGAAAAAGGCATACAAATTAGGAAGAAACAATACTGTCTCTGTCCTCAAATGAAATGATTATTTACATAGAAAAATCCTAGAAGTCTACAAAAAGGCCACTAGACCTAAGTCAGCTTAGCAAAGTTGCATTGTAGAAAGATAATATACAAAAATCAATGACATTTCTATATATTAGCTATGGAATAGAAAATTTACATTTTGCAAAAGTACTACTTATAATGGCACTAAAAATGTAACATCTAAATCTAGGTGAAATCTAAATCAGCACGAAAGATGAAGGTCTACATCCAGCAAGATATGTACAAGATTCACATGCTGTAAAACCTACTAATGAGAAAAATTAAAGACCTAAATAAATGAAGATGCATAACTCAACTTCATGGATTGGAAGATTTAATATTGTGTAGAGTCAGTGCAGTTCCAACCAAAAGTATCAGTAAGGTGAGTTTTGTGGTTATATTTTACAAAATATAAGCTTACATAAGAAAAATTAAAGATAACCCCACACTTCAAGTTAAATGAAATTATACTTTGAAATGTCAGCTTCTTGCTTCTCAAAGTACGGTTCATGGACGAGCAGCAGCAGCTGCACCATCTGGCAGCTGCTCGAGACCTGCTGAAGGAGAATCTGCATTTTAACAAATTCTTCATGCAGTTCAATTTATATGCACATTAAAGTCTGAGAAGTGCAATGTTAGTGTGATTTTTCACTTCCAGCCCCTCAAAGTTCAGGTAATATAAATTAATTAAATTCTTTTGAAGGTCTGTGTATTTCTTTGGAAGAACCCTATATACTGGGTCCTGAAGCCATCTCTAAGGTTTGGATACATTAAAGCAAGTAATTAGCTTAAAATAGCACCTACTCCTCTCAAAAAACCTAAACTTTTAGAGTACTGTATACACTGGGGAGATGGGAAAAACAGATTTTTAAAAACCTTTTCTATAATGAAAGTGTCACTTGTACAGAAAAGCATTTAATCTATGTTAAAAAGAGAAGTAACCAAAAGCATATGCTTCCAAATACTTTTTTTCTTTTTCTTTTAGAGGCAGGGTCTTGAATCCTTGCTATGACAAACAATTTTTTATTAAAAATGCATGGCTGTCTTTACTGTTCAACTTTTAAGGTGCCTCATTTCCTCGATTCCTAGCTCTAGGAGGTAACATAAAGGGTTTTGTTTGTTTGTTTGTTTTTGTAGAGACAGGATCTTACTATGTTGCCCAGGCTGGTCCTAAACTCCTGGGCTCAAGCGATCCTCCCACCCCTACCTCCCAAAGTGCTAGCATGAGCCACCACGCCCAGCCATAGAGTTTTATTTGTTCTCAAATCAGAATTCACCCACACACACACACACACTCACACACCTGCTCATTTAAGGAAGTTCCAACACATAGCTATTTCATGGGTTGAGCCAGGACTTAGATATTTCTGTAACATTATCATTATCTCTTTAAGTTTGTATATGTTTATTCTTTCTAAACCCAGTATCCAGGCCTTTTCTCCTCATGTGTCTCTAAATGATACCCCCTACCCTTCAAGGTTCTGTGGAGGCCTTTTGCCTCCCAATATCCAAGTTTATAATGCTTCTTCACTTTTCTTCAGAAACTCCATTCACAAAACATTGCATCCAGCCATGACAGCAGATCCTGACACCTGCACTTACTTGGCCACTACCTGAGCAAGATGTCTCAGTGTGAGAAGATACCATGAAATGAGACCACTCTGAAAGGAAACCAGCCAGTCCTTGGAAAGCCTGAAAACCAGTGAAATGAAGAAAGCCAGAGGGAACCATTTAGCCTGGCAACAGCCCAGCAGCTGACATCATGGGAATCTTGACATCATGGGAATCTTCCCAACCTCCTTCATGGACTACCTGTATTCCTGAGAAATCATCTACATGGAACATGTTGACTGCTTTCTGAGCACTTACTACTCAAGTCTCACAAGTCCATTACCTCGATGTGGTCCCTAAGAGAATCTCTATTCCCTGATTTGTCAACCAGATGATTTCTAACAAATGAATTGCCACTGCAGCATGTTTAGCAAGAAAGAACTCAGAACTTGCAGTATTTCATTGTGTCAAAGAAACAGTATCTAGAAACAATGTCCTTTGGTCAGTAAACTCTATTGCTATCACATGCATCACAATTAGGACTCCATGGCTCATGCTGCTGAATTTGGAAGTGTCATTCCTGTGCAATATCTGACATTCATTAGCACACTCCATTTAAAAAAATATATGATGTTGATTAAGCCAAACCTCAGCTTTCTTCCCTCTTGAAGTAACTGGCTGTGACTCATCTATTTGCACAGGACACTACAAAATGCTTTCTGTGTTTCGAAGAAATTAAGTACCTGATTTAATCCATGTGTTTTCCTTTGGAGATTTAATTATTCATTTCTCCATGAGAGCAAAAGGTTTGATGCCTTGGGTTATTTATAGCTGGGTGATTGTGGAAGAACATGGAGAGTTGGAGGAGAAAGAAGAGAATCAGGGAAGAAAAAGTCAACAAGTAGGAGGGAAAAGAGTCATTGCCCACAGTGAAGGCAGAGAAAGATGAGAACTAGAAGGAGACACTCAATAATGTCGGAGTAAAATGGAGAAAGTAATAAAAAAAAGAGAGAAAGGGGAGGGAGAGCCCATGATAGGAACAGAAGAAAATCCTCACACTACCAAGCCTAGGGAAGCAGCAGTGAGGGTACTTAATACAGTCCAGCACTCATCTGGTCCCACCACTCAGATATCATCTAGTTGCAAAGTCCAGATGTGATTGGATCAGATTCTCCTGACACGTTATGAGCTAGACCACAGGTTTCTGTGGAATCCTCAGGTTCATGGGATTTCATTGTCATAGTTCTGTATGGCATGATCTGATTTCTGAGTTAGGAGAGGATAATGAGGGAATGGCCATATCGCTTTGAAAAAGAGCCTTTCTTTCTAGAAATGGAGCAGTCCAGAGTTTCAGGAGACCTAGAAAGTTTGCACCAGCATTTTTGAGACATTCCAAAATGTTCAGAACACCTGCTTTAGGAATTATGAGGACCTACATATCAATGTGAATGACTGGACAATACCAAGAACTCTTACATGGAAATAATAATATAACAATAGGCCTGGAGTGGAGGGGCCATATAAGTGCTAGCACCTGCATTATTACTGGAAACATCTCCCCCTAACTCAGGCATAGTAAAAGTCTCTCTCTCCACCATGGTTTTGATATAACCTACAGTCACATAAAGGCCCATAGATTACAGCATCTCTGAAACTTTCTAAATTGCCTGACTGAAAAAAAATACCTCCCAGGATATTAAAAGTCTGTTTGTAACCAACAATGGAAAGGGCAGACCACTTAGGAACTAAATTTTCAGACATTCCAACAGCTACTGTTATCCTAAACACAGAAACAAATTTTGCAGGCCAGCTTCAGCCCAAATAGTTCCATCTCCTCCCCATTGTAGAGACCGGTCTTCACAGGTGAAGATGGTTAATGCTACAAGCAGCAGTAAGAAAGGGGACTCCTGGCCGGGCGCGGTGGCTCAAGCGTGTAATCCCAGCAATTTGGGAGGCCGAGACGGGTGGATCACGAGGTCAGGAGATCGAGAGCATCCTGGCTAACACGGTGAAACCCCGTCTGTACTAAAAAAAAATACAAAAAAACTAGCCAGGCGAGGTGGCGGGCGCCGGTAGTCCCAGTTACTCTGGAGGATGCGGCAGGAGAATGGCGTAAACCTGGGAGGCGGAGCTTGCAGTGAGCTGAGATCTGGCCACTGCACTCCAGCCTGGGCGACAGAGCGAGACTCCGGGACTCCTGAGAAATGGTCTACTTAAGGATTCAGTATCTAATATTCAGTTAATTTTCCTCAGTCCTGGCTCTGCTATCTGGAAGCTATGTGATGTTGATCAAGCCCATAAATCTCTCTGTGCCTCGGTTTTCTTTATGTGAATAAAATGAAAGAGCTGGCCTAGAAGAGAGAAAAAGAAATATATTTTACAGATAACAGTAGCTTCATGAATCCATTGGTAGTATTAATGTAACTAACGTATAGCCCCATATCTTTTATTGTAGTCATAGAACCAGAGCTTCTTTTATTAGATGCAATATGGAGAACATTTTTATAGGTATGGGAAAGCCATTTTAGGTGGAATGCTCAGCATGGTCACAGGTATAAACACTTAAAAACTTAGGTTGATGGCAATAAAGTGGCCAGATTTGGCAGGGACTTGAATGCTAAGCCGCAGTGTTTACGTGATCTTGCAAGCAGCAGAGAAAGGTAAAAAGTTTTTGAATAGAAGAGTGGCATAATGAGAATGCTGTTTCATGAGGGCTGAACTCTCTTATAATTGCCTGCTTCTATGATAATGACATTGATCCACTGAAGAGGGCAGAGCCCTTATGACTTAATCACCTCTTATTAGGCCCCACCTCCCAACATTGTTGCATTGGGGATTAAGTTTCCAACACATGAACTTTGGCGGACAGATTCAAACCATAGCATTTAGCTACATTGAGAAAGGAAGGACCTGGATGTAGATATCATAAGGCATTCTTTCTCTCTTTTCCCTCTCTACCACACCAGGAATTTTAAAGGCATAGAAATGCTAAAGCTTCCTACCCTTGAACTTCAAAGATCCCCTGATGGTGTAGCTGCAGGCATCCTGGATAACAATCCATGAGCAAGACAAGAACACCATGGCCAATTGCTGATCCCACGTGTGTCCTAACTACCCTGAAAGGTAAGTACTTCTTACTTCAACCTTACCTCTTTAATTAGAATGACTACCAGAAAACAAATCTACAGGAATACATTTTAGCGCCACTAAACAGCAGATTAATGAGCCAGTCTGTTCACATGAGCCTAAAAATGTGTTTTCCATTTTGCCTCTAGCAATTTCTCTCTGAACATCAAGCCATGTAGGATGGATGTTGCAAATCCCCAACTGTGACCCATTTTATCCAGGTATTGAACGTGTTTGAGGAATTGGATTAACTGCCTTCATATGACAAGACAGGAAAGAAAACATTTTTCAGACTGCATTTTCTTAAGTGTTTCTGACCCACTGAGAAATTGTTCCTATTTATTCATCTATCAGATTCATAGTGGGCATTTACTAGTGTTGGGTACTGAGGATACAGAAATGAAAAAGATGGATAAGGTTTCAGCCATTGAGATTTTATTTATTCATTCTTTATTTGCTTCCTTATCCCATGATTATTGAGTATCTACTACATATTATGCTATTTTTCACCACAGAATAGTCTAGGCTGTTTAAAACTAGCTATTGTACACCATTTTGAATTATGGAACGGCAGTAGTAAAGCAGACAGGTTCTATCTCTAGCTTATATTATAATGAGTGAAAACAAAATTATCAGATGATGAGAAATGCTCTGCAGCTAATTAACATAGAGTCACATGCTTAAGAGGGACTGTGATTACTTTAGAATGGGTGGGCAGGGGAGGCTAAGATTTGAGGGACGTGAAAGAGGCAGTTACACGATAATAAGGGCAATAGTATTTCATACACAGAGAACAGCGTTCCAGACAAAAGAAAGAGCTAGTGCAGAGTAGTGTAATGCAGGGAAAAGTTTGGTAGCTTGAGGAGGAAAAGGAAGGGCAGTGCACTCTCTGACTCAGAAATCTCAATTATAGGTATTTAAAAAAAGAAAAGATAGCCTTTGTACACAAATGTATATGAATAGCAGCCTTATTTATAATATCCATCAACTGGTGCAAGTACAGACTAACTGGGGATCATCCATGCCATGGAATACAATCTAGCAATTAAAAGGAATAAGCAGGTAGTAACATAGATGAATTTCAAGAATACTATTTAGTGAACGAGCCTTATGCAAAAGAGATTACATACTATATGTTTCCATTTATACAAAGTTGTAAAAGAGGCAAAATATAATTCTATGCTAGAAAAGAATCAGAAAGATTGTTGCAATATTAAGCTCTATTTCAATATATGCTGATGTAATTAGGGAGAAATGTATTGATGTCTGCAATTTGCCTAGAAACACACCAAATATATGATGGATTAATAGATAACAGGGTGGGTAGGGTGGGTAGATGGAGAGATATATGATAGGATAAGGCAGTTGATTTAAAATTTTAGTGGTAGAACTGGCAAGTGCACAGGTGTTTACTGTAAAAGCCTTTAAACTTTTAACATTTAAATTGTTTTCATAGTAAAACTTAGGAAAAGAAAAGAAGGCTAGTGCAGCTACAGCATGCTAATGTGATGGAGACAAGCACCGGGTAAATAATTCACACAGGTAAATACATTTTACTAACGTGGTTTTCATTAAAGATGATTATTTCTTTTCCTCCATTCAATTGTTTATATGGCTTCTAGTTAATTAAATGATAAATCCTGTAGTCATTTAACATTTTCTGGATGCAGATTGATTTAGCAACAACATTCAACGTACATCCACTGTGCCCCTATACTGAAGGAAGTAGGCAGATAAAAAAAGAGTCGGAGTCATTTATTCCTGCTAACAAGAAGCTTGCAAAAATAGTTGGGAAGATCGGACCAACTCATATGAACTAATCAGAGAACAAGATCGGATAGATAAAAAGATAATGCTATCATAAAAATGGGATTTAAGGAAGAAAGACACTGTCAAGAATAATGCTGAGTGGGCCCAGAAAGATAAAGTTGGATTCAGCTATAGAATTTAGGTACTAAATGGAGGGAAGGCATTAAAACTTCACAATGTGGTGCTTACCAAGTACTTACTATGTGCTAAGCTGTGATAAGCACATTGCATTAATTTAACAAAAATTTATTTTATCCCCAGGCACCAGGTATAAAACAGAGCACAAAATTTCTTGACCTCATGATCTACTCATGGGGAGAGGAAGTAACAGTCAATAACAATAAATAATAAAATAAATAAATAAATATCAAATTTATTAGATACTAGTAAGAGTTAAGGACAAACAATAAAGCAAGGAAGAAAGCTATAAAGTGTTAAGGAAGAGATAAAATTTTAGAAAAGGAAAATTCTCATTGAGAAGGAAATTCCTGGGTAAAAAACCCAAAGGAATTAGAGAGCTGACAATTTGGGTATCATGAGAAAAGCATCGCAGGCAGACACAATAAACAACTACAAAAGTCTTAAAACAGTAGCATTTTAAATACATTAAAGAGACATCAAAAAATGAATACAATGCGCTATCATTACACCATTGCCCTTCAGCCTGAGCAATGGAGTGAGGCCCTGTTTCTAAAAAAAAAAAAAAGAAAGAAAAGAAAAAGGAAGGAAAATGGATAATACATTATATCTCACTTAGTATCCAAAACCATCAATCCTGTGAGCTGTGTACTGGAATCAACCACATTTTACAGGTGAGAAAACTAAGGCACAGCAATGTTAAGAAGCTTGCCTAGATCCACTCAGAACAAGCCCTCAACAAAACTAGTAATGACCATGTCAAAACAAAGTTGTTTTAATGTCCAATTTTGGTCTCTCTACTCTTTATGTTGTAGATGCAAGAGTTACACTTCCATGAAGGGGCAACGAATAACTCTTATCCAAGTATGATGAGTAGATAATGTCAGCAAAGTGGCTGTTTCAATCAATATATGACAAATGAAATGATAAAGGAAATCTGGCTGGCTACAAACAGACCATATAATGCATTATAAATACGGGTAGCAACTGTTTCCAGCAGAAACTCAAAGCCTGCTGTTATGAACCGTAAGAAATGCCAGGAGTCTTGTAATTCTCAGAGAGAGAGAGAGATAAGGAAAGAAAGAGGGAGAGAGAAGGAAGGAAGGAAGGAAGGAAGGAAGGAAGGAAGGAAGGGAGGGAGGGAGGGAGGGAGGGAGGGAAGGAAGGAAGGAAGGAAGAAAGGGAGGGAGAAAATGAGAGTAAGAGAAGAAAAAAACAAATTCCATTCATACTGAGTATTTGATTCAAAGCAACAATTCTTACAGATGTCTTCATGTCTGCATGAGGTGAGTAAAAGATGGCCCTTCAGTCTTTCTCTTTCTATCCACCCCCCAAATAAGGAGAATATCTGGAGACTAAAGGGCTGAATTAAGGCCAAAATCCATATCCACTGAGTCCCTCCAAATTACAGTAGCTTTTTAAGTTTTGCTCAGTGTAATAAATCATTTGACATTAATTCTGGTAACCAACATACAACTGAATTTCTTTTCCTAACTTCCCTAGATCAGCTGCTGCTAAGTAGGGGTTTTGTGTTTATTTTTTTTTTCCCCTATTTATGATCCTTTTCAAACACTTTTATTTTCCTTAACCAGGTTATGTTATTCCCAGTGAGTCCCAGGCTACTTTCCAAAGGATGATATCATCACAGACCCAGCAGCGCCAGCTAATAAAAATCTGTTAGGCTGCCAATCTTATCATCACCTCTGGCACCTACACCCACTGTGGTGATAGCCCCTGTGTCTTCTTACTTGACTCCTCTTATTTGCCCCATTTATCATCTCAATAGTACACCATGGCATTCAGAATAATCTCAAAGGTCAAAGACCAATTGCTGCAGAGATGGAGATATTAAATTAAACCCATGTCTTGGCAGAAAGCCTGGGAGGAAGAAAAGGCCAGTGACAGGAACTAAGGCTCTCATTAATGTGTTGCTGACTTGTCACTTTTATGAAACTCTTGTAAAGAGTTGAACTCTGATTTCAACAAGAATATAAGACAGTGAAGTTCCAGAGGATTTTCTCCAATTTTTCTTGCCACATCTTACTCAAATACATTTCTTCTTTTTTCCCAAGTTCATCCAAAAAGATAGCACTAAAAGAACATGGAAAATGACAAGAAAGTCTTTATTAAGCATTTGTCTGCCTGAAGCATTGACACTTGTCCTCAGGAAGCTTGCAGTTTGTGAAAATATGATGCAGGGTTTATGTGAGGACATGTGTTTCTGTTACATCTGCAGAAAATCAGTTGATGGTGTCCATTTGGACATTTCTGTTCTCGGTATAAATAACAAAAACAAAAACAAAAAAACCATGAGTCAATTCCTTTAAGAGTTATTTACATATCAAAGTGCATATTTAAATAAGTATCCTTTGTAATAAGTAAAAATTTAAATAGAAGAATGCATCAAAAAGCCAGGCTTTGCCAATTCCCTTCTGATAGGCTGATGATCCCAATGAAGACAACAGCTGTCAGTTAAGTCCTTACTACTGAAAATATGGTCCTTAGATCAGCAGCCTCAGCATTACCTGGAACCTGACTAGAAACGCAGAATCTCAGGCCCCATTGCAGACCTACTGAGTCAGAATTTGCATTTTAACAAGATCTCCAGATGATTCATATACACTTTAGGGTACAAGAAAAACAGAGTTAAATGAACTAACTGTGAGTTCGGAATGAAACACATTGTCAGAGACACAATCTGCTTGTTTACTCATCAGTGGCAGATATAAGCTGATATGACTTGCATATGCATTGAATGTACACACTACATTCACATGCATGTGAATTGACATGGATCACACAGACGACGTCATGGCTGCCACTTTAGGGAAACTATGCAGTTAAGGGGATAAGTGAGGAAGGACAGGGTTATTTGTCACAGGGAGCAACTCCTCAGCCTATTTTAGATGATGCTTTCTTGTCAGAAAGGCTTTAAGCTGTAGGTCTAATCAGCCTTTCCACAAAGCCCCCACCACTCTACTCACTTTCTGCTTACCCCAGGACCTTTCCTAGATAATTTATTCCTGAGGAGCAGTCTAGTAGGCATCTGATGTCCTTCCTCTCATGATTCAGACAGCAGGGTGTGTGATGCCCTTGATGGCTGAGGGCCCTTCTCTCTATACTACTTCTATGAAAAGTCATCTTCACCACCTGCTTCTGGGTGACAGACTTTCTGCTCACCCTGGCTCTACAATGGGTGAGGAGTCAGTGGGAATAAGACCTCAACAAGCACATTGTCCTTGAATTATATTACACAAACCATCATAATGCCATCTTTTATTATGCTTCCTGAGAAGCAAATTATTAAATTAAAATTCAGCTAATGTCTCTCTTCTCCATCCAAGTTTATTGGGATCTGGGAAAGTAAAAAGTTACTTGATAGAAGGGAGCAATATAGATCCTGATTAAAAAGACAAGGCTGCTGACAGCTAGGGGCCATGGAAGCTGAGATGCTGGAACTTGCCAGCACCAGCATTTTAATTACAAGATGGCACTCCCCAGAAGATGCCCCCAAATTAACTAACCTGAAAGGGGAAAAGGGGAGAGCAATGCAGGGGCTGGCTGACCCTGATTAAATTGGATTTCATGATGGAAATGATGGTCTCCTCATCTCTGAATGGCATCTCCCGCCCATTCTGCTCTCCACACCCTTCTGTCAGCATTGTCTCCAACTTCTAAATGGCTTCAAAAAGGCAACAAAGCAGGCAGATAATCTAAAATGAGCATAATTTAATTCTCTTCTGTGAAAATTACAAAAAAAAATACTTTAAAAAATCCATTATATAGCTATGTCATGTCTATATAAAATGTATCTTCTGATTATAACACATCTAAGCAAAAGTGCATTTTTCAGTATTTTTTTAATTTAGAAAAGCATATAGAGAAGAAAGTCAAAGTTACTCTTAAGCTCTGAGATAACTGATACTAATATTTTGGTGTATTAAATTTCAGTATACGATGCATGTATGTCTGATACGTGTGTATGTATGTGTGGAGAGACAGAGACAGAAAGATGCAGACAACAATTGTCAGAAAGAGAAATTTGGGATCATAATGGATATAGTTTTATATTCTGCTAAGTTTACTTAGCATTGTATTGTGAAGATTTAAACAATCTGATGAAAAATATTTTCATACTGACATTAAAAAAAGCAAGAACTCAAGCCAGCCTTTGAAACAGTATTAAGAAAGAAAATGAAACAGTTTCCTGAACTAAAACATTCCTGATGGTTTACAGGAAATATGTTACCCTTAAAAAAGTACAGCTACTGATATAACCAACATCTAGAAATTTCAAATAGCCAGAGTTGGACATGAGCCACTATGTTTAAGCATTTGGAAATGAATGTTACAGCACATTCCCAGTGGAACTGCAAGACCATGAAGCTATTCTGAAGAAATCTTATGGTAGTATAGCCATTACCTCAAATCCTTTCTATGACTAAGAGGTAGAAAAAAAAATAAAGAACCAACACCACTAGAATAGAGTCTTCTGGAGCTCACTTATATCCATTTTTCTCTCCCTCTGGGCACAAAAGATAATTCCTCTTTTCCACCTTCTGAGTGGACTACTGGGGCCATGTGACTAATTTCAGTCAATAAGATGAGACCAGAACTGATGTGTGGCTCTTCAAGTACAGGTGCAACACAGATTCAGCACCCACTTGCTCTCTGTGGTAACTATGAAGAAAGCCTTGTTTTGAAATGGCAAAGCCAAAGATCAAGGCAGTCTCTTGAACCACTGATACCGGAGGACAACTGCCCTGGAGAGCCACTCAATTGTATTAAGCCACTGGGGTTATCTGTCAAGTTAGCATGACCTATCCTATCCTAGCAGTCACCAAAAAACAACACAACAATGAATGTGCTATTCCTGCTATAGTAGCTATAGGCTACGATACTTTACAAAAGGAATACAACAATCTACTAACATATCCTTTTTCTCCATCTGTTCACCTGATTATACAGGATTGGTCAACGTGTGAAGGGACCAAAAGCACAGATCAGGGAAGGCAGAATTCAGGACCAGTTGACATTCATCTATTTCAGTGTTTACTAAGGACCTACCACAGGGAAACCACTTTGCAGGGGGTTTTCAGGATGAGGAAAATATAGTCATTCCCCAGTATTTTCAGGAGATTGATTCCATTACTCCCACATATACCCAAATCCACACATACCCAAGTTTCCCAGTGGGTCCTCTGGAACCTACGTATAAAAAAGACAGCCCTCCGTATATGCATGTTTTGCATCTTGCATTTAATTGAAAAAAAAAAAATCCACTTCTAAAAGCCCTCACAGTTCAAACTCGTATTGTTCAAGGGTCAATTGTAATAAGAAACAGTCCTTGCCTCCTGGAAGTTTGAAGTCTAACAGAGAAAACAAAACATAATACTGCAAAGACAGGGTACTTTTAACAGCCATATGACCCTGGGGAGGTCATTAACATCTCTGAGCTTCAGCATCATCAGCTGTCAAATGGGCATGAAAACAGCATCTTCCTTGCTGAAGTTTTGTGAGAATATAATATCCAGTACACTGTCTGACACAGAGTAATTACTCACTGATCACAACCTAGTGTTGTTTTATTGACCTACAGGGGATATTACCATTACTAACCTAGAACCTGTTTCTCCTTCTATTTAAGGAAGGTGGTCCCTCACTGACTGTCAAAATATATGATATCATGGAAAAAGCATGGCTATGCAGGAGTCAGTCCAGAGATAAAAAACCTAGACACACCACCATGGGCCACAGGACTCTGAAGAGTTCTCTTTCCTCATCAATAAAATTGAGATAATAATTTCTTCCTCTTAGGGTCATTGGGAAGAAATCAAGCATATAACTCAAAAATATAAATCTTTCTTACTCCTCCCCGCCTTGCCTTAAGAAAAATGAACAGCATAGAAGATGCAAAACCTGTTTACAACTTAGGCCCTCTCTAAGTATCTACAGACTGTGACATTTTGAGAGGAGTTTACAGCATAACAAGCAAGATGTTTCCAAATCAGGTCTGCTGCATTCCTCTTCCAAAATCATGTAACTCAAAATCCTCTGTTGCCTGAAACTTTAAAATTGTGTTAATTGTTATCCACAATATTTCTTTAACCTGACATAAACCTTTCTTTCAATTTTTTTTTTAGTTCTCTGGACTGAGCTGTTGTGTTAAAAAGTTGATTGAGAAATAAATTGCCTTGAGAAGCAATGAGCAATCAGAAGTAACTGGATTTCCAAGGTCACAAGGGGATACAACGTGCCCAGACCACAAAGGGGCAATGTGGAGCAGGACATGTTATTTCACAATCAACTAGATGTGAGAAGACACCAACCTGACCTTGTATTATCTAATTTGCTGCTGATTCAAGAATGGGATGACATCAAAAATGAGTTCTAAAAGAAACAGCACATCAGAATTGGATGTAATTCCCCTGCTGAGAAGCCGATCCTCTGCTATAATAAAAGCTCCTACAATGACAGCTTTTCACTTCTGCTGGTCCAGGGCTGTTATCCTTTATTTTTTGTTAATGATGACGATGATGTGCTCGGCATCTCTGCCAGGTGGATTTTTCTAGAATGTATGATCCATTCTTCTCTTGAAGAAATGAGGAAGAAGAGCTAAGAGTATGATGTTCTAATAACAGAAAACAGGGCAAGGGTCTTACAGAGTTCATGACTTGAAACCCAAAATCTGGAAAAGTAACCATTTCCCTGTCTTCACTTCTTTTTGACCCCAGAAACCTAAGCATTTGGTTCAAAGATGAGACATGACTCAAATTATCAAGTTTAATCTTCAAGGGATTGTTTTCTCCTGTCCTCCAAGGAGCAACTCTGGAGTCAGATATGTCTGCATGCCAATTAAGAGTACCCCTGCTGACTTTATGAACCTCACTGAATCCCCAACTCCATGCTTGCAAAATGAAGAAAACACGACGTAAGTATTAAATTGTTGGAAGTATTAAATGAGACGTGTGTGTGAAATGTTTGGCAGAGTTGCTGCATATGCAAGTTGCATGTTGACTATCTCCACAATTTAAATGGTATGCCTTGGAGTTGTGCAATGTGAAACCTGCACAACCATACACAGCAGCCCTTTGTTTTTCATTCAACAGTTCATTCATTAAAACATTCACATACGATGTTTCCAAGCACTCTATTCAACTTTCCTTAGTAAGCCTTAATGAATTATTCATCATAAATTTAATTCTAAACCAATTCTTGGATTGCCATGACACCTGTCACGATTTTGTATTTTCTGTCTCACAGTCACTTGCTCATGTGTCGCTTACCCAACACACCCACCATCATTGCCATATTCCAGGGTTTCTGTTCATCACTGCACCGTCTTCCCTAAGCAATCAGCAGAGTGTGGCACAAAGTTTCTTCACAATAGATATCTCCAATTTGAATGACACATTTCTTTGTTGGAGGTGTGGCTGGAATACACTGTGCATGTAACCTCCTGGAAAGCAGGGGGTTGTGTCTCTGTTTTCACTGTAGAATTCCCAGCCCCCAGATCAGTGTCTGGTACACAGTAGGTGCTTAATAAATGTGGAACGAATGAAAAGCTGGAGCGTTGAAGATGTTATATGGGAATAATTCAGTTTCTTGGAAATAACTTATTATTTCTTATTGAATGAGGATTGAATGAAGGTATACAAGATGAAAAACATACCCACACCCAGTCTCAAGAGTGAACTGGAGTAAATATTAGGTGGAACAGCCTAACTATTGAAGAGTAATCTAAAATTATCAATTCTAGCACAGACTTGGTATCTGTTTTATTTAAGGTTCATAAGAAGATATTGTGTTGATAAAAATAATATCATTTACCAAGTACTTTCTATGTTTTGCAACTTCTAATACATTATTTCTAACCTTAATCACAATGCCCTAATATAGCTATTATTCCTGTTTTAAGGACAAGGAAACAAGCTCAGAGACCTTAAGCAACTCATCGGTGCTTTACATGCAGGAAGTGACTGAGCTGGAATTGAAACAGGCTCATCTGGCCAAAAGCCCCATGATCTTTCCATATGAAGAAAAGAGTATATGTGCACATTTGTGCACATGGGCATGAATGTACACAGACGTGTACATTTTACACTGTCAGCTATGGGTTCAGTCAGATATGCCTATAAATTCTTTTATGAAGAAGAGCTCCCTGAACATCTAATGATTTTTTCCTGGTAGTTTTATTTAACTCCAAAAACTTATGTTTTTTTTAATCTCATAAAAATATTCATTATCAATACATCATCTTGATAATATCACTAAAGAAGGAGGTGTCTCACTCTAAGCATTATTATAATATTTCACAGGCAGTCCACTTTTCTAGAAAAATATGCCAATGACCTTTCTAGCCTTTTGCATCCTGGAATTATTAAACCAGGCTGATGAGCAGCCATGACCTGCTCTGTGACCAATACTCTAGGCTGTTTATTTTGGCCTAGAACTCTCAAAGTTGATGGGCCCTGCCCTCAGGAGGGAGGGTGTGTACACAATTCAGTGGGTCACTGCGGAGCTGCCCATATCCTCTTGCCTAATAGAAGGTGGACTTCAGCAGAATGCCTGTCTGGAGTCAGAGGTAAGAGCTGGCACTGGGTCACATGGCTGCTCTGTCTCTCTCTGTGGCAGATGTCAGGGTCTGCAGGGTGTTTTGTTAAAGGAACAAAATGCAATAGCTTCAAGGCACCAGCTCTCTTTCCCACAAAGCCTTGGTCTATGTGGAGTCAAGATCCCTGAGGAACCTCGGCTCCTGGGGGAGGGGAGGTCCTGTTCTATAAGCCTCCAGAGCTCATCACAGCCTGTCCCCATCCCTCCATGCTTGTTAAACACCCAGCATGGTTTTCAGAGGCCATGTTGATGCCATATGTTCATACCACTGAAGCATTTTACTGCCTAAGAAGAGGCACTTAGCACAGGGAAGAGCACATTGTTTTCATAGCTGGTTGGCTCTTAATACTTCCCCAGGAGGCTCTAGGCTCAAAGACAGGGTGTCTGAGAAACTTGGGAAGATGCCAGCAAGGTGAAGGTTTTCAGTGACACACTCCAGGATGTCAGTCCAGCAGGGAGAATGACCCAAGTCATTCATAATAGAATTTTTGTACAAAAGAGGAGAAAAAGAAGAGCCAGTGGAAAAAAATTATATATGCAGAGATTTCTTTTTTAATGGTAGGTAAACATTTAGTTATGTGAGTAACTCTCATTTAATCAGGACTAATTTTGCCCCCTGGGGTTATTTGGCAAAACCTGGAGATATTTTAAGTTGCTAAAAACTGAGTTGGGAAAAAATGGGGAAGCTGCTATTCGGACCAAGTAAGTAAAGGTCAGGGACGGTACTAAACTTCCTATAATGCACAGGATAGCCACAGCAAATGATTCCAGGGCCCCAAATGTCAATCGTGCTGAAGTTGAGAACCCTTGGGTTATGTTAACTCTAAACAGATAAGGAAGTGCTCTCTGCCTGCAGCCTCATTGCACTAGCAATTAAATTAGCCACATTCAAGGCAGTCTAGGGAGGCATGGGACGTGGCTTTGAAAAGTACTATCACCTGGCTATAAATTCTGAGTTTAAATCTTAGGTGCAGAACTTTCTAGCTCTATGGCCTTGGGCAGATTGCCTAACTTCAGTGAGCTTCAGTTTCCTCTTTGGCCAAATGTAGACAGAACCAGCTACACCTAACCTGGCGTGAAGTTTAAATTACATGGGATGACAAGAAAGCATTTAGCACCCTCTCTACACATAGCTACAAATAACTAAGCACTGATTATTATGGCCCAACAAAGTGAGAGGAAAAAAGAACAAAACATAGTTTTTAAGGGAAATCTACCAAATGCTTCAGTAATCTGAGGAAATTTTAGCTTGAGTTTGACAGAAATCTCAAGAATGCTCAGAGCCGTGGCCTCTTTCTTTAGAGGGTTCCTTGACTCCTTCAATGTGAGCCTCACCATCATGTACTCACAGCTTACAGGGCACCTCACTGACATTTATTATTGTTGCTTTGCTCAGCCCGGGTATCTGGACACTTTTGTGTCCAGGTCCCCATTTTCAGTGGCCAGGCATAACCCCAGTGATGGCCTGGTCAGGGAGAAAAGATTGTCGATACATGATACTTAGGCAAATGTTCTGACAGTGCATGTCGTTAGAGGGGCCATGACCTCTCTTCATTGCTCCAAAGCTGAGCAAAATCGGGCCAGATGTAGCCACATCTGCCTTTGGTCTGACACCCCTCCTCCCCCTTCATAGCCAATATCTGCCTTAATGCTGTTACCTCTAGTTGTTAGAGTCCTGTCCTTAGAGGAACTCGAGAGCTCCCTTTTTTCCAAGCCCCAAGAACTTCCTGGCACATGGCTTATCCTGACAGCTTCAAAGGCACCCCAGTAGTGGAGCACCACAGAGCATGAAGAGAGCTGCTTACCCAACCTGCACAGACTGTCTCAAAGGACCTCCAAATTAAAGCTCCAAGGCTAGAAAATAGCTCAGAAACCATCTCCTCCGTTTTTCTGAGCTGGTGAAACTGAAGCTCAGAAACAGGAAGGGATAGGCCTGCTGCTAGCCCATAAGGCAGCTTTGTGAAAATTAGCAAAGTCATCCTACATAGACGGAGGCACTCCTGAGCCACAGTGAACAGCCTGCTGAGCAGAAGAGTCCCAGAGCTCAGGCCCACAGATAGATCCCCTTGTGCTTTAGAGAGGGGTTTGCTCAAAATCACAAAAACGAGTTGGCAGAGAACTGGGATCAGATTGACAACCTCTTTGTACAGACAGGATTAACTACACATGGAAAACAAGTAGCTCCTGAGCTCTTGCACAGGATTCCTTGGTCAAAAAGCTTGGATTTCACACTCCATAGCTAAGTTTTCCTTATGGCCCTTTTAATGATGGAAAGGGAATGGCAAACAATTGCCACGTGTACATTCCTTAGAGACATTTCATATATAGCTGGTGGCCCAGAAAAACCTAGTACCTGAAAAGAAATGAGGAGGCCCTGGTAGCTGGGGAAGGGGAAACCCTAATCACCTAGTTCAGAATCATCATTTAAGAAAGCAAAGTCAAATCCCAAAGGACAGTTTAGTTTTGTTCTGAAATTGTAAACAGCCCGCATAGAATAGCTATGAGAGAATAGGACCTCACAACATTTTTCACCACTGTAATACTGCATGTGACTTCTGTGATGAAATCATATTATGAGGGACAATTTCAATTGGGATTAGAAGAAACATATACCACAGCTTAAGCAACAGGAGCCTGTGTCAAAAGTGTTCCAGTTAATACATCATCCCCTTTGTTCTACGGCCAACCTTATTACTCTCATCTTATCCTTTCATATTCTGAATTTCCTTTTCTGTAGAACCTTGGTGATTTCTGCCCCCTGTATTGCCTCGGGAAGACTTCTTTCTGTTCCTTTATGGGACTGGCATGTTTAATCCTTAGGTCACAGGTCAGCAAACTTTTTCTATAAAGGGACAGATAGTACCTTTTTTAGGCTTTGGGGCCCATATGGTCCCTGTCACAACTATTCAATTTTGCCATTGTAGCACAAAAGCAGCCACAGGCAATATATATAGTCATGGATCTATATCCTTGTATTCCAATAAAGCTTTCTTTTGCCTTTTTTTTTTTTTTTTTTATACACTCTTGCTCTGTGGCCCAGGCTGGAGTCCAGTGGTACAATCTCCGCTCACTGCAACTTCTGCCTCCCAGGTTTAAGAGATTCTCCTGCCTCAAAATCCTGAGTAGCTAGTATTACAGGCACGGGTCATGACGCCTGGCTAATTTTTATACTTTTGGTAGAGACAGGGTTTCACCATGTTGGCCAGGTTGGTCTCAGACTCCTGGCCTCAAGTGATCCGACCACCTTGGCCTCCCAAAATGCTGGGATTACAGATGTGAGCCACCGCACCCAGTGAGCCTTTTAAATAAAAAGATGGTACTAGATTTGGCCCCTTGGTCACAGTGTGCTGATCCTTGCTCTAGGTGGTACTGGGCATGGGTGGGCAGAACCTGAGCTCAACTTATAGACACAAGCTGTGAAAGCCATCAAGAGACTCCTGGGCAAATAGAAATTAGCAGGTAAGATGGCAATGGCGGGAAGAGCTTCCTCTGATTCTACCCTTGACATAATTAAGCTGACAAGAAAATTAAACTGAGAAGATTGATATAATGCAGTAAGAAAAGGGACTTACCTGGAGCATGGATGCTTCATTCTAAGATATATCTGAACACTAGCTTCCATGGCATCTGAGTACTATGACATTAATAAACCAAGAGTCTGCTAGTCAGGTGGTCTCCTTTACATTTCTTTGGGATACTAAAAAGACAACCACCAAAGAGAAGGTCCTAATAACAGCGGCATATTTAAGAATTCATGTATCTTGGCTGGGCACAGTGGCTCATGCCTGTAATCCCAGCACTTTGGGAGGCTGAGGTGAGTGGATCAGCTGAGGTCAGGAGTTCGAGAACAGCCTGGTCAACATGGTGAAACCCCATCTCCACTAAAATTACAAAAATTAGTCAGGCATGGGGGTGGATGCCTGTAATCCCAGCTACTCAGGAGGCTGAGGTAGGAGAATTACTTGGACCCCAGAGGTGGAGGTTGCAGTGAACCGAGATCACGCCATTGCACTCCAGCCTGGGTGACAGAGCAAGACTCCATCTCAAAAATAAAAAAAAAAATAAAAAGAACTCAGGTATCTTGTATTTATTTAGGCAATTACATTGAATTATACCTGAATAACCATAAGTTTTATTTTGTTTTTGTTGTTGTTGTTGTTTTTAGGAGTGAATAAAACACAAGGAGGATTTCTCAGAGGACTAGGGTCTGGAAGTCACTACATTGACTACATGCTTTACGCTTTATTGGGAAACAGGAAACCTCTGCTCATCCGTAACCAACAGACAGCAGCAGGAAGGTGTGATGATATATCTTCAGACATCACAACTCTTCATTTACTAATTATCAGAGCCAAGGTCAACTTTTTTTTTCATAATTAAAAAGTGTCCAGTTTCCCAGATTAGACCATAATTCCCCCAATGTAAAGATGGTATTTTATACTTGTTAATATTATTACACCCTTGCCTAGTATTTTAGAATAATATAATAATTGCTAACATTTTGGGAATAATTATTCAATGTCAGGCACTATTCAAAATGTTTTAAGTCCCTTCTCATTTAATAACCTCACAACAACCTATGAGTGGAGAACTAGTATTATTATTATTCCATATTGACAAATAGTGGCACTGGGACACAAAGAGATGGTATAACTTGCCCAAGATCATGCAGCTAGAGGTGGTGGATCCCAGATTTGCACCCAGGCATGGCAGCCCCAGAGCCTATGGTCCTAACTTCGTATAATGCTGCTTACAATAATGCAACCAATATAGGTGATCAATAAGTATTTGGGGTTGTCAGTAATGACTCTGAGAGGAGGGAAAAAAACAAAGTCTCAGTTGAAGCTCAGCCAAATTGTGCACAATTGTCAGTAAACTCCTCCTGCTCCACTCTCCCATGACATAGAGAATGTTACACTTTCTTGAGGGCTCCTAAAGGGAACTGAGCTCTAAGAGTGGCAGCTGCCAGTGAAGAGCCTTAGAAGACATGTCCACAGCTCTGTAAAGAAAGTCTCTCCTTCAATAGCTGCAGGCTGGAAGGCCCTGGGAATATGCCTACAGCCAGGAATGGAGCACTTTTCCCTAAGGGGACATGGATAGAACGAATGGCCCCTGGGCCAGCCTCCTCCTCCCCAATGCTCCTCCCACCCCCACTCCTCATTTCTTCATCTCTCCAAGATCCTGCTTCTGAGAAAGGCAGGGAACAAGCTCCCTGACTTTCCTAGTGACTGAGGTAAGGGCTAGGGTCACCTGAGAAGGAGGAGGGAGAGAAAGAGGCACTACCAAGCTTGGGCTAGAAATTATGATTTTGTTCATTAGACCACTTGATTTTTCCCTCCTCAGTATCCAGATTATTTCTATTCTCCTTTTTCTTTCTGTTTTTGTTAAAATGTTTTAAACTATATACACCATTTTAATCTCTCTCTTTGTTCTTTTTAACATTGACATTTGGGAGTAGAAAATGTAGTCTAATTATAGTTTTAATTGCATTCCATGGTATATATAAGGAGGGTTATATTTCTATTGTCTTTTAATATATTGTGTTCTTGGCTTATGTCATTCAAAAAAATAGTTACTTAATGTTTTTGAGCAATTGGATAGCTTCTAATTATTTTAGTATTATATACTTCCAAAGTCATTATATCATATCAAGAGAAAGTCATGTGGAAAAAATTTGACTTTTGTTTAACCAAGAATATTTAAAAATGGATCCTATTATTTTTGTAAAATATCTCTGTATTCTTAAAAACAATTTTATCTCTTATTTTTAAAACATGTTTTAACTTCTGTTAAATCACTTCCAATTAAATATGGAACAAATTGTTTGATTTATTCTGCTGCTCAAATATATAATTTATTTATCATTGCATTCTTTGCCTAACATATTTTTTATAATAGGGTGCAAAGATTCTCTGCATCTAATTATTTCAGAGAGTCAAAGAAGCTATACTCTGATCCTGGTTTATCTTTAATCTGCTGCAAAGATAATTGGTCTCAAATTATTGCACATCTCTGGGCTTAGGTTTTTCTTATTTATAACATAGAGAGTTAAATAAAATAATACCAAAATTTCCTTTTGACAACAGCATTCTAGGAGAGCATACAGTGAGGCTTACATTTACCAGCAGGCATATCTTCCCCCTTCCTTTCTGCTAGAAGGCAACCCTTTCAACCAAGTTTCACCTGATAAAAGAAGGGAAGGAAAGCTCCAATAGACTCTAAGAATCAACTGATGTCCTTAGAAGGAAAAGGAGCCCTTTCTTCTAACTCCTTAGACATACACACTCACACACGCACACACCCAACACATATATCATATACGATATGATGTCGGAATGTAAACTTTTCAATAATTGGTCAAAACGTACCAGTTAAGAAATGTGTATCCTAAGCAGCCAGCAAATATTTGATAAAAGGATTGTTTTCTTTACTTGTGGACAAAAATCAAAGGGCCACAAGCAGAGGGGACCTCAACAACCTATATCTCCCAAGCGATGCTGCTGATGAGGCTAAGCCATTGAAGGGATCAAATGGAACAATCACAGAGAAATGCCAGCCTCAGAGGGAATAAACAGAATCTTAAACTTCTACAGCTAGGCTGACAACACAGCATCTCAGCTGGATTTTATGCAAGTCATTTCCACAAAAGATTCAGACGTAAGCCTAGAACTGGGGCTTCTCAGGCACCTGAAAATAAGATATTTCTCCATGGATTGGGAATATTGAAACAATATGATTTGAATTCGTTTCAGCTTATAGCCATACATTTGCTATGAAAATATCCAAAAACACAGGTTAAATGTACATGAGTAAGAAAATGGGAGACTTTTCCAGACCTATATAATTGGACCATGTAAAAGACAAAATAACTTCTAAGATTCTTTCAATCCTGAGCTGTGCAATAAAAAGCAAGCAAAAATTCACTAGCATGCCAGATATTATACCCTGGATTGAACTCAATCATACTAGACCACGTAACCTAGGAATTCCAAACGAAATTCTTGACTCCCAGGCTCTCTGAGATATCCAGCATGTCAGACCATTAGCCTCAGAGGCGTGCTTTGGCTTACCCAAGATCTTACAAAAATTAAAGACTGGAATTTCAACTACCAATCTAGGGCTCACATTTCAACATTCTCTCTTCAACTGAGCTTTCCACTGCCAGCAGGTCTTTGCCTGCAACACAAAGTGACCAATCTACTGATCAAGAATGGGTCTGAGATAGACTAGTTGGCTCCCCTGAGCCCATCACCAGCTGAAGAGAAATGGCATTTGGGGGAAACTGAAGAGGAGATGGCAGTGTCTGGGAGTAAAGAAGTCAGAGGAACCCTGAGAGAGGAAAGCAGGTTCCCCTGGAATTTTATCTTGAAAAACTGGGGTTACAAAAATGAAGACCACTGCACTTTTACTTACATCAATTCCTGGATTGAAATTTTCTCTCCTCTCTGAATGTTAAAATTCTATTTGGAAACCTAGCTTACACTCCTTCTCTATAAGACCTTCTCAGACCTACCCATCTCACAAATTGGTCCATTCTCAGGACTCAAAATGCTTCACCTTCATTCATCTAGCAGTCATGTTCACACTGTCTTGCATCATCACACATTCCTGTTTGGTGACATCATGTAACTATTACATATTATTGCCTTTTCACATGTGTGTACCTCAATTCCTAAATTTAATTTTAACCTTCCTGAGAGTGAAGTCCATCACTATTTTAGATTTTTTTCTCTAAGGCAGCAAATTGCATGCAGTAGGTGTTCAATATATGCTAGCCGATCACATGACTAAGGAAGACAAGCAAAGGAGAAAGAAGGAGCTGGGGAAAGGTGATGCAGGACAAAAATGTCCCTCAGTAGCCGGAAGGTAGACCTGTTGTGAAGGAAAGGGAAACAAAATTCCACACAAGCTAATAACAAACAGTACTGGATAAACAACTGAAAATGTCTGTTGAATTGAAGAAAGGCGGTAAGGAAAGAACAGATGGATATAAAGGAAGAAAAGACTAAAGGAAATGATAAAAGAGAAGAAAGTGGAGATGAAAAGGGAGGAGTGAGAGAAGATGGGAGAAGAGAAGATGGGAGAAGGGGAGAGAGAGAAGGAGAGAAGAATAGAAGAAAGGAAAGATGGAAAGGAAAATGAAAGGAAAGATAAAAAAGGAGAGGCAGATAGGATGAAAAGAAGAGTAGGGAAAATGGAAAAAAGAGGAAAAGAAGGAATAAAGGACAAGTCTTACCCTTGTATTTCTGGATCTTCCATTTTTATATACTCGTTCCCTTTCTATTTCCAAAATAGCTCTTGGTGTCTTAGAGGGCACCCAGCACCTATTTCCAGGCTCGTTGATGCACCTGCATAAAACTGTGTGTGAACCACATTCACTGCTGATTTGGTGCTTCACTGGCCAGCAAACACCATCTCCTGCAAGTACAGCACCACCGATCCTGGGAAGTCAGCCCCAGAAAAGCTGCATTTCAAGGCTCAGGGTGTAGAACTCAAGGACATTTGGGCAAAAGCCTGGGATGCCACTGGCCCTCCACCAGGAGTTACAGTGGGAGGCCTTCTCCTCTTATTAGTGCCAAGGCATCACATGACATGCTCAGCCCACCGGCTTCCTGGGCAGCCCAACAGGGAATCAGGGCTCAGAGGCTCCATGGGGTGGGGGCAGGGGAGAACCTTTGAGGATACTCATTGGCATACAGCCATGCCTCCCTCACTGCCAACTCCCTGAGGCGCTGCTAGCACTCCTCCTCCGCCCACCCTTGAAGACCCAGATGCTCAACTCAGAGTGTGCCCCCAGACAACACAGGAAGGTTGGATGTCCAAACCTTGGCAAATGCACAACTCTTTGTGGTAATCCTAAAAAAGAGCCTACCTAAGACATCCCCATTTGCTCCCTTTTCCCTCTAATGGAAATGCCACAGTGTGTGGGTGTTAATGTATATATTTTTAAAAAAGAAGTTTGCCACATAGAAGGCATCTATTGCTGTGACCACGAAGGAGTTCTTGATGGGAAAAGAAGGTGTATGCTTTAGGGATGTCCATAAACCCCCGAAATCAGATGCACACAATTATGCGAATTTGATTTTTCAGGTGAGAGAGTTCATAGTTTTAGCAGATTCTTCAAGAGAACTGTGGCATCAACAATATTTTAAAACTACTATCCTGTACTCCTGAGGAGAAGCAAAGCAAGTTATCAGGGGTTTGCTAATCAGAAAGAGTGACTGATTAATTTGCCAACTAAGTTTCATGAAAATGCATTTTCTAGAATTAACCTATTTTGCTAAAATGACAACTGAATTTTGAAGTAGGGACTTTCTTCCCCTAGCACACCTCATCTTTATGTCTATCTGTCTGTGTCCACCAGCTCTACAGCCTGTGTCTGCTAGGAAAGACCATTTAAACTTGTAACACTTCATTAAGCACATTTCCACCACCATCACAACTCTCTAAATTAAAGCAAACCAGTTCCAAATGGGCAAGACTTGGAAATGCTCTCACATCTGCCTATCCAAACTCATGCTACAGAAATAAAATGAGCAGCTTTAGAGGAGATTATGGTTTTAATATACCACATCATTGTCATGAAATTGAAAATATCATTGAAAGAATAACTGGGGATATACATGAAATATTTAAGCAAGCCCTAATATAGCTCTGCTGGGACCTGAAGAGTAATTTGATTGCTACAGAATAAAATGAAGCTTAGAAAAATCAGGGCGATGCACTTGAGCAACCACCAAAACGTGAAATAATGAGAAACTCTACTTTATCAAGAACTTTTTAAAAAGCTGTTTGCAGACTCTGCAGCTGTTAATCACTCTTCACATATGGCATGGCTGTCACCTTTATGAATCATGTTTTATCTTGAAAAGATTTTCCTTTATTACCTTTCCATTTGCACATTCCTAAGGAGTTGTGAAGCAAACAAACAAAAAAAGAAAATAGGAAAAGCTCTGAAGTTCTCAAAGCCAGGAACAATATTTACAAATAAAACAGGCAAGAAAGTGTGTTAAAGTTTTAAATTATGTCCAATTTTGTGAGACTAAATATTAGCATCTTCACTTCCGAGCTGCAGAAACAGTCCCATCTCTTATTAAAAAAAAAAATTCTACACTAAGACTACCTTGATTGCACAAGAAATTTAAGCCCACTTTGGTGAGTAGGAGAAATAGTAATATAGCTATTGTTTTAGATTAAAATTTAAATAAATTTGATTCAAATTAATAGGTACAGTATTGCATCAATCTGTGACAAAATGCATCTGAAAAATAAATTTGATGAATGATGATATACATTATTGAGACATATAAAGATATATGTATACAGGAATAGGAAAGGTTTACAACCATATAGTTATAGTTTGTCCATTTACTTTTAAAAACAGAATAATAAAAGCAACTGATAAAAAACTCAGCATTCAGGAAAATTCACCATAATACTCTCCCTTGACGCAATGATGCCACTTTACTGAAATGTAATATTAACCAAATTCATGCTTTTGATTTGCAGATCAAAAAGCAATCCCTCTTTTTTTTTTTTTTTTGAATAATGGTTCTCAAAAGTTCTAATAAGAATTAGAACTGTCAGAAACAAAAAGAAAGGAACAAAGGCTGCCCTTCAGCCAAGAGGACCAGCGATTTATGCAACATTCCTGTATCTGTCTATCTGTCCGTGCCCACTAGCCCTACAGCCTGTGTCGGCTGGGAAAGACCATTTAAACTTGTGACACTTCATTAAGCACATTCTCATCACCATCATCACTCTCTAAATTAAAGTCAAACCAATTCCAAATTGGAACCTGAAGGTTCAAGAGTCAGAATGCAACACAAACTGCATCATGCCAGTGTCAGTCCCATCCTGTTCCTCTTACCCTTCTCTTCCCAAATGGAAAAAAGTAGCCTGTGTCCTGCACATGGGAGCCAAGAGTTTGTGAAGGACTTTCCCCTTCCTCAGCCCCAGGTTGTTCACTGCCTGCCTGCTCTCAGCCATCCCATCCTGCCATAGCGAGTAAGTTACTTACCGCAGATGGGAGGCAGGCAGGGCTGCTCCGTCTGAATCCCAGCACTCCCGAAGGCTGGAGTGCCTGAGAGGAAAACTCTGGGTGCAGCCTGGGATTCTGATGTGGAGGCTGAGGCTGGGGCTCTGCTCACACCTCAGCAGAGCCAGCGTGCCTCCCTCCAAAATGTCTATATTAATAAATGATAACCCCATGGTCAAATCTGTGAGCATGGGGTCAAATCTGTGACAGCGGACAGAAACCCTAGCTGTCTTCTCAGAAAAGGGGGGCTGTGGGAACTCCGGTTTCTGCAGGGTGGCATAGTATATGCTTTGAATTGGGAGTCAGCTACCCTACTCATATCACAGAGCATGAACATTTCTTTCAGGATCACATGGTTTACATTTTTTTTCCCTGGGGGATGCAAGGAGGACAATAAGAGCTAGGTGATCACTATCATCTCGGCCCCACCAAGCAATTCATCCATAGCTCTCCAACTCCCTAGAGTAATTCTGGAAACCAGTGGAAGTGTGATTTTCACCTATGATTTTGGTACATGAGTGAAGGTACTCACAGCAGCTCATCACAGGATGCTGTTAACCCTAGCCCTGCACACCTGGAACATGCCCAAGATTGCACCCACACACGAGGAAATCTCAAACACTGCTGAACACAAACAATAAACAGTATGTTCTTCAACCCCAGCTCCATAAGCCAACTCAGAACAAGCACGAAGCATAACTTTGATGCTCTCAACTCTTAAATCCCCTTGTTTCTCTCCAAGTAAGAGTCTTGATAGCACTGTGACAGCAGATGGTCATGTTTTTTGTACCTGCCTAATAATTCCAGCCGATGCTAAATGAATCTGACTGATGGTGATTCGAGACTATGGCTGTCACGTTGGCACACTGGGATGCAGAGAATCAAAGGCGTTTACGTTTGCCTCATCATCTCTCTTGCTAATATTATGTAGAAGGGTCATGCAAGAAGGATCCTTAGAGATGAAATAAAATACTTTGATTTTATAAATGGGTAAGTGGAACCCACACCATAAGTCATTCATCTAGAAATATATAATCATTCACGCCACAAGTACCTACTGTGTGCAAGATCCTCACAATACATAGCAACAAAGTTCTACTACTTAGCTATTTGGCCCATAGCTCATATTTCAGAATAATGATCCCTTGGATTTTTTTGAAACCTATATATGTTTCCTATATAGGTTCCTGGAGATGGTCAAATAAAAATATGCTCCAAATGCAGGGGTTGGCTAACTTTTTCTGTCAAGAATCAGATAGCAGGCGGTGCACATCATATGGTCGCTGTTTCAACTATTCAGCTCTGACATTATAGGGTCAAAGAAGCTATGTGCAATAACAGGTATGACAGTATTTCTACAAAACTTTATTTATGAAAAATAGTGTGCATACTGCAGTTGATACATATGCTACAGATCGCTGATCCCTACTCTACTGGATCTCATTTGACAATGACCTTTTTTGGGCTGCAGATTTCAAGTTTCCCTTATTCAGATCTTATTTTACCTCAAACCTCCCCATTCATAGAGGTTAAAAATGTATGTATAAAGGACAGAAATCACAGAACAAGGATCTTAGGAAGTAAACTTTGTAACCAGCTATTAGCTATTCATAAAACACAGGAAGGGAATTGGATTCACACTGTTTCTGATCATCCAAGCAAAGTGGAATAGAAGTTTCGATCTAAGTAACCAAGCACCAGGTCTCCCAAACTGGATATTATCTCTTCTCCCCAGCATAGGGAAGATGATGTTCCCATGGGTTTAGGCAGGTCCCTATTATTCAACCCCATAGAAAATAGCTATCAACCATTTCTGCTGAGGACAGCAAGTCTATTTCAGGACTGCTTCGCTTGGCTGGCAAGTCAAATACAGGGCAGACATGGACATGTAGGATCAGAAGGCAGGTCTGGTCTTCCCTGAGCCCATTCCCTGGGCAGGGGTAGGTGAGCAAGGAACAAAGAGGCCCACCTATATTCCCTGTTTGTGCCTGCTTTAGAGAAAAGGAGTTCTTAAAAGCAGCCCTAGCAATCTGCGAAACCAACAGGGTTCATCATTTAGAGTGAGAATATGTATTGTTCACATGAAACCATTGAGTCAAAATTTGAGAATTCTTGCCAAGTAACTCACAACTTTATAAAGAATAAGAAACTCAGGTCAAAGAGTTCCCAGGAGATGGCCCCTCATGGGACAGCACAAATTCCTGCTTGATGTGACATAAAAAAAAAAAAAAAAAAAAACAGGCACAACTTGCCAGTACAATCACTGTTGCTTGGATCTTCCTGCAAGTGCTTCTCTCCAGAAATGTATTTTCTGTACACAAAGATGCTATACAAAAAAAAAAAAAAAATCCATGCTGCCTGAGATCAGCTGGCAGAGATCCTTCACAGTGAATTTCAGCTTCTACTAAAATGACAAACGATCATCTGCACTTTTTTGACTTGTTTGGTGGTGAGTTGTGCCTGATGTCAGACATCTGGATAAAAATTTTAAAGGTTGGTCAGCAAACCAGTGATCTAGATGTCAGATAACTGTTTGATTCCCTGTTTTGTAACTTCCTATCCAAGGATTCACTACATCCAAATAATCACTCTAACCTTACTGCAGCAGCCCCCTTCATCCACTTGTTTCCATAAAAATAAAAGGAAATCTGAGTTCATTGATCACCGATTGAGAACCACATTGAGTTATGTCAGCTCCCTTTCAGTTGATTTTACTCAGTTAAACTTAATGATGCTATAAAGCATTCAGAGTCAGCCAGAGCATCAAAGTGTCTGAACAACCACGGACCATTACACACCAAGAGAAAATATCTATAGAACTTCTCATTCCCATTAGATAACTAATTAAAATGAGGGGAAAGGGCAGTATTTCCATCGTTAACCCATGATTCAGTTGCCAACATCATATAAAAGCCTCAAGCACTTGAGTCCAATCGTTCATCTTTTTTCTCTTGCTTTAACGAGGCAGCAGAAGTGATCCCTCAGCCTGCTTTCCGGGGCTTCCCTTGCAGTACCGTGTACCCAGAGGAACTCAAACACAATGCTGCTCACAAACTTTTATGAGCTGTTATCTTCCAAAATGCCTTCAGCTACATCCTTCAAGGGATAATAAAGCCTCTACATCTTAGTTTGGGCCGTGATTGATACTTTAATTGTTGCTTTTTAAAATAAATAAAGATTTAAAGATTTCAAAAGACAGTTCCAAAGCAGATCAGCCTTTTATTTAACAAGTCACTATCACAAGACATACAGGCTAAAGCTTAAAAGAAGCCCTTGGATTTAAAAAAAAAAAAAAATGTTTAAGAGGAGATGAGAAGTTTCTCATCTTTGATGGCTACAAAAATTATCAAAACATATTCAGGTTCAGAGTCTAGAAAAGATGTTACTATTTGCAGCATGAGTCTGGTACAGCAGTTCTTAAAGGGTAAACTGCTTTGTTTTAATTTCTAATACAGTAAATATTGATAGATTTAATACACATGAACAAAAGCTCTTTGGAGTCTTCAGTGTTTTTTTTTTGTTTGTTTGTTTGTTTTTTTTTTTTTGAGACAGTCTTGCTCTGTCGCCCAGGCTGGAGTGCTGCAGCGTGATCTCGGCTCACTGCAACCTCTGCCTCCTAGCT
>NW_012114141.1:240977-261440 GCF_000951035.1 Colobus angolensis palliatus | reverse complement strand
AGACACAGTCTTGCTCTGTCGCCCAGGCTGGAGTGCTGCAGCGTGATCTCGGCTCACTGCAACCTCTGCCTCCTAGCTTCAAGAGATTCTCCTGCCTCAGCCACCCGAGTAGCTGGAATTACAGGCGCACACCACCACACTGGGCTAATTTTTATAGTTTTAGGAGAGATGGGGTTTCACCATGTTGGCCAGGCTGGTCTCAAACTCCTGACCTCAAGTGATCTGCCCACTCTGACCTCCCAAAGTGTTAGCATTACAGGTGTGAGCCATCGCACCCAGCCCTGGGGTCTTCAATAATTATTAAGAGTGTAAAGTACCCTGTGGATCAAAAGTCTGAGCACCTGTGTTTTAGTGGAAGGACTCTACATTTTGGAGCAAAATGGTTTTTAAGAGTTTTATTTGTCTCCTCTGTCTCCCACTTGCTGTGTAATCACGGCCAATTTACTTGGCCTCCCTGGTCTTCCATTTTTTATACATCAGGCTAATCACCCTTATAATTATTTGCTCAAGCATGTCTTCCTTGCTGAAACATAATATCCAGAAGGTCAGGATTATGTCTGTTTTGTTAATCCCACAGTACCAAAACCTAGCACAGCACATTACATGATGCATGATAAGGTTTCAATAAATAATCATAAACTGATTGACAGGGTGGCTGTGAGGCTTAAATAGAATAATGTGTATAAAGTGCCCCGTAAGGTACCTGGCAGATGGCAAATGTCATAGGTGCTCAGTAAATGCCAGATCCCTTTCTTTACCACTAATGCTGTTCTCAGTGATACCACAGAGAGAAAATTCATGGCTTGTCTGTATAAAGTAAATACTTAAGGCATTGGTTCCCAAAGTGTGGTGTCCAAACTAGTAGCATCAGTATCACCTTTAGAAGTTGTTAGAAATCAAATTATTTAACTCCTACCCTAGACCCACTGAGTAAGAAATTCCACAGGAAGGGCCCATCACTCTGGGTTTTAACGAGCCCTCCAGGAGATTCTGAGATTCTGATTCATCCTCAAGTTTGAGAACCATGGCTTGAAGATAGTATTTTATGCCAATAACATTTTAGACTTTTATAACAGAGAGATACCTAATACGTTGTCTGATGCTGGCAACCGAAGATCCTTCTGGGACAAGGGCAGGGGAAACAAAGTCAAACACAATAAATTTCTGCTGCTGGTCTTGTAGGGTGGAATGACTGATTTTGTATTTCTGCTGCTGGTCTTGTAGGGTGGAATGACTGATTTTGTATTTCTGCTGCTGGTCTTGTAGGGTGGAATGACTGATTTTGTATTCTGGTTGTGTTCCTGGGGCCAGTACTAAACATACCTTTCATTTGAAATGAAGCTGGAACCATCAGAAACAGAGGAAGTTTTATCTTAGAGAAACTCCAGCATAACCCTTGAGTCACCTTTTGTGGCTGGGCATAAAATTTGTGAGTAGGAACAGAGAGAGAGGAGGGGAGAAAAGGGAGAAGAAGGGTAAATGATTCAGTAGCTATGAAAAGCATACATTTTGTTGTTGATATCTACCGTACCTTCATAAACACACTTCTAATTTTCACAGTTGCCCTGCAACACAGCAAACCACTACCATTAGGGTGATTAATTACTAATAAGCCTCTAGTTTGTGAGAGATGGCACCAGCAAATAAAGCTTGCAATGTGAGTAATTTCCAAGTGACAGCAAGCTTCACAACCAGCCTACTACATAGACACAATCATTATTCTCATTTTATATCTGTGAAAACTGAGCTTCAACAGGTTAAGCAGGGCTGAAATCCAAACCTAGGAATTCCTGACTTAAAATTTACGCCATTCGCCAATAAACAATCTTACCTACCTATATACAACACACAGAATAGTCTTGCAAATATAATGGAGCACATTTGAGGTGAGGACTATGATTTAAAGTCAATGCATAAACTACAACACACACATAGTCAAAATAATCCTTGAAAAAATCTTATAAATTTTTCATGAAGTACAATATATGCTGTAGTACAGATACAACTATGTGCAGTAGTAATATGTCTATATAACTGCATATATTAATTTGAATTATATGATAAAGAGTCAATCAAAATATAATAAGAATATTTTTAATAAATGAGAGCAGGTGTAGAATAGATTTTGAGTAAGTTAAAAGCATGCTTTGCCTGGATGCAGGATATTTGCTAAGGGAATGGAGATGCACCCAGAGTGACAGAGGGAGTATCCTATGGGCCAAAAAAGTTCTAGATTCTCTGGAGTCATATCAAGAAGTGTGATATACAGTTGCTACTTGGAAAAGCTTGCAACATGCTACAGACATAGTCATATCTATGAATAACCATTTAACAAGGCACACAATGCAGCGGCTGAAGCATAGCTAGGCCATAAGAGGATATGATAAAGAGAATTAACTTCAACTTGGAGAATCCAAGCCCAAGAAACAAAGATCATGTGAAGCATGGACTGGATAAATGTGCCCTGGTCTTGGAATTGGAATAGGGATACCCTAAATTTTGTTCCTCTTCCTCCCAAGTTGCCAGTGCTTTGACATTGACCAAATTATTTATAAAACAGTACTAATAATATCTAACCCACAGAATATATACTCTTAGTGACCTGTGTATGTATTTATATTTATATAATTAAATAACTTTATTTTTCTGCAAGATAAATACATATTATCTAAAATAAATTAAAATTACTTTTTAAAAGAAGTACTATATCTCACTTTAAATCTTCTCAGGAAGGATGGAGAGTAAGGTTGGAAAAGTAGGAACAAAATATTTAGTGCATACATATGATGAGTCAAGGCCTATCTTCTAAACCTTATACATATGGTTTAATCTCCATTTTTTTTACAAATGAGGAAATAAGGCAGAGAGGTTTAGTAATTTCCCCAAAGCAAAACAGCTATTAAGTGTCAGAGCTAGTGTTCAAGCTAAGTATATTTACTTTTAAAGTTTAAGCCCTTATCACAACAAAACTTAACAAATATTTGTCTTTATCAAACTGTATTGCAACCCAGTGATTTCTTGGCACATTTCCTGATAGGCGTGAGGAAGAAAGAAACAGCTTAGTTCATTCAGTCAATCAAAAGTTTTTGAGCAACTGCTAGGTACCTAGCACTGTTTAGGGTTCAGTTGTGAGCAAGACAGAGTCTTGACCCCTTGAAGCATGAAGTGGAGAGGAAAGGGTAGTGTGGTGTGGCATGGGCCAGAGAAGAACACAGGACCAGGAGTGAGGAAGCCTTTAGTCTCACTTCTGTAACTTGGCCACCAACGAGCTTGAGTAAGTCACTTCACCTTGCTGAGTCTCTTTTTTCTTATCTGGAAAATGGGAGGGGCGTGCATAATTTTATGCCAAGTTCTCACATTCTCTTATTCCATAAGAGGCATTTATTTTCCCAGCTTTTAAAAATTAAATCAGGTTAGGAGCTATCATGAGTGTTATTAGTTGCCAAAAAATCAACTATTTCCACTCTTTTCCTCTTATCACACCTTTTCTCCAACATGATTCGCCATCAGTCAAGTCACAGGACATAAATGGCACCAAGCAAAAGAAATCTGACCATGGCTTCTCAGGAGCTCTGCAGTCTACCTGGCCAGATAACGTTAACACACATGATCAAAGGTATCCACCCCTGGTTTCACATTAGCACAATGTCGGGTGCAAAACTCCTTGACTTTTCCATTTTGACACAGAGATTTATGTCTCTAAGTTACCTGTTGAATCAACTGCTCCAAAGATAACAAAGACATCACCTCAGTCATCTTGCAATGCTTGTGGCTGCTAACATATTAAAAGCCTTCTCTGTCTTTAATGATAATGATAAAGCATAGTTTTTGACCATTCTATTGCCCTTATTTTTCATTTTTGTGGATATTTGTGTGAAACACATCTTTCAATATTTTTAAAACAGAGCTCTTATTTAGATTGTTTCAAGCCCATCATTTAATGGTAAAGTTTCTTGGTTATGTTTCTACATTTTCTTCCAAATCATTTTCTGTTTAAATGAATTAAGTCAATTATTTAGGCATTTATTTCATGATATTGATGAAATTACCACATACAGGGCATGGTGCCAGTTGATTAGATTTGAGAATCTCTATTGGCACTGTTAAGAATATATATAAATCAAAGTGCCTGCTGAATGAGATGCCACCCCTCCACTTCTCCCTCAAAATTACCTTCTGTCCACCAGCTTCCTTGAAATACAGGGAGAGGAAAAACACCTTAGTGTAACAGGACTTATAAAGGCCCAGGTCCTTTGAGACAAACCAAATGTCTCCTTTATCTCTTACCCAGCATCATTTGTTCATCTTTCTCCTCACATTTAACACCACAGTTTCAATGTTTCTTTTCACCAGTCTGCCTGCCCCTCAAGTTTTTATGTTTATCCCCAGTGCCTCGCACAGCTTTTGACATAAATGCTGTGACCAATTATTATTCAACAGATAGATGAATGAGACCCTTCTGCTGAGCAGGAAGGGGTAAAAGATGGGGAAAGGGATAAGAGATGGGGGAAGAGGCCCATTTAAAAATACAATAGTGATAGCAAATAATAATCACAGTGAACCTGTGTTAGCTCCTATTGTATGCCAGGCATTGTATATATTATTGCTAACCTTTAACAAAAAGGAAAAATGGTGAAAGTAATTTTTCTCTTCTTACAGATCTGCACTTTTTCAGTAAGGTAGCCACTAGCCACATAGGAGCATTAAGCACTTAAAATGTGGCAAACCTCAATTAAAATGTGCTATAAGTATAAAAATACATGCTAGATTTCAAAAATTTAGTACTAGAAAAAAAGAATGTAAAATGTCTCAATAATCTCCATATTGGTTACATGTTTTTTAAAATATTGTGTTAAGTAAAAGATATTATTATTATTTAAAAAAGAAAAGGATGAAGTTTGGAGAGAACTCCCAAGAGAATGGACACAGGAAGTAGCATTTACCTACCCACTAAAATGTCCGACGCTTCTAAACACCTCACATTTACAACAATTACTAGCCCCATTTTCCGGATTCTAATACTCGGATTAAGTGATTCACCCAAATACCTGTATTTTGAAAACTGTAGCCCAGATTTAAACCAGGTATTTCTGGATTCAGAGTTCTTCCGATAACAGGTCCAAATGTAAGGAAACAAAGGGCAATCAGACCCCAAAAAGGCCTGTCACGAGGAGTTTTGAGAGCAGTCAGACTGTCCAGTCACGGAGCAAGCTAACCAGGCACCGGAAGAGACCACCAGATGCTCAGGGCAAAACCTTTTGTCCCCTCTCTGCCGCGAGGCAATCCAGGCGGGACGGTCAGATGCACCTGGGAGAACCAATACCCCCAGGCCATGTCTTGGGGTTGGGTCAAACTCCATTCCTTATCCTAGAAGCCCTGCTTATGCGTCCCGGAGGTGGACTCCGCCGGTGCTCTGGCGCCCTCTAGCGATTGTCCAGTCTAATGCCAGCTCTCTCTAGTTCATCCTTCTAGACTCATCACCTCCTAGGGCTTGCCCTGCCCTGGAATCCTGCCAGCCTGATTTTGCTGCTCCTCTATCTCAAGGTGCAATGAATTGTCCTACAGAGGTTTTGGATTTTTTGGATAAGAAAGAGGTCTTCTGGTCAATAAACCTTAAACCTGAGGTTTCTAGAGTTAATCCGAAATACTGTATTTTCCCCCTGACATTTCCAAGGAGAAATTTCTCTAGTTTCCTAATAAGGAAAACAAAGTTAGAAATACTGTGTTCTGAGCCAAAGATGCAAAAGCAACATTTAAGAAAGTTTATTCTTTTTGAATGAAGCTTTAATTTAAAACAGAGTAAAGGATTCCCATGTGTGTTCCTGGAACTATAAACACTCATAAAATCTCTTTGTTTACTTTATCGACTCAGTTGTGACATTTAAAATAGAAAGCTAAGTCTATGCATGAGCAATTTTTTACAGAACATGCACATTAACAGAGATGGCTGCAGACAATGACTTTGTACAAATTCAATCACATTTATTGGGTAAATATTGCACTGGCTCCAAGAGACAGCAATGTAATAAGTCCCAAGCCTACTCCTCCTAACACTCTAATGGAGGTGGGAGACACCCCCGCAATCATCCCTAACTCATACTTAATAAAGATCAGCAGTGCACATGGTGCCAGAGATTGGCGCCACTGCTGTAATTATCTCCAGGGAACTTGAGTTTCTTTTTAAGGGGAGTAATCAGAAGGGTTGTTGAATGAATCTCCTGATTTTGAGAAGTCACTTATTTGAGCTTTAGTTTCTACATCTGTCAAATTAAATTGCTAGAGTCAATAGATGATCCCCAAGCTCTCTTCCAGTTCTGAGAGTCATAGAACATGCACATTAACAGAGATGGCTGCAGACAATGACTTTGTACAATTTCAATCACACTTATTGGATAAATATTGCACTGTTGAAAGTTGTTGTTCACAGTTTAGAGATGAGTCCATCACAGATCAGCTTAAATGGGCTCCTCTTCCAGCCCTATGACTAAAATAATATTACTGGAATAAATTTTCCCAAAGAAGACATCCTTATCACTTTATTTTCAAGACTTGCCTTCCAACCCTCAATATTTACTGAGCTAAAAGCTGATGGTTCTCAAGAGGGTTTCCAAAGAATACAGCAGACAAATAAAGGACCTCCCTGGATATGCCGATTTAGGAGAAAATATATACAATATATCACATGTATTTAGTAGTTCATACAGCAAACAGAAAGCTCCCACATAACTGCAGTTTCTAGTACAGAAAAAAGAACCCTGAAAGTATATGTTGGCGCTACTATGTTTTTATCATGCAGTCACAAGTTTAGGAGATATTCACTGCTTGAGTTTAACACTAATTGAGTCCTTACTATAGACTGTCTATTTCAAATGACATACAAAAGATAATGCATCTTACCTAACCCATTTATTGTGCTTGATTTTTGGATTTACCATCAACCTTCACATAAATACTTTATCCAAAAAATGGATGTGTAACCCCAACCTAAATTATTATCATCATATGCTTCCTTCAAAATAAAATATTATAAGATTTTGGAGACATCTTAAAAAGAATTAAAATCAGTAATATATTCTTTGCCATCTACATTCAGTCAGGAGAAAGGCAACTCTATTATTACATGTTGGAAGATCAGTTTTAATGCACCAAAGAATGGTCTTGAACTATGTGACGTTTTATTTTGAATGCATTTAAATTTTTCTATTTTGATGTTTTGTAAATCTAGTATACTGGCTACTGTTGCCAAGGAAATATGACTTTGGGTTACTGCATGGATCTGCAGGGGTTTTTGTTTTTCTTTTAAAATATTAACAAGACAAAAATGGAAAGATCAAATATGGAACACAAATTTAGCTCTTTCTCTCTTTAAAGTGCATGGAATACAGATCTTCTTGCACATCGCTGATTTAAAAATACAAAGATGCATGAAGTGATTTTTCCCAACTAGTGTAGAGACTTTTACCAATTAGCCAAGTTGATATTATCATTCTTTGTTCTGGATTCAGCCCACTCGGAAAATGTGTGGCATTGATTACACACAACACTGACTGCTCATCTTCAATAAGTTCATCTCTAAATGAAAAGATGCTTTCTTTATATGGATAAAGGTAACATAATGGTCTACAGTGTTGCAGTTCAAAGAATTTTCAAAGTGAAGTCAGAAAAAAGCATGGTGCAAACCTTATAAATGTGTTCAGTATTAATTCCAAAACATTCAAGTGCATATGAGAATAAAGATTCCACCATTCACCCATTTTTTGGTCTGTGATTGTTTCTGATAGTCAGTATGACCTCAAGGCTTTAAGTCATAATAATGGGCTTAAATCATCTAATTATTAAAAAGAATCCAAACTTTTTTCTATTTTTTTGGAATATTACATAAAACTTCTCTATAAACAGATAACATCTTTACTTCCTACTAACTGAAATGAGTTATTTTTAATTAGAAATATGCAAGCAGATTAAGACATACTTTAGAACAAACACCTTCTAATTAAAACCTCTAAAACCAGGGTCCCCTTAAGACAAACCAATAATTCAAGCAAAATGTCATGTTGCTACTGGAGACCTGGAGATAAACAGGAAGACTTTTAATTTCTTTTTACAGTTGAGAAACAACTTAGAGCAACTATTTTCAAAGAAATTCTAGTAAAGCAACTATCTCACACTGGGAAGATATCACAGCTATCTCACTGTACCCCATCTGCGCCTTCTCCCAGTCAACTATGCTGGGCCTGTGTCTGGAAGAATAAAAACAAGGCTGACCACTCACAGGAAAGGCATAAGTTTGATGACCATGGGAGTTTTTACTTGTTAACACATAAGTAGAGGTTTGATTCGATTACAGGCAATCTCTTCTCACACAATCATACAAAACTGCCCAGGATTAAACATCTACTATTGCTATAGACCAATATATCCTTTTATGTAATGTTAATGGAAAAATCACCTCATTCTGATGTGTTTTGAGTTTGATCCTCTAAAACCATAAGAATCTTCCCACGAGAGATAATTGAGAAAATGTTGGCCTTTATTAGCATGCACTATTAACACAGGTGTTCTGACTGCATTTTCCAGCCCTCCCTCTATTTTATGCACTTCTCTACATGTGAGAACCTTTGACTAACTCTGAGTCCTGACCTGCCAGAGTGACTTTGTCAGTCTCTCTTTAAAAATGGGCAGGTGAATAAAATGAGTTCAGCCTAGAAGCAGCAGCTCAGTAAGGGAAATGAAAATATCAGAAGTTATCTAATCACAGCCATAGCCATGCTGAGCTTCATCTTATCTTTTGGTTAATAAAAAGAAATGGGACCTTCCTAAACTTGAAGGGCATCAAATTAAGTTTTTGCTTGCCTCTGGCTTTTGGGGGGATATGCTATGTGGTTTAACCAGTGCATACGAACTACAAAAATTGGCATGGATTCAAAGCACCTATGTCATAGGAAAGTGGGTGTTTCTTTTTCTGTTTGTTTTGATATAAAGCAGAAAATAAAACACAAAGGCCTTTGAGAATAGGGATTGTTAAGGGAATAGAAGAGTAGGGAGAAAAGAACACTTCGTTTGAAGTTAAGGTAATTGTGTGTGTGTGTGCGCGCGTGTGTGTGTGCGCGCGCGCGTGAATGAGCAGGGTTTAGCTTCATTTAAAGAGAACACATTAAAGTACCTCGGACAGCTCAAAAGGGCTGTTCAGGAAGCAAAACCAAGTGAGCCAAGAAAAACCTTAACAGTGCTTTTAAAATCCCTGACAAAGCAGCAAGAGGATGAAGAGCTGGTTTTGCATAGTTTTGAATACAGGATGTAAAGGTGCTGAAGCACCTTTTCCCACAAGTCACTGAAATCCTGTGAGTGTGTGTGTGTGTGTGTGTATGTGTGGAGAGGGAGAGGTTCTCAGATATTTTTCTTGCAAAGCTTCCCAGAGCACTCTCCCTTCCCCAGCCCGCCCTCGCTTTACTCTGCTCACCTTTCCCCCCCTCCACTTCCCAACCCCCCACATCAAGCCCTTCATAAGTTTGGGCCCCTTGGATCATCTCTGCCGCCTGTGAATTTTCCCTGGAGCCTGGCAGGTTCTGGGGCTGAAAGCCAGTCCGCCAAGGCGCCCTGGGGCGCCCCGGGGGCGCGGTCAGATTTGGAACATAGAATGGGAAATAGGGTCTTAAAGCCCACCTACTCCAAGATAAAGGAGGAGCATTTTTCATCAGGGTTTAGCCAGTTCCTCACCGGATGATTATCAGCACTCACTTGACTTGCCGTGGACCACCTCCTAATTGTCTCCACTGGATTCAGCCCTAACAGTTCTCGTGCGTCTGTGATACCACGCGGGGTCGTGAACTTACTCAGCTGTGGGTTGGTTTCAGTGATCCCTCTAGTCCCGTCCCCCGTCTGCCGTCCCCCTTTCCCTCTGGCTACTTTATTCAACACAGGAAGAAGCGCTAAAGAACTGGGTTGAATCAAAGCACTTGCAAGCCTATTCATTAGTTTTTAACACTGAGAGTCCCAGAGGCAACTAAATATTATTATAACCTCATTGTAAGAAGTGTGGGGAAGGAGGTTGAGAGGTTGAATCCAACCGCAGCCAGGTCAAGCCATTGGAAGGGACTACAATGTCCCACAGCTTTCTCACTGTCAGAGAGGAAGCTGCAACTTCAGCCAGAACTCTCTTCCCCTCCCCTTCCCCGATTTTGAAAAAGGTACCCCTTCTTTCGCCTTCGGGACTTCCCTGACCTGCTCCTCACCCGCGCCCTGCTGTCCCCTCCCCTCTGTGGTCTTTCTCCCCAACTCCATTCGCCCCACCCCACCTGGGCGAGGTGGGTGTATGTCAGAAGGCGAGAGGTAGGGGATGGAAGTTCCTTCAGATTAAAGACGTTGCTTGCTGCTGCTTTTTAAAACAACAACAGCAATGACAAACAAGCAAATGTGAGCGAGAAGCAGTGCATCTCAAAAGTTGGTCTTGCTACACAGCAGCCCCAACAGACTTTGCAATCGCAGTGCCCCAGGAACACAGGAATGAAGAGTTGGCATTTCCTTACCTGGGTGTGCCAACCTCGAAGAGTGGAGAGAGAATTCAGCCCGGGACCAGGTCTGTCCCGCCCCCAGTATGCAAAATCCGACTTTGAAGTGGAGGTGGTTGATGGTGTAGTTACGTAGTGGTGTAAGGGGCGTCGCACCTCCTTCCCCTCTCGTTCTCCGAGGTCAGTTTAGCAGCAGCGGCTGGGAAAGGTGCTGAGAGCAGAGTTTGGTCTCTCCGGAAACCCTGACTCCATTCTCGGTGATGGGGGTGGGGGAAGAGGGTGAAAATGTTGGAGGTGGCAGGTCGGCTCTCAGTTAACTCAGAGAGTAAAGAGGAGGGTACTAAAGAAAGAGGGAGGGAGTGGAGTGGAGCGAGGGAGGAAGGAAAGGAGGATGGCAGAAAGAGACGGGGATGAGCGGGTGGCGGGGAGATGGCAGCTTCTTACAGAGAGATTTCCACCTTCTGACGAAACCCATGCACCCAGCAACCCGGCAAGAGACTAGTTCCGAAACCTCTGCGCGAGCGCCCCCTGGGGGTTGCTGGCGGAGACAAACATTGCCCCGGGAACCCGAGCTCAGGGCCCCGCCCAGGCCTTGGCGGCGGCGCTCTCCGTGATCCTGCCGCGCCCACAGTCTGGGCTTTCTGCTCAGCTTTGTCGCTCAACTGGGCTCCTGGGGACACTTGATTTAGATCTTCAAGTGCTTGGTCTCCATCTCTACTCTAGGGTGGAGCGGTCATATCGCGGCGGGGGTGTGGGGGGAATGAGAGTTACACTTTTTGGCACACACTAAAGACAACTTTTTAGATGGGTGCTTAACTGTCACCAAAAATGGTAAAGGTGTTGCTCGTCTCTGTATCCTCTTGTGCCTACAAAAGTGTCTGGCATATGGCAGGAGCCTGGTAATTATTTTTAGTAAGTAATGCATGAGTAAATTAATGGACAAAGAGTATTTTCTTCGTCTCATGATGCGTTTCTGAATACATCTACCTTACAGCTAAGATAAAGAAATACTTAGGGAGTACCCATGCTTAGAGATAGATATAAATATGTTGTCTCACGTAGGGGATAACCACCTCCACATGTTATAAAGCACTTTAGAGAGAAAGTATGGCCTTCCTATTTCAAACATATTCATATTCAGACAAATGAACTTATTCAAATACAGGGCATTGTTTCTGATTATGTCTGCTACCATAGACAAACTAGACAACTAAATTCTGTCCGCACACTGGTGTTGTCAGACTCACAAATTGGACTTTGGAATTAATGAAGTAAAGTGAATGACCGTCTCTTTCTGACGTTGGGATGGTATAGAGTGTGTTACATCTAACATGGAGGGGAGATGGAAGGTCTTCCTTCTCACCCTATTAAGGGGATATCTAACAAAGCCTCTCTTCAGGTTGGAGCGGATTATCAGCCAAAATCTTTTCACTAATTGTAGAGCTCTCAATTTCAAAGTCCAGAAAAGGAGAAACAATAGGGTAAGGAGCAGGACCCTCTCTTAATTGTTCTATAGAAGTAGTCAGAAAGATCTTTGATAAACAAAGGGACAACATTCTGACAGAATATAAATAACATTTTTCTTCCTTCAGTCACCTCTAAAGCCTTTCTGAAATAGGATAACACTAAACATGAACCCTGGAAAGGACCTCAGGGAGCTTCTCTGTACACTGAAACTACCACATAAATCCTTGGATTTGCTTTGATTGCAAAAACTTGGGTCACATGGTTATGCACAAGTAAATCATTGTGACCTTTGGATATGGAATTACACTAATAGGCCAGGACTTCCACAATGTCTGGGAGCATGTGGTGTCTTCTATAGCACTCCTGGAGCCAGGATGGAACCCCACCTGATCTACACGCATTGAGAGTGAGACATAGGGACAATTCTCCTAGGGATATTCAGGGTCCTCCTACCAGGAAAGGGGAGATGGACGCTAAGCAGGCAAAACCAGTGTATGATTACTAAATATGAAAATGTTAAGTCCAAAAACATTACTTCCAGGTTTTGTTAAGGGGTAGCCTCAGAGATGAACTCAAAGTTTGAGTTGGATTGAACTTGCAAAGATGAACGAAGAAGAAGGAAAAGTCATTATGCATTTCTTTGCATGTTAATTGTATCCTCTAAAATTTAATTTCTATGAAGGCGAGTGATATGTCTGTTTTGTTGTCTTGTTCATGATTATAACCCCAATGCCTAGAAAGGTGTCTACCACCTAGTAGGGAGTGAACAAACATTTATAAAATTAAAAATAATGTAAATACCTTAGGGACCATTCAGCATAAACTTCTTATATTACAGGTGAGAGAAAAGGAATTAAGATGTGCTGAGCATGTACTATTTCTAGGCAATCTGTTAGGCACTCTACTTACCATCCCATTTAATTTTTACAACAACCTGCCCAAGAAAGTTTCACTTTATCTACAAAAATAAATCCAGGATTTGGGTGGTTGAAATGACCAGACCAGGGAACACAATTAGTTAATGGGAGGATAGGGGTTGTTCACTGAAGCAGTCTCTAAAGGGGTAGCTAAGAATGAGTGAACACATGGACCACAGAGAAGAAGTTATAGAGTCAACGCTCATAGGGAAAAAGAAAAACAACATAGTTATCTTTGGCCCTATACGTTAAAAGCATAGATACACAAACTAAACACAATGCTACAACTTGTGACAAATATGGTTTCCTTTGCCAGCAGGCTTCAGCTCCCTAATTAGAAACAAACAGTTGCCTGCTCGCCAGTGTGCAGAAAACATGTGCAGCTTTATGCCAGAAACTTGGAATTTTTTCTCAAGGCATGACACTGAAGGTAAATTCAAAGAGGCTTTTTACAGGGCACATAAAGCAGAATTTACTCCCACCTCTTATATGAAATCAACAGCTCATCTGTACAAATGAAGATTTGTAACCAGCTAATAATCCGTGTTTTCAATCACTGCCTCCACAGCAAGTTGCCCGCCAGCCACAGTCCCTTCAACAATTGTAACATCAAAATCCCCTTGTCTCTATCACTCACCTCCTCCCAACTCTCCTTTTAATGGATTCTGAGCTGCTGGGTTCTACAGCCATGGCCAAATTTATCTAAAGCCAAGCCACAGTCACTGTGGCCCTGGTGTTCCCAAGTTGCAAAGGAAGCTTCAGCTCTGGGTAGATTCACTCGCCGGGTCTCTGTTGATAAGAGGAGGCATCCGCTCAGTGTCTTATGCCAGTATGAAAGGCATCTCACCCATCAGTGTGACAAGTGAAATGCTGGAATGAAGCCAGGGAACAAAAGGGAAGAAATGTGGATTCTTACCAGTGCAGTTGATACCATTTTTTTAAGGGGAGCAGATGATGAAGGGGAAAAACAGGCAGAGAGTCAGTGCCCTGCATCAAAAACCTTGGATCCTTCCCTGAATGAGTCAGGGTGAGCATTTTGTTTTGGAATTGAATTTCCGTTTTCTTTTCTTTTGTAAGAACTACTCAAGGGAACTGTTGTAAATAACAGGATATATTTTTGAGGCTGTGGATCATATTAGAACCTTGGATTTCACCCCAGGGCTATTTACAGCTCAAAATTTTGTTTTGTTTTGTTTTGTTTTTCCATTTCAAGTGATTTTTGAGAATTGGCTGACATGTCTTCCTCTGGTGTTTCTGTGTATGCCTGGGGTATGATATATTACTGGAGAGCGGAAAGGAACACTCTAAGAAAAACTTCTTCTAAGATGCTAAGAGTCAAGGGAAAATGAACATACATGTTCCAAGCTGATGCAGAAATTAAATATTCCACTGTCCGTCATTGCTTTTTATGGGAACCCTATACCACCTGTGGTGCCTCTGACACTGGGTAACAATTTGTGCTACAAAAGAGCACTTTATACTTCTGTCTACCAATAGGTGGCATCAAAATCTCTCCAGCTTTACTTTCCTGTATTTTAAAAACCATAGGCAGAGGGCATTTTCTTTCTGAGATTTTACATTTTATCATGAGTGATGTTATAAAGGCCACTAAATAGCTCTATATTATTTCAGAGGAGATTTTCCTATTTGCTCTATTAATGAGGTCTCCCGATCATCCCTCTGAGCCTCAGTTTTCTCATTGTAAAAAGAAAGTATTTGAACTCCAGCTCCAAGATTCTGCTTTTTAGCTACATAATATCTTCCCAGACACACCATTTTTCATGCCTATGATAAACCCATTAGGACTCCATTCCTCTGGGCTTAAGGAATATTAGCAAGCAAATATCCCTTGGTTGCAGAGGCTGTTATTTGCCCAGCCTATATTCATTTGTGTTTGTTTTTCCTTACTAAGAAAAACATAATTTTGTGGAGGGTAGCAAAATTCATTTTCCAGCTTTTCTTGCAGATGGAGTAGTGATGTGATTAAGATCTAGCCCTGCGCTATTTATTATGGTAGCCACTAGACACATGTATCTATTTAAATTTAAATTTATTAAAATTAAGTAAAATTAAAAGTTAATTTTGTCAGTTCCACAAGTGACATTTTAAATGCTAAATAATCATAAGTGGCTAGTAGCTAACATCTTGGATAGTTCAGATATAGAACATTTCTATCATTGCAGAAAGTTTTGTTATATAGCACTGATCTAGCCATTGAAATGTCAGTAGAAATTACAGGGCAGTTTCTGTGAGAGTTTTCAAAGGGAAGGAGATATTGAGTCAGCTGAGATGTACCTTTATCTCTTTACCTCTTCTTTTCTTTACACCTGAAGGTTACAGACAGTAAGTCAGCCATCACGTGACTATGAAGCAGCCAACATTCACCAAGGCAGGTTAGGCAGAGAGATAAAAGGAACTTGGGTCTTTGATATAATAAAGGCAACCACGTTATTTTCAGCTGTATTATGAGAAAAATAAAATCTTCCATTGATTCAAGCCACTGTTTTCAGTTTTTTATTATGAATAGCTAAATATTATTTCTAACTGATACACCATCAGAAACTTACCTGGACAACTTTCTATTAATGACTGAAAAAGCATGTGTCTTTCCAGTTTCCCTTACTTTGGTTAGAGTTGAGGACCAGATTCTGGCTACAAGAAACAAAACAATGTGTACACCATGAAGTGATAAGTATTAAGCATTCATTTCAATATGTCCAATGGACCAAAAAGGGGGAAGATGGGTATTAATGATTCCCAAAATAAATGTCCCCTATTTTAGAATTTGGCTAAAGAGTAGCTTTGCATTTTCCTGGAAAAGAGGTTGGTGGGAAAAAAAGATAATATTTGAACCTGTACTATATGCTAGAAACTTGGCTGAATGATTTGACTTTATCAATTTAATGTTCATGACAATCCAATAACATAATCATTCATATCTCCCTTTTTTGCAGATAACAAACAGAGGCTCAGAGAAATCAAATATGTTGTCAAAATCTACATTGTTGAAGAGATGGGTTTCAAATCCAGGTCAGCTTGGCCCTTGCCACGGCTTCATAATGAAATTCCATGGGTGAGCGTTACCAGTTTCTGGTCCTTCCTTGCTTATTTCAAGGGTCTCATCATTCCATCCTCTGTATCACTTTTTTTTGTTACAGGCTTTACTCTTTTCTAACCTGGAAAAGACTAATGATATTTTTCTTCTCCTTCATAAGCTTGGAAATATTCTCAATCACCATAAAATTCAACCTTCCTCTGGTAACTTTGGAGACCCTCAGAGCTTTCCTTATTTCCAGAGACCGGTGGTTTGGATGAGAATTACTCTCTATTTTCACACAAATTGGCCAGATGACATCTTTACTGACATCTGAAATAGAATCAGAAAACAACTTGGAGAACACAAAATGAAGGTTGGAGAAATAGCTTTGAATTCAAACTGAAATTAAACAGTTTCCTTTGTTGAAACTCACAGAGGAAAAGAAGTTACCTAAAAAACTTATTAACACTTTTATTCGAATTCATGAGATAATTCTAAGATGATAAAAAAAAAAGTCATGTAAAGAAAACCTATAGAATTCAAAGAGAAAATGAGAGGAAAACAACATCATTGCAGATCTTAAAATCACATTCTGTAAAAATCAGAAATGGCCATGCGGAAAACACAGAGCAGAGTCACAGACGACAAAGTAAATGATGTTTATGGTAACCTGAATTGTTAAGAGGAAGTTCAAATCTATTCTGAGTTATTGATTAAGAAATCAAAACATATGTTTTATAAACACTCCTTCTAAAAGATGATTAAATTATTTAGAAATCAACCCATCACTAAGATCGGCCTAGATTCAAGGGGAGGAGACATAGACCCACCCCTTGGTGAGAGGAATATCAGAAGATTTTCAGATGCTTTAAAACGACCATACCCTCAGTCCTAAAAATGCCCAATCCTTTCCAGCTACCTATTTCCAATGCCCTCAATATATTAAAAGTATATGAGGTGTATATGAAAAAAGATGTTCTTGGCAAACGTATAACTCTTAATAGCAGTTTGGAAATTAAGCCCCAAGTTTCTGTCTGGTCTCTTTCACTAGTCAACTGAGTCCCAAGCTCTCCTTGTGCCCCTTCAGTGCAAGCACAGCATTCCTACAACACCCTTTGCCCTAGGTCCCCACCCTACATTGGCTATCTCAAGAGTATTAGTCTACTAGCAAGAAGAAAAAAAAGAGTCTTTCTCCGGAAGGCTTAGAGCATAAGACACCCACAATTCCATTTGCTCTTCTTCCCCTTGAACTTCACCAGGGGCAGGATGCACTCTCATCCCCACCTCCAGTGGCAGGGGGAAACCTAAACAATCTACAATTCTCATGCTTTTTCCTAATTGTTATCTTTCTTAGTTTATTTGTGTTACTTTAACAAAATGACATAGGCTAGGTAATTTATAAACAATAAAAATGTATTTCTCACAATTCTGGAGGCTGGGAAGTCCAAGATCAATGCATCGGCAGTTTTAGTATTTGGTGCAGGCCTGGTCTCTCTGCTTCCAAGATAGCACCTTGTTGCTGTATTCTCCAGAGGGCATGAACACAGTGTCCTCACATGGTAGAAAAGAAGGAAGGGCAAAAAGGGCCAAACTCGGTGTAAAACCCCTTTCATAAAGGCTTGAATCCCAGCCTTCATGACCTAATCATCTGCTAAACAGCACACATCTTATGGTATTGCATTGGGGATTAAATTAAATTTTAGAGGACACATTCAGACCATAACAATATCCAACATCTACCACATTACACAGCAGTACTTCAGTAAAAAGGCATAGTCTTTTTCTTCACTGGGTTTGTGTTTAATTAGGGGACAAGAAATAAACAACTTCAACCCCACATGGCTATTGCAAAAATGAGGTAACCCATGAGGAACTAAAGAGGAAGAAAACCTATATGTGACTAGAAGAGTCATGGTAGACCTCAAAAAGCAGACAATGCAGAAATTCAGACCTGTGGAAATTAACCAGGCAGGTTAGAGAAAAAGGCTCTCCAGCCAAGGAAGCAACATAGACAAAGGCTCCAAGTCAAGCACAGACATGGCATAATCAAAAAACCTCAAGCAATTAAATAATTCACTATATCTGGGGCATAAAGACAGAAGGAAAACGAGCAAGAACTGAGGCAAACAAGCAAGCAGGGGCATAAATACAAAGGACCTTGTAAGATTGACTTGAGATTTTATTTTATTGCATGAAATACTTATTCCAATATACTGAGTGGGAATTCAAAATTTTCCTTAATCCATGGTGAAATAGGAAAAACAGGAAGCATTTTATATAACTAAACTAATTTTTGAGAGTATTTCTTCATATTTTCATGTTAATATTAGTCACTGCATTCTTGTCATTAATTCTCATGAGGCTTTGCCATTTTAAAAAATATTCTTACTTGATAGAATAAAAGTACTATGAGCTAAGAGCAACCCAAGAAACGTGTTTTGAGATTTGCTCTGTGAAATCTAAATATTTGGACACATCAGCAAGAGGTCATGGGAAGACATTAAAGAATTTTGAGCAGCAAGTGTGATTAATGTTAAACTGGGAAAGGGTTGAAGAGGGAAAGTAAATTAGAGAAATGAGTAAGTTACCTCCACTGGATTCATTCAATAGATACTGAGCTGGTGTTATGGATACAATTTTGGACCAGCTACGTAAGGTCTCTGCCTCATGGAGTTATCACTCGAGTCATGGAGACACAAAATGAACCAAGAAGGAGAGACAAACAGGTTGTGAGTCATGTAGAGGGCACAATGAGAGAGAGAAAGATAGTAAAAGAAAGAACATCTGTAGATTAGAATAAGTTCTGTGAGGGAAATAAAAAACTCTAATGATATAAGAGGTCACTGGGAAATGCCTCTTTAGATAGCATAGTCAAAAAGCTTTGCTAAGGAAAGAGCATTTGAGTAGAGAACTAACAGTTGAGAATGAGCCAGCACACAAAGACCAGAGAGAAGAGCACCCCAGGCACAGGGAACAGCAGTTATAAGGGCCCAGAGGTGAGGAAAGTTCTCAATGATCAGTTTTAATAGTTTAGAAAAAATAGGATGAGACAGTTCGAGCACTCTAAACTCCTGAAAGGTGAAAAAGAGGAAAAGAGTGTGAAAAGGATGCAGGGAGGCTTTAATATTACAGAAGACTTGTGTTGTTAATTTTATTAAATACTGCCCAAGGTACTGGGGTTGACAAAATATTGTCCCTGTTTTCAGGAGATTATAGTCCAGTGCAAACCACTGCATAGAAATTAACCCCAGAGGGACAACCCACAGGAGCCCCCTGGTTGGGGATTTACTTCCATCTGTAGGCTAGAGACAAGGTCAGCTCCATTTGACATCAATGGAAAGGAAAACCTCTGGATTGCACACCCAGGCTACCAACAGCAGAGAGTTATTTCTGGAGAAATAAGTCTACATTGATTTAAAGGAAGAGATGTAAAGCAAGAACAGGATTTACCTTAGCAGGTTCTGTCCTCCCCCATAGGACCAACACTCCCCATCACTTCTGTTTTCTTGATGATTCTTCAGACTTGTCCTGCATCTATAGTTACCTTTGGCATCTATAGTTACTTTCTGCATCTATAGTTACCTTGAGCTACATAATTCCATGTGTTATTTGGTTATATGTTATCTTGTTTATTCTCTGCAATAAATTTGGGAGACACTAGCCCCATTGTCTTTGTGTACTCCTTCTGATTGGCAGTATTTTTCTGATGTGTGCAGTTTGCCCCAGAAGGGAAAACATCTTCCTAGATCACAGGGTCAATCTCTGCGGAGCAATGGGCCGTGGCTCCTATGGAGACAAAGTACACTGCTATAACAGGGGTGGGCCAGGCCACGGGACACTTCAGGGCTGGCACCAGGATAAAAATGTCTTCTTCACAGGGTTGAGGTGAGGCAGTATGCTGAGTTTTTAAACCACATTTATATATAGATATTTTTAATTGTTAAATGAAATCTTACTATATATTCTTAGGCAAGCAGCCTTTTATGTCTATGTTAATCTACATCACAATTTATAATAGCTAGAAAATATCCAAATATATGGATATAACAAGATATACGCCTAACTTAATCCCCTATTGTTGAGCATTTGTTTCTAATTTTTTACTGTTGTACACAATGCTTCTATGAACATGGTTTATATTATATACTCCTGATTAGACCCTAGTCTAATTTGGCCAAACCTAAAGAATCATCAAGAAAACAGAAACGGGGCCAGGCTCAGTGGCTCACACCTGTAATCCCAGCACTTTGGGAGGCTGAGGCGGGCCGATCACTTGAGGTCAGGAGTTCCAGACTAGCCTGGGCAACATGGCGAAACCCCATCTCTACAAAAAATTAAAAAGTTAGCCAGGCATAGTGACGCATGCCTGTAATCCTAGCTACTTGGGAGGTTGAAGCTGGAGAATCACCTGAACCCAGGAGGCAGAGGTTGCAGTGAGCTGAGATGACACCATTGCATGTCAGCCTGGGTGACAGAGAGACCCTGGGAAGGAAGGAAGGAAGGAAAGGAAGGAAAGGAAGGAAGGAAGGAAGGA
>NW_012114141.1:203643-240871 GCF_000951035.1 Colobus angolensis palliatus | reverse complement strand
GGAGGGAGGGAAGAAAAGAAAAGAAAGGGAAGGGAAGGAAGAAAGGAAAGGAAGGAAGGAAAGAAAGAAGAAAGAGGGAAAGAGAGGAAGGGAAGGGAAGGGAAGGAAAGGAAAGGAAAGGAAAGGAAAGGAAAGGGAAGGGAAACATAAGAGATGAGGAGAGTGGGTCCTACGGGGGAGGACAGGTACTGCTGAGAAAAATCCTATTCTTGCTTTACATCTCTTCCTTTAAATCAATATGGACTCACATCTCCAGAAATAACCCTCTGCTGATGGTAGCCTGGGCGCACAGTCCATGGACCTTCCTTTCCACTGATGTCAATGAGAGCTGACCTTGTCTCTAGCCTACAGATGGAAGTAAATTCCCAACCAAGGGGCTCCTGTGGGTTATCATTCTGGGATTTCCAGCAAAATTGCCTTTAAAGTGAATCACCAGTGATCAAAGCAGACGAAAGTAACACATTTCTCTAGAGAAAAGAAGGTGAAGTCCTGTCATTCTGAGGCTATTCTTGGTGGGGGGAAGAAATCATGAGAAACCAACCCAAATTGAGGGGCATTCTAGTGCCCCTCACTAGTACTCCTCAAAACTGTAATATCATTATAAACAAGGAAAGACTGAGAAACTGTTGGAGACCAGAGGATACCAAGACGACATGAAAAGTAAATGCAATGTGATCCCCTAGATTGGATCCCAGAACAGAAAAAAGACATTCATGGGAAAACTGGTGAAATCCAAATACAGTCTGGAGTCTGCTTAATAGTAATATACCAGTGTTGGATTCTTAGTTATGACAAATGTTCCAATGCAATGTATTCTGTTTACATTATGGGAAAATGGACAAAAAGTATATGGGTACTCTCTGTACTCTCTTCCCAACTTTTCAATAAATCTAAAATGATCACAAATGAAAACTTTGTTCTTAAAAAAGACAACTTTTCTGTTTGTTACCTTAGGGTAAAATTAGAATAGTTGAGTCAAAGGCTGTGCATAATTTGCAGGTTTTTGGTACATTCTGTAAAATCACCAGGAGGGTAATTTAACTTAATCCATTATTTTTGCTTACTTCTGAAGTAAAAGCCCTACCGTATCTGCTTGGCATATGTAAGTCAACTGTCTCCTTGGCAAATTACACAGGAATACACTCACCAGTTAACTCCTGGCAGAACTCTGATAGAATATTAATGAGAACTGCCAGAGAAACAGTACTCTGCCTACCCTTCTCAGCCTAGCAGGTTCTCTACAGGCAAAAGAATTAAGTGGCTCAAAAAACTCCCAGGAATCAAGGACAGAGTCAGAGGAAGCCATTTTTACATAGTCATTTTTCTGATTGCAACTCTGCTTTCTGCGTTTTTCCAGCAGCCCTGCCTTCTAAGTGAATCACCAGCGATCAAAGGCAGACCAAAATAACGCATTGTTCCCCTAGAGAAGAGAAGGTGAAGTCCTATCATTCTGAGGGTATTCTTGGGAGAAAGAGAAAGAAGAGCAAGAGAGAAACCACATTGCCCACATTTTCTAAAAGCAAGACCTGTAATTTTGCTCTTTTGAAAATCTTTTTAAAAAACACTTGCCTATTGAAAAAGGTCTAAGTAATGCTGAGGCATGTATTAATAACTTTATCTGTTCTGTTTCTATCACCTCTTCCTACTGCGATGTGCAATGGATGATCTACAGTGTTTCTGGTCATGCTGTTAGTATATATAGAAAGAGAGAAATTAATAGGTATCGAGCATCTTGTGAGTGAGGCACTGTTCTAGGAACCTTCAAGATAGTGTCATCAAACTCTTCCCGTAATGGAGGGTAAGAGTGTGGAAGGCTTCAAAAATTATCATTGTTCTTCCCTACCCCACATATCCATGCCTTTTGTAGTGTGCTTTGTGGCTCTTACCATTAAGTAAAATAGTCTATTTTTGCACCCACTTGAATCTGGGCTAGTACTGTGACTTGTTTTTGTTAATAGAATGCAGCAGAAGTCACATTCTGCCAGTTCTGAACATGAACCTGTAGGAGGTCTAGCATACTTCCATGTAGCCACCATGAGAACAAGGCCAGGCCCTCTTTTTGGAAGACGAGTGAGAGATGGGCTACAGGTGAGCCATTGTGGCTGAAGCCCAAACCTCTGAGACAGCCCAGGCAAGATCAGGAAACCAAGCTCCAGTCAACCCTCAACTGGCCATAAACACGTGAGTGAGCCATGCCCAAAACAGCTGAGCCAGAGCAGAACTATGAACTAATAAGCGTTTGTTATTTTAAGCCATTGACTTTGGGAGGTGGTTTGTTATACAGCAATAGCTAATTGATACAAGATGATAGTCTTATTTCTTTTTAAGATAGGATAAAATTAAGGCATAGAGAGATTAAACAATTTATCCAAGGAGGCACAGCTAATAAGTGGTGAAACTCAAGATTCAATCCAAGGACTAAATAAATCCAAGGTTTCTTCTTCTTCTACAACCTCTGCCAGTAGAATGAAAACAAGAAGAAAAACGAACACAACCAAATGTCATAGCTATTTAAATATGATAAAACTAAAATCACTTCCCCAGCTGTCTTCTGGATAGTATGTAATGTGTGTGCATCTGTATATGTTTGTAAAGAATAATCTATTCAATGGAGAGAATGAGGTAGGTTAGAGAGAGCTATTTTTTAACTTCAATAACATAGTCTAAATCAAATGCATTCATCTTGGTGTAAATCTGTAATTGGTTCATGATGACAACTGGATTGTTTTTGACAAACTAATTTGCTTCTCTCTTAAAAGCAAGGTCACTTGAGACAACCACTCAGCACTCCTTTTCTTTCTCCCTGTGAGGCTCTGTCTTGATCTTCTGTCTTTTGTTTGGAGTCTCTCATCAATCCTTTTCCCTTTTGTCTCCTTTGCTTATTCTCTGACTCTCTCTATCAAAACCTGTTTAATAACAGCTTAGTTAATCCCTGATGGCCTTATTTCCCCTGACTTGTACATTTTTGGTAACTTATTTTCTGGTCTTGAATTTGTCTGTCCCTAGTTTGTTACTTTCAAATTGCCTTCCTATGATTTAGCAATAAAGTGAATTAGATCATGCCATTTCTCTGCCTAATACCCTTCAATACTTTCCCATTGTTCCTAGGGTTGTTTGAACTCCTTAGCCTGGCCTGCAAAGTCCTACATGATCCAGTCCTTTCTATTTTTCCTCCTTGGTCTCATACTATGACCCTCTCTAGTTCCCCAACGTCTGTGCTCTAGCCAGGCAAATTTCTTTCTTCGTTTATTTTCTTTTTTTTTTTAATTTGAGTCACTGTTTGCCTCTGTCACCAGGCTGGAGTACAGTAGTGCCATCATGACTCCCTGCAGCCTTGAGCTCCTGGGCTCAAGAAAGCTTCCTGTCTTAGCCTCCATAGGTGCTGGGACCACAGGCATGAGTCACCCTACCCAGCTCTTGCATTTGTTTCAGATATTTCAACCTCTGTTTCCAAGCCTTCCTACATGCTGTTTCTTCTCTGGGAATGCCCTTTATGTGCATGTACATGCACGTACATGCGCGCACACGCGTGCGCGCTCACACACACACACAATTTTTGGCCAATTTTTTAAAGTATTTAAAGAAATGTTCCTTCTGCTGAAAGCTTCCCTTGAATCTCCTAAATGATAATATGCTCTTGCTATATGCCTACCAGTAGTCTATACTTATGCTACTATAGCATTTACCACCTTGTATTGTATTTGCTGCCTTAATTATCTGTATTCCTTAATTTACTCCCTGTTTCATTTGCCATTCTATACCCGAGGCTAGAATGGAGCTTTGTACAGAGTAGACTCTCAATAAATATTTGTTGAATTAATAAATGTTGTTGTTATTCTTGCATATTTTAACCCCAAAAGGAATTTTCATAATTCTTAGTACTAGTATACAAGAAAGCAAGTTGGAATATTTTTGGTTATAAGGAACAATGAATGCAGACTAGCTTACACAATCAAGGAATGGTTGGCTCATGTAGCTAGAAGAATCCAGAGGCAAGATAATTATCAAAGGTGGTTTTATCCAGTAACTCTGGTTCTGTTTTCTCTGGCATACTGTGATATAGCTGCAACTGCTCAGGCTATACTTCCACAGGTCCAAGGGGTGAGAGAAAACACTCCCATCCAAAAACCCTAAGCAAAAGTTCCAAGGTTTGTTCTGATTAGATCACTTAGGCCACATGGCCTGTAAAGAGCCAGTACAGGGACCAGGGTAATATAATATGCTGATGGCTTGAGCTTCCCACTCCCCAAATAATTGGGTTGTGCAGGGAAGTATGGCTTATTGAATACAATTTGGAATATCATTAAAAAGAGAGATATGGGTGCTGGCTACAGCTAATAATGAGTCTGCATTCGTCACTACATGGTTTTCCATGACTACATTCATAGTGATTTACAGGGCATATGTTGTATATCCAGATATGCTGAGATGGTATGAGACAGAGGCAAGATACTACCTCTGCCCAATAAGAATGTAAGTTCCAGATGGCATAACTCTTCTTCTACCCATCATTTCAGATGCAAACAGAAGTTGATTTGGGATTCTGGAAGAGTGGAGAGGAGGAATTACTTGTATAGCTTTGCACATTTGAGGATTCAACATCTTGATAACACTTAGTTGTAATGTATATGTATTTTTTAAATGCTGGAATTTTATGAAAATAACAGAAGACTTATTTGAGTATAACTGAACCCCCACTAGAAGATGAGATCTGTATGTGTTTTACTATATGACTAACTGCAGTGTAAAGAATATATACTCATAGTATCACGTTTGAGTTCCATTGCCTCTGCTATGATTTGACTGTCCCCTCCAAAACCCATGTTGAAATTTAATTACCAATGTATTGGGAGATGGGGCCTTTAAGAGGTGGCTAGGTCATGAGGGTGGAGCCTTCATAAAGGTATTAATTTTTTTGGAAGTGGATTAGTTACCTAGGACTGAGTTTCCTTTATCAGGAACTCTCTCCTGGGATAACTAACCCACTTTGACCCCATTTCTCTCTCTGTCTCACATACTTCTTTGCCTTTCCACCATATTATAATGCAGTAAAAAAGCCCTCACCAAATGCAGCCTCTGGATCTTGGACTTTCCAGCCTCCAGAACTGTCAGCCAAAGAAACTGCTGTTCTTTGAAAATAACTCAGTTTGTAGTCTTCTGTAATAGCAGAGGAAAATGGTCTAAGACAGCCTCCTTCCCAGCAACTGCAAAAATCCTAAGCAAAAGTTCCAGGTATGGAAGCAGGCATGACCACGTGAATTTTCTTCAGTGTAGTCTGGCCTGGATATGCTATCTTCTTGCACTATATGGGTTCTAATGAGCTTCTTCTCAGCATCATTCTGTGATGTAACAGTCCTCACAGCATAGCTGCCTTACCATGACTGGCAGAAAATTTTTATTCTCTTGATTAATAACCATTCAAAGTTACATTTCTTAATGCAGAGCCTTTATTAACTATTTTTAAGAGCAGTTATTCAAACATGCTCTGCTAAATCCAAATGCTATTGCTCATTGCCTTGAAAATGTCTTCTCTCTGTTTGACCTAGTTTTCCATTCCTATATTTCTCTAACTGGAAGTCTCTTTATTTCATCTATTCTGCATCAATGAAATAACATTTAACATTCTGCTCTTTCAGGACAGAAAGGGTAGCTCTCAGATTAGTCCTGAATTGAAAAAGTTATCTGCCTTAGGCAGAAACATGATTCTTTCTAAACTGACCACAGAAACATCCTCTCTGGCTTTATCATCTCAGAGATTTTACTATTCAATCCCAGACTACCAATATTAGCAAGGTTTTACAATTAAAGTCACCACAAGTAGGATAAAAAAAGATATTGGTCAGGTCATTTAAGAGTGTGGTTCAGACTACAGGTTTGTAGGAAGTGAATGAATATATCATAATACCTTTGCTTCTTACAGATATCAAATCAACTAGACATCAAACACCATTTGTATTTGCTAAGTACTCTCTCATCCATAAAAAAACAAGGAACAGTAGTGCACAGACACTATAATTCACAGCCTCTAATTAAAATTGCCACAAGTAGCAAGTTTATTTATTTGAGGTTCATTTATTCTTCCTGAATGCTTCCTTTGGGGAATCATAGAAGCACTGAATCAAAAATAAATGTTGAACATTGTTCATTCACTCAACAAATATACACTGAGCACCTGCTATGTGTCAAGTACTCTGTTAGTCACTGAAGATATGAAGCCAAAAACAGACTGATATCTTCATGGGTGGCAGACAAGAAACAGCTCTAATAAAATATGGTGAAATTATGATAGAGAATTTGTAAGCTGCTATGGCTGCGTAAGTCTGGGGGAGTTAACAGGGTCTAGGGAAAAGGAAAAAATTCCTGTAGAGATCATACTTAGGCTCAGACATGAAGAGTTGGTAAGAGGCAGTCAGAAAAATAGGAGTAAGGGAGAAGGAAAGGGCAAAGGAAGGATTGTGTGCATAAAAATCCAGAAGTAGAGATGTTTGGGAAGAGAGAGGCATGAGGAAGATTGAGGTGAGTCTGGAGATGGAGAGAGAGATTGATTGTTGACTCAGTGGCATAAGTTTAGTGGGAATCATGAGAGGGAAGAGACAGGAGGGAGGCAGGTCGTGGAAGAGTAGACTTCAAGGAGTCATTAGAGATTTTTAAAAGAGGTCTGGTGTGACTTCATTTCCACCTTAGAAAACTCCCTCTAGCAGCTGGGTGGAGAACTGATTGATGATGAGCAAGACTGGAGGCAAGGATGGATAGTGATCTGGGTGAAAAATGATGGTGGCCTAAACCCATGTGGTGACAATGAGGATGGATGAATTGGGAGATTTCAGATATCCACAAGGCAAAAATCCATGTGACTTGGGGATCACTCAGGGTGAATTCAAAAATACCTGGACAGTTCAAATGTATAGCATTATTTTACTATGGGTTTTACTTAACTGTAGCAAATGCTGTTGGTATCCTCCCTTCCCAACCCTCAGCAAGCTTCCTCTGCCCAAATCTGAGACCACCTGTGGACAGTTGGCATACAGAGATAACTGCCTACACTTGTGTCAGACAGCATCCTCTGGCAACCAGCAGGGAGCAGGCCAAAATATGAAAAAGTCAATGCCACCAAGAGTGACTCTCAAACAAGAGTAAATGGAAATTACGTATAAATATTCCAGCTTCCTTGCCCTTCCATGGGACAACGCTAAGCTGTGTTCTAGATAGTCTCTCCAAGGTTGCTCACTGAGACTGAGCCCTTTGTGCCCATAGTGATCACTCACTCATTAAAAAATCTCTATTGGATTTCTGACCTTCCCTGGGGTCTACTGCCGTGTCCCCAACTTCTGCTTCCTGGGATCAACTTCCAAATAAATCCCTTAACAAAAATCCTTGACTTAGGGTCAACTTTCAGGGGAATCCAAATTGAGCTTTATATGGTTTTTACATTTATGAGCTGAAAGAGAATGTTTTAAAGACACATTTTAAAGCCTTTAAATTTCATACTCACTTAACTGATGAAATTTTACTTTCCCACTTCTTCAACAGTATGATTTAGTCTTCCATCATATTAGTGTCAGATGATCACTTTTTAGTTTTAAAAGTGAAAAGGTCTTAAAGTATCTTGAAGTGTATCTACAAATATTATTCTTTAAAAGTTCATTGTTCTGATGTTCTCTGCTATTATTACCAAACATAAGATCCCTAGAAAGCTGCCTAATTTCCTGATAGAAGTAGTACAAATATTATCAAGTGGTAATTTGCAGGAAGTTGATATTTAAAGCAATATATTTTATTAAAACTGAAATTATCCCTCACCTCAATTACAACTAACCAGAAACTTCATATATTAGAATTTCCTCCCATCTTTCAACTTCACTCCCATTGATGTTCATACCTAACCATGGGAAGAAAGGGACACAGTCTCTAGAGAGACAGATGAGGTGAAAGAAGGGAAAAAGGAAACAAGGCCAGAGAAGTCAGTATTAGAGGAAAAACTGGAAAGTGCATGTATTAGCTTGCCAGGGATGCTATAACAGAGTGCCACAGACTCAGGGGGTTTAAACAACAGAAAGATACTGCCTCAGTGTTCTGGAGACTACAAGTCTGAAATTAGGGTGTCAGCAGAGTTGGTTCCCTCTTGAGGACTGTGAGGGAAGAATCTGTTTCAGAACTCTTTCCCTGGCTTGTAGATGGCCGTCTTCTCCCTGTGTCTTCACATCATCTTCACTCTGTATGGATGTGTCTGTGCCCAACTTTCCTCTTCTTAGAAGAACAGCAATCATGTTGGATTACAGCCCAGCATAAATACCTCATTTTAACTCAATTACCTATCTCTAAATATAGTCACATTCTCACTGGGGGTTAGCACTTCAACATATGAGTTGTGGGAGGACACAACTGAGCCCACAACTTAAGAAGGACAAAATATTTCTAAGGGTGTGTTCTGAGCCCAGTAGGGTTTCCTTTAAAGCTTGGCACTTTTAACAATCTCAATGCTGATAATGTTTCTTCAGAGTGAATTAAGAACAAAATCCCCAATGCAAATGTTATTATGTACAGAGTAATATAATTATGGAAGCAATGAAACATATAATTAGGTCAGGTTTTTGTTTTTTTGGCTTTGCAATATTTTCCGGCAAAGTTTTCTTTTTCTTTTTAATTAAATTTTAGGTTCAGGGTACATGTGAACCCTGTTTGGGTTTGTTACATAGATGAACTCATGTCACAAGGGTTTGTTGTACAGATAATTTCATCACCCAGGTATTAAGCCAGTACCCAATAGTTATCTTTCTGCTCCTCTCCCTCCTCCCACCCCCACCCTCAAGTAGACCCCAGTGTCTGCTGTTTCCTTCTTTGTGTTCATGAATTCTCATCATTTAATTCCCACTTATACGTTAGAACATGAGATATTTGGTTTTCTGTTCTTGTGTGTTATTTTGCTAAGTATAATAACCTCCAGCTCCATTCGTGTTCCCACAAAAGACACGATTTCATTCTTTTTTATGGCAGCATAGTATTTCATGGTATATATGTCTCACAATTTCTTTATCTGCCATTGATGGGCATTTAGGTTGATTCCATGTCTTTGCTATTGTGGATAGTGCTGGAATGAACATTTGCATGCATATGTCTTTATGATAGAATGATTTATATTCTTCTGGGCGTATGCCCAGTAATAGGATTGCTGGGTCAAATGGTTGTTCTGCTTTTAGCTCTTTGAGGAATCACCATACTGCTTTCCACAGCGGATCATCTAATTTACACTCCCACCAACAGTGTATAAGTGTTTCCTTTTTTCCACAACCTCAGCAGCATCTCTTACTTTTTGACTTTTTAATAGCAGTCACTCTGACTGGTGTGAGATGGTATCTCATTGTGGTTTTGATTTGCACTCTCTAATAATTAACCATGTTGAGCTTTTTTATATATACTCATTGGCCATATGTATGTCTTCTTTTGAAAAGTGTCTGTTCATGTCCTCTGCCCACTTTTTAATGGAGTTTTTTGTTTCTTGTAAATTTGAGTTGCTTATAGATGCTGGATATTAGACCTTTGTTAGATGCATAGTTTTCAAATATTTTCTCCCATTCTGTAGGTTGCCTGTTTACTCTATTGATAGCTCATTTTACTGTACAGAAGTTCTTAAGTTAAATTAGAACCAACTTGTCCATTTTTGCTTTTTTGCAAAATGCTTTTAGGGTGTCTTTGTCATAAAATCTTTGCTCGTTCCTATGTCCAAGATGGTATTGCTTAGGTTGTCTTCCAGAGTGTTTATAGTTTGGGGTTTTACCTGTAAGTAGTTAATCCATCTTGACTTGATTTTTCTATATGGTGTAAGAAAGGGGTCCACCTTCAACCTTCTGCATGTGGCTAGCCAGTTATCCCAGCACCATTTATTCAATAGGGAAGTCTTTCTTTGTCACTTGTTTTTGTCAGCTTTGTTGAAGATCAGATAGCGTAAGTGTGTGACCTTATGTTTTGGGTCTTTATTCTGTTCCATTGATCTATATACCTGTTTTTGTACCAGTACCATGCTGTTTTGGTTACTGTAGCCCTGTAGTATAGTTTGAAGTTGGGTAACATGATACCTCTAGCTTTTTTCTTTTTGCTTAAGATTGCCTTGGGTATTTTGGCTCTTTTTTGTTCCATATGAATTTTAATATAGTTTTTTCTGGTTCTGTGAAGAATGTCTTTGGTAGTTTGATAGGAATAGCACTGAATCTGTAAATTGCTTTGGTCAGTATGGCTGTTTTAATAATATTGATTCTTCCTGTCCATGAGCATGTCATGTTTTTCCATTTGTTGTATCTTTTCTGATGTATTTGAGCAGTGTTTTATAATTCTCATTATAGAAATCTTTCACCTCCATGGTTAGCTGTATTCCTAGGTATTTTATTATTTTTGTGGCAATTGTGAATGGGATTGCATTTCTGATTTGGCTCTTGGCTTGGCTGTTGTTTGTGTACAGGAATGCTATCGATTTTTGTACATTGATTTTGTATCCTGAAACTTGAAGTTGTTTATCAGCTGAAGGATCTTTTGGGCTAAGGCTGACTTCTCAGAACCAGCCAGCCAGATCTAACCATCCCCAACAATAACAGGTATTTAACAGAGCACAACAACAACAACAACAAAACCCAAAGTGCTTTTAGGGTGTAGAAGAAGGTACATTTAGAACAGAGGAAGACTCACTTTTCTCCTCAGAACTATAAATGAGGAATGAAATCTTCCGATACTGTTTTATTTTTATTTTAGAAAACAAAGGGTTTTCTAGATATAGAATCAAGTTGGCTACAAACAGAGACAGTTTGACTTCCTCTCTTCCTATTTGGATTCCCTTTATTTCTTTCTCTTGCCTGATGGCTCTGGCTAGGACTTCCAATTATATTGAATAGGAGTCATGAGAGAGGACATCCTTGTCTTGTGCTGGTTTTCAAGGGGAATGCATCCAGCTTTTGCCCATTCAGTATAATGTTGTCTGTGAGTTGGTCATAGATGGCTCTTATTACTTTGACATATGTTCCCTCATTACCTAGTTTATTTAGTAGAAAACATATAATTTGTATAGAATCAAGTTTTGAAAGCAAATGGGTTTATCTGGTGATCCACTGGCTAATCAGAAGTCTAATTAGGTATGGTCCACCTTTCATTACACATTGTATTAATGAAAGTGCCAATTTACTGTGGCTTGTTATTACCTGTGAACAATGGGTTCTTCCCAAGATTTCCAGATCGCTCCTGCAGGAAAGGCAATAATGGCTACACAGAGTGAGAGCATTTTTTGCACGTTTGGCTCAAATTCATAATCCCACAAAGGGAGTGGCAGTCACGTTTCTGCTGTAACTTGTCTCTAATTGTCTCTGCAGCCATAGGCTGCATGCCATGCCACCTCATCCATCCCTCTTTGGGCTTTTCAAGCTACCTCTCTCACTCAGTGGAGGTAACCATGGCCATAACATACTGGGGGGCACTTTTCAAGCTGGCATTCAAGTTGAGTATTTGGTTCTAATTCAGACACATCCCTGTCGTCCCCCACAGTCCCTCTGTCAGTCCAGTTCTCTGCGTGACTCTTCCTTTTCCTCATGTGTAGCTGGGGGCAAACAAAAAAATTATGCCTACTGCAATCATCTAAAATGAAATGTCTCAGCCTTATGTACCTTCATTTTATTAATAAGTATTCATTATTACTGGGCCTTGTCAAGAGCCCTTGCTGGGAGAACAATTAGTTTAGTATATAATCACTTTTGATGACTTCCTGGATTTCACACAAATTCAATTTTAATGGACAGTATAATCTTTTTATAGGGATGTGTCAGAAAACAAATATTTTACCACCTGCCAACCATCTGATCTCACTTCATAATCTTTATGTTAAAGGAGATCATGTTATAAGGTGGAAAAAGCATCCATGAAGTGTAAGATGTCTATCAGGTTTCCAGACTCATTTCCTCATTGAGCAAAGTGGTGTCTACCATATTAGCTCAGATTGGGTGCCCATATCTGCAGATCACAAAGGACAATGGGGGTAGGGTAGGCAGCTGGGGAGAAACAAAGAAGAAACTGCCATTTCCCAGCACCCAAGTAGAGTTAGATGCTAAACGGGATGCTTTGAATGCACATGTCATCTCATTTAATCCTCCCCGTAAGTCTGTATAATAAGGGATACCATTCCCTTTTACAGATAAGGAATCTGAATCCTAAAGAGGTTTAAGAACTTAGCCAAAGTCACTTATGCATGTGGAGTTGAGGCTGAGCCTATTTAGGGGAAAAAAAGCCTTATGGTTTTTCTACTATACCCTTTGGATTTTAAGCCATTTTTACTTTTCCATGTGGATATTCCCCAAAGGCAGAAAAGCTTTTCCTGGACAAACTTTCAGTCAGAACATTTCCTAGCATCTGGGCAGAACCCCAGAGGACTATATCAAGAACACTAGTGTTAAACAACCTTACCTTCCATCAATCCAATTTTTATAACATATCATTAAACTGTCACTGTTGCTACAAACACCTGTGTAGAAGCACCTCTAAAATGAATAAAAACAATGATTTGTAACAAGAGAAGTGTTCTGGCAGGTAAAAGGGCAGGTCACAGGTTTTCCTCTTCCCAAGACATAACCATAATAATAACAACAGTAAGAACACCTTATTAAAAAGTTAAAAGAACTACCTACAACCAACATTTATTATATAAACTTATAAAAATGGCAGCTGAGCCAAGGAATAGAGAAGATAATTCTGGTGCAGCTTAGCAGAATAAGTGCTGAATGAAAGAAAGAAATCAGCAAACGTGAGTACTATCACTAACAGCCCCCAGGTGAGCACAATCAGCAACGCTGGGGAAGGCGTAGAAATGCTCTCAACATGTGTACCTATCACCACAGCAACTCTGAGGAATGGGAGGAATTCCTAGCACTTCATGCTCCCCACTTGGACATCCCCAGGCTGAGAGAAGCAAGAAGAAGGAAGTCAAAGTGGTCAGAACCACCCAGATATAACCATCCCCAATAATAATAGGTATTTAACAGAGCATGAAAGAAGAAACCCAAAAACATGCTTTTAGGGTGTGGAATGGGGTACACTTAGAACAGAGGAAAACTCACTTCTCCCCTCAGAACTATGAATGAGAAATGAAGTTTTCTGATACTGTTTTATTTTTCTTCTACTGCTAGGAATAGAAATGGCTATGAGGGAAAGACAGGTGAGTAGAAATGGCAATGTGAAACAACCAGGATGATGTAAGTAAGAGCCACACTGACTTGGAGGATGTGTTTAAAGTAAGATGATATCCCTGCCCTGTCTCCCCTCCACAAGAATAGAAAACAGCTCCAGCCAAGGGCAATGAGTCCTGATTTGTTGCTAAATGCCAAGTTTGTCAAATGTCTTGTTTTGACAAAACATATGACAAAGTCTTAAAAGAAAGAGAAGTTCCGGGTCCTTCTAAGGCCACATATTGCCCAAGCAGAACTCTCCAAAATCTCTCCCACTGCAATTTTTTTTAATAAGTAGAACTCAATGTGCACACCTCGAAGCAGCTCAGAAAAGGTAGACAAAGAAATCACTGATAGAGTAAGAAAAGAGTCAAGGAGAATCAGTCCACATTATTAGAACAAAAGGAAACTCTGGGTAGAGTTGCACGGAAGATGAAGAGTAAGAGTATGGTATTAAGAGAATATACTACAGCCAAATGAGAAAACGAGACAGAAGATAGAGGGAAATGCCAAAAATTGTTTAAAAAAAAAAAAACTAACTTGGAAAAAATTCTCCAACAGTACTTCATGCAAGAGTCTTTCTTTTTTTTTTTTTTTTTTTTTTTTGAGACGGAGTCTCGCTCTGTTGCCGGGGCTGGAGCAAGCTCTGCCTCCCGGGTTTACGCCATTCTCCTGCCTCAGCCTCCCGAGTAGCTGGGACTACAGGCGCCCGCCACCTCGCCCGGCTAGTTTTTGTATTTTTTAGTAGAGACGGGGTTTCACCGTGTTAGCCAGGATGGTCTGGATCTCCTGACCTCGTGATCCGCCCGTCTTGGCCTCCCAAAGTGCTGGGATTACAGGCTTGAGCCACCGCGCCCGGCCTTATAGGTTTCTATAGAAAATGAAATCAGTAAAATAAGACCACAAACAAAAGATTTTTTTTAACTGGATGAGAGGAAAATTGAGATTGCAAAGATAAGGAAACAAGCTACGGACAAAAACAACCCATCATGAAACAAGGAGTATAATAGACACAGCTGAAAACAATTACAAATATATAAGGAAGACTTAATCACAGTGAACACAGAGTGAAAAAAGATAAACAGCCCAGAACAATAAGAAAAAAAGATTAACAGATGCAAAGAGCAAAAGAAAAAAAATGGCCCAACATAAGGCATATTATTGTTCCAGAAATAGAAAATGCAATAAGTAGGACAGAAAGCGTATTAAAAGTTATAGTAGAAGAGATTCTCCTTGAAATAAAGAAAATTACATACTGAAAAGACTCAAAATGTTCCAGGAGAAATTAATAATTGTGAAAGAATTGTTAAAATAATACATTATTGAACTCTGAGGCTAAAAACAATTCTTCAGGTATTTAGTACAGAAAAAAGCAAGTCATCAGAATGAAAAATAGAGGCTGACTTCAGAATCTTCACAGCAAAATTTAATGACAGAAATCAATGACCAATGTCTACAAAGTTGTGAGTTCAAGAAACCCTGACCCAAGACTACCTTGAAAACCAAGGTGTTCTGCAAGTATAGAGAAAAAAAGTCATTTTGACCATGAAAGAGTTAAAGAATTATAACATCTGAGGGCCTTTATTGAAATAAACTGCCTCGATTTTTTTGATATCTCTTAGGATGAGCCTATGAAACATTTTTACGAAATAGTAACATCACTGATAACACCAATAATAAACTGTTAAGTTCAGAAACACAATTTATCAACCTAGATTTTAGTTTCTCAGAATGACCTCCAAGAAATGTTTTGAAGGTTGTCATAGTCTTCAATTATGTTAGCATCTGAAATTAGTGATTTAGCTCAAACACCCGTTGGCTCCCCTACTAACTCTGAAGGAAGATTTTGCCAATGAATGTATCTATTTCCTTGCAGAGAAACAGTATTTCAGCCCTACTACCTCTTGTTACAAATCCCATATGTTTACTGCCTGCTGCATGAAATCATGCCTTTTTTTTAATGATCCTGGACTTGGCTCTTCCAACTTCTTAGAAGATTTTGGTGAACAAATTCAGATTAAGATTTTTCCATATCGTTTGAGATTTTATAACTTCCATTCTTATCCTGTCTCAAACTTACAAAGGATGCTTCATGAGTTTTCTCACTCCTTGTCCTGAGATCCCAGTTCCCCCTTATTCATTTTAATTCTCCTTCTCTGAGTATGTTTTTATAATACCTTATATTGTTGTACACATTTAGCTGTTAAATAAAGGAAAACCTCCCACAGGGCCCATTAATATTTCATTGGTGGCTCCAGAGCAGGAAATGAGAAAAAACAAAAATAAAACATTTTCAACCATGAGCTGTCAAATGATATCTCAACTTCATAATCACCTTCCATTAGTAAAGAAAATATGGACAATGTAACCACCACTGAAATGGGATTAAAGAAAAGCACCAACAGCATCTAGTCACTGTACCCCAAACCCAGTGAGTAGAAGCTTGCAATAGAGTCTGATAACTGGATTGGAACTCCTTGGGGCAGGGGAATGAGTGGAGAGAAATGAATAAGTGAATGGATGAAGCACTGGGGTTACCAAAGGATTAGCAAAGCCAATGCCCAATCAGAGCAACCTTAAAAATACAAAAGGAGGATTTATAATGTGATCATGAGATGGTTCCAAATTTGACCACTCAGTTGTGAAACAGGATAAGGTATGACGCCATCATCAATATATATGACTCTAACTCTTGATATGCTGTGGATCCTCCCAACTCTGAAATTTTCTTCTGCGTCTTTGATTCTGTATTCCTCCCTGTTCCTCGAAAACAGGATGTCAGAGAAAATGTTCTGCCAGGAACTTCAGCTGTCTCCCTTAGCCGTGTTCTTCACTCAGCCAGTTGCCAGCAGTCATCATCACTTAAAAGACCTCAAGCTGCTCTCTGCTGGGCACTGGTTCCCACCAAGAAGCAGGAGGATGAAAGCTGTATCTGAGAGAGTGAACTATTTTTGTTGTCAGTCTTTCTGAAGTCTGATACAATGTTCCTTATGGTCACTTTTCTTCTGGACCTGAACTTTCTGAACTTCACAAGGCAGTCAGTCTTCCAAAATTATCTTTACCTGTTTCCTATGCTTCTCTGAGCAAGAAGAGTTGACTTTGTTCTTTGCATATACCTCTAGCATCTCAGCTTTGCCTGTTGACCCTGTCTCCTATTATTGTTTGATTCTAGAAGCTTCATTATGACTTTTTCTAATTGATGTAACCAGGCAGGTTACAAATGGAGACCTGTAGCCCTCTGTCTTCTTTGACATCTTATGAATGTCACCATTTTCACAGAATTTTTCTTCCTAAGTTCATTTCCTACTGAGTCTGCCAACATTGATGAACCAAAGGAGGTGTAAATAGTATTTTAATATGGTATTTACTAAGTTTTCTAAGTAAGAGCAGCAAGTTGCATACTGCATTTGGAACCAAAAGACCTGGATCCTAGTACTGTTTGCCACTGCTAAGTAGTTGTGTCACCTTAGGTATACAGGTAGAGCTTGAGTATAACCAAATAGTCTTCAGCTTTCATATCTGTTGAATGCAAACAAGAGTACTGAAGCCATGCTCTCACAGGACAGTGAAGAAGTAAAGCAAGACAATGAATGCAGAGTGCTTCAGTATCCAAAAATTCCTCTGGAAATAAAAAATTTATGTTGTGGTAGCAGACTGAAGAACATTTTGTTAGTAACTCTATTCTCCCCCTTTCTGCATTTAGACTCTTTTATATTAAAGAAAGGAAGTTGGGAGTGAAACAGGTGGAGGGAAAGGCCTTGTGACTTTACTTTGAATAACAAGAATTTTATTCATTTAACCTTAATTGAGCACCTATTGTGTCTTAGTCTGTTCAGGCTGCTGTAACAAATTACCATAGACTGGGTGGCTTATAAACAGCAGAAATTTATTTCTCATAGTTATAGAGACTGGAATGCCATAAATCAAAGCATCAGCAGATTTGGTGTCTGGTGAGAGAACCCATTTCCTAGTTCATAGATGGCTGTCTTCTTGCTATGTCCTTACATGGTAGAAGAGATGAGGAAGATCTCTGGGGTCTCTCCTATAAGGGCACTAATTTCATTCATAAGGGCCCTTCCCTCATGACCTCATCATCTCTCAAAGGCCCCACCACCAAATATCATCACATTAGGGGTTAGGGTTTCAACAAATAAATTTTGGTGGTACATAAACATTTAGTCTATAGTATATTATGTATATATTGTTATGTGCGGTAGATTCACATCTGATTTTTACTTTGATCCTCTCTCAAAACATGGAAAATTCAATGAAAGATGCAGATGAGAAAAGAGATAAGTACAATAGAGTATGATAAGCATCATGATCAAACTATGAATAGGACATTATTGGAAGCACAGACCTAACCTGAAAGGTAGACTGAAAGAAGGCTTCTTAGAGGAGTTAACCCTGAGGCAAGTCTTCTTTACCAGCAGCAACCCCAGTGTGCATCTACTTTCCCAGTATAATTATTAGTACAGCCCCCTATGACTATCAAGAATGTCATTGTTTGAATGGTAATATGGTCATGGGTATATACTTTTCCTTGTCCTGTACAGAGAGAAGATGGGGTAGTGTGATAATTCCAAGACTCTTTTGATAGTTATGGATTTTATTTACGAAATAAAATAAAGTTCTATTGACTACCTATTCTATCGAACCTATAAAAAGCACCCACAACAGGACCAGATAATACATGCATCTTCCACTCTTTCATTCCCACAGCAGGCATCATTAATTGATTGTGGCAGTGTCCCTTACTGAGCCAACTCAAACACAAACCCACCTTTTTTCTCAACATACTGCTCTAGGCAGCCACTACCAATTGTATCAAGGTGAAATCTCTTTGTCCTCCCAACTTAGAGTGTAAATAAAGCATGGCTCCTTCTCACCTAGCTGGGAAGAACAAGTTGCAATATATATAATTCTAAAGTAAATCTGCCTGTGATAAGTAGTGCAAACAACAGATATGATAAGAGTTCTTATTAGAAAATTTTCATTTCCAAGCCTCCCATAGAATAATAGCTTTATTTCCCTTAAGAAAAACACAAGAACTTGCCAATTGGATACATTGTCTAGTGTTTCATAGTATCTTTTTTTAGAATTTGAGATTGAAAAATGTCACCTTAGTGATGACAGAATAATTGAGTTTAAAGATTTGACCAGTCAATAAGAATATCCCGAAGACATGTTGTGCAAAGAGCACTGAAGATTTGCAAAAAGACACAAAAGAAGTAAAATAAAAAGAAAAATGACAATAAGCTCATGCATTTTTACCTTCAATATTTTGGTCCCCCATTAGCTGACAGACACACAACATCTGAGCTGACTGAAGGCTGAAGTCAGCTCCTCATTCCTGGCTTTGACCGGGTGTCGTCTTGCAGTACACAGAAAAGCATGAGTCCACACAGCAGCCCTGCAAAGGAATCTATAGCACAGTTATAGAATGCAAAGAAGAATATAATTGACCCTCTATTATGAAAGGATTATAAGTTTATCTACAACATTATTTTACCCCTGACCAGACATATCTGTGTTGCTCATTTAGATTGCATCTAATGTAGCAATATGGGATAGCTTACTGTGTTGGGGCTCAGAACATGATATACAAAAATATGGCACCTTGACATACTGAGAAAGTCTCTCTGACCTTCTCCTGCCATCCTGTCTCCCACCCCTCTTTCTTCCCCAAAATGAGCCATAGAAACCAGAATTCCTCTTCCACAAGATGGATAATAGAAGTTAGAATACCTCTTCCCAAGCAACCCATACATAAAACCTAGTAGGGTCACTCTCTCCCTTCTGCCTTGAAGAACCTTATTCCAGAGAGATCCTGCCTCATGATGGGGTGGGGTTGGGGGAGGAGAAAAATGCTCCAGAGAAAGGCCAAGAAGAATCTGAAGAGTCAGGCCTTGCTGTGTTTCCCTCTTCAGTCTATCACCATTAGATCATGTCCCTTTGTCCAATCACATGTTTCCATGGCTCCCCATTCTTCACCAAACCTGAGCCTAAAGATAGACAGTCTTCCCTGGGTCTCTGGGTGTTCATTTCTGAAGGGTCCCATGTCATATAAAACTTAGAGTAAATAAATGTGTTATGCTTTTCTCTTGTTAACATGCCTTTTGTTATAGGAGTGTTGGCCATGATGGATGAGGGAAGGTATCCCACCTTTCTGCCCCTACAACGGTCAAGAAGCACATATCAAGGCTTTGAGACTCTCCTTCAGACTCATGGCTTACACAAAATAGCTTTCTCAAGTGTGAAGTGGTAAGTGTGGAAAAGGTGTCAGCATTTGTTAATTGCCTTACCCAAGTATTCTACCCTACACACACACACACACACACACACACACACACACACACAGCAGCTGCCTCTGGCGGACCTTCTGGAAATTATGTGTCAATAAATTTTCAAACAGAACTGCCAGAGCCTCTATTCTTTCCTTGCAAAGTTCAGCACCCACACTGCTCCTCTCCTCAGTGTCCCTTGCAGTGTTTCTGAGGGTTGCCATAGAGTTTAACCTGTCCCATGGTAATCTCATTTTATGATCAAGTTTCCAGCTTCTACTGAGTCCTCAGTCTCCACTTTGCCGCTTACCCCTGTAACTGCTCTGTTCTTCCTGCACATCCTTAGGCCTTTGGGAATCCACTCTTGTTCTTCACACAAAGCATCATAAACATAGTGTCTGTGTAACCAAACATTACTTGGGGTTCAAAGCAACAGGATGGAGACCATAATAACTTAAGAAACCCTCTTAATGTTGAAAAGTAAGATGTTTTTGCTCTGAAATGCATTCTTCCCTCTCACAGTCTCTTGTTGGCTGTGTTCCCTGGTTAGGCACTGGCTCCCTGCCAGTTTAGGGGCCTCTAGTTAGTCCCCTGTAGCATCCTCTCACCTGTCTCTCTTCTAGCTCCCTTGCCTCTCACATGCCCAGTTACTTCCTAGGCAGTCCTTAGAAATTCAGAATGTCCTTCAACGTATCAGGTTTATTATGCAGAAGAACTCTGCTGTTTCCTATCTACCATCCTCTCTTTTGAGATGGTGCCCTAGGAGAAAGGGAGCTCAATTTTTACCCTCAAAGAGATCATCAAGATAGATTCCTAATTCTCCACCTCCTTTGATGTAAAATAAAATCCTCCTTAGCCTACAGAAGGGGCTACATTCAATTTTCTACGTTTTAAAATGGTAACTTTTCTTTCTGTTGTGCAAAAAGAAAAACAGATATAAATTTATTTCACTATTTATATAACATGCTTCCATTCTCTACACATTGTGATTCAGGGAATTATCAGAAAGAGAAGCATTAAAAAAAAAATCTACAGTTTAATGGAGCAGTACTACACATACCTGAAAATAGCTGCATGTTTCTTATGCCACAAATACGCATTTCTGTGTAGGGATTTTTTTAACCTCTTTATCAATGTGATTGTTTTTTTCTGTTCTCTTGCAATTTTAAAAAAACTGAGTCTCAATTTTACCAGTACGTAAAGAAAACAGTATGAAAAACTGGCACATAGAGCTGTAATTTGGAACCGGGTGTTGTCCTTAGATTGCTGTAGGTGTGTTGGGGGAGGTGTGTTTGGCTTTGCATCGTGATCTGAAGCTAGAGCAAGAAAAGGATAAAATTAGGACATGTTTCTTCCTTTGTAAAATGGAGGATTTCCAGATTCCACCACCTAACCTTCAGCCCACCCCTTTCCTGTTTCACCGTCAGCCCCATCTTCACCCTTACTCCCCAAGCCCAGCAAAACAGAATAAGCCCTGTGCAGAATTTCCAGAAACATTGCAGCCTACTTCTGGGGAACAGTCTTAACCAATCCAAATGAGAGAGACCTAACAATGCAGATGAAACAGAGACAAGGTTCTAGTTGACTTGAACTGTAGCATCAGATCACTGGGAATAGGGACAATATTTTGAAGACTTTTTGAAACTCAGGATTTCTGAGTTGTGGTGTGTCACTATGGGAACAATGAAGAATGGAATAGACTTGGAGCTCAAGGACTTTTTTTCCCTGTCTTCTCCACTCATTAGATAGGTAATAAATTTTAGCTAGCCCGTACCCATTTGCTACTTGCCAAGTTCTGTGCTGTTTTGCTTGTATTATATCATTCATCCTTTATAATGAACCCATGAGATAGGTATTGTTAGGTACTATTATTATCTCCATTAGCTTGAAGACAATTGCATACATATCCAAGTGACTTTGAAACACTCTAAACCTAAATAGTAGTTGTGGATGGAGGGAGTTGTCCAGGGAAAATTCACCAAGGGAAGCCTGAAGTGGGAAGGAAGACATGGAGAAGAATTGACATTTAGTGAGTACTTACTTCATCTCGGGCAACTGTTAAAAATTTTCTCCCTTTATTCTACAAGATCCCAAATGGTTATTATTATCAACATTTTATAGGTGAAGAAGCTGCTGAGGTCTTAACCATGTTGGCTGTGAAAAATAGTTTGTGGGTTTGAATCAAAATCTGTCTGATGCCATTGTACCAAATGTCTGGAAATAGAGCTGAAGAGCAGCCATAATCAACATCTAGTGTTCCCAGGTCCTATTTTAGACAAGATCCAATATTTGCCTGTTGAAAAGTCAAAGAATTTTGAAACTACTTCTAGATACACATACTTAGTTTAAACTATACAGATCTAAACTAATAAATATCCCAGTCAGTGCCTTATACACATAATACCTTGATTCCAGTTTCCTGGACCACCAGAGAGCTGGCTGAGTCTATTCTGCTTCTCTGACTCCTGCCTCTATTGGAATAAATAGAACATCACAAAAACTCAGTGATGGGACCTCACTCTTCTCAACCACCCTCATAAGATAATAGCATAAAGTTACAGAGGTGGGATCAGAGCTAAGGGATCAGAAAGTCTGCACAAAGATGACAGCAGAGCCTTGCCATCTGAAGTCCTATCCCTGATTTCTACTCCCAGATGACCGCTTCTGTGGGGGTGTCCTTGTTCTCCTCTCCCTTTGGACTTGCCAGTCATCATTAACTCCTAAGTCAACATGTAGACACCAGCTTGTAAGGTACCAAAACTGCTTTCCCAGGTGGTGTTATAAATAGCTGTGGGAGAAACAACCAGGTTTTTTTTCACTACGTGGTTGAAAAAAAGCATAGCTCTGAGATTTGGGAGAAGAGATGTCTGTGTATATGTGCATATATGTGTATGACTGTGTGCATATTTATGTGTATGCATGCCTGTGAATATGCACTTTGGTCCTTTGAATTTCTGCTCTGTTTTGAACAAATCTCAGGATTCACTTAGCAGATGGTCTGCCAAGAGGCTGATAGAGCCTAACTTCCCACATTAAATGTTTGTGGAGCTGCTGATCAGGGGTGGGGGCAGGGATAAGATGGTCAACTTACAAAACCCCAGAAAATAATCAAGTCCTTTTTATTTGAAATATCAAATATTTATTTGTAGTGCTTTATAGTTTACAAAATGTTTTCACATTCACCAACACATTTGATCTTCTCAATCACCTTTTGATATATACATTTATTTCAATTTTATACATAAGGCAAAAGATGACTCAAGCTCATATAGTTCCTATGTATAAAAGAGAGGGTCTCCTCACCTGACAATTGTCTCACTTCAGGTTTTACCATCTCACCACATTACTTACTACTGTCTTTCCAAGAGGCACAATGAGACTAACGAAAGGGACGTACAGTTATCCTTCATAAGACTCTTCCTCTTCCAAAGCTTTCAATACATGCTTCTAAAAACAGAATAAGATGGCATTCTTCACATGCAGCAACATTTTTTCCTTTGCTCTCAAACCAATTTTTTAATACAAAGGACACCTATAAGAGAATAAATGTATAGAAGCGGAACAGTACAAAATATAACAGGCCCATTTGTCAAAGGTTTTAGGAATGCATTTCTCCATAGTCAGGGTACAGCAGGAAGTTAAATGTTTGTGGATGAAAAACTCTAAGACAACCCTTCTACCAATGCATGAAACTTTACACTGATGCTTACACGCATGTGAGTGGTGAAGATTAGAAAACAGACTGTGGATGTGTCGAGTGTTTTATTAGTCTCAATGAATGCTAATGAAGCCTCATGAAGTAATAATAAACTGAGACAGAGCATCTGGTGAGCAAGACGTGGTTGATATGGTACTGGGAGGGTAGTGGAGGAGTCAAGTGTGGAGAAAGGGCTGAGAAAAGAATTGGACTTGACTGCTTTCCTCAGCTCTTCCTCTATATCACTGGCTTGTAGGGAGACAGGTGTTCCCACTGTGTCATTAAGTCATGCCAGGATATAGCTGTATTAGTGCCCATGAAAACATGTGCTCTCTCCAAGGAATAATGAACAAATAATTGCTGTTTTGAGGGCTTCAACACATTTTTAAGGAAGGTATATGAGATAACACAGAGGATCCAGCTGGTAAAATCAGACTAACATGAATCAGAGGTCTTACTCAGTATTAATCAAGCTTTACTAACTCCAAAAATTTACATAATCATGAGGCACAGACAAAGCAAGGAGAGGCCTGGTACCTCCAATGCTGCCCTCAAAGTCTTTTCTTGCCACATCAGGCTAACACTCCAGGCTCAGATTTACCTATGAGTCTCTAAGCAATGTGCACAATTTACATAACTTATAGAACAAATCATCTATGCTTAGTGACAAGCTTACCTACCACTTTCCAGGGAGCCAAGATCCATAAATATGTGGATCCAGGTTCACGATAAGAATTCTAGAATCCTGCTAAAAGCTTTCTATTGACAGGGACTAAGCTTATTTTCCAAGAAGTCCATAATTAGCATATTTACCAGAAGATTTGACTGGGTCTCTTGTCTTCTTTCTTTTGTGGAGCATTGCACCAATAAAGAGAAAGATTGGATGCAAGCCTCCTCCTACTAACTCTTCCCTTCCTGGCATATGACTGCACATAAGATGGCTGTGAATGGCCCTTTTAGTTGACTTTGACTTAGTTCTGGTGATTTGGAACCCTAAAGCATTTCCCAGTTTGTCTCCAGATTCTAGCCAGTGTTAGAGTTGGAGGTGGAAGATTAACTTAGGAACTGATGATTCATTATTTCGATGGTTCTTTTCACTCAGTAACCATTTTTATTTGTGTAATCCTTTCTTTCTCTCTGCAAAGAATATCCAACAGAATTATACCAACTAATGCAAAACAATCCCAGAAGCAGGTAAGGCAGGTATGATATGAATGGGGAAACAGGATCAGTTTCAGCTAACAAGCAGTGGAACTAGAATTCAAGCCCAGGTCTGTTTGGTCCCCAAAGTCCATGATCTGTTCACTGCATGATATTACTGGTGCTTTAAACAGTAGACAGGTTTTGACCAGGGTAGAGTGAAAAGTATGTTTCCATGTTTCTTAAACTGAGTTTCTTAAACTCAGAGTTGTTTTCCCCAAGCTCTACTTGCACAAAACTTTTCTAACTTGTTATGAACGTAATAAATGCTAAGTGTGCTGTGACGGAAGACTGCTCTGGCCTCATAAATCACTTCTTTAAGAACACCCAAGTGCAAAAAAGATGGATGGGCTCTCCCCATAGCCCTCATCTGCCTCCTTCCTGACAGGTATGATGTTAGTAAGGGGAGTTTGATGCACTTTCCTTCTCAGGCCTCTTATTTCATCTTCCTCAATAGGAGGTTGATGATTGGCTTCTGAAAAATAGATGAGAAAAGGGAAAGTAAAGAGATGAATGAAAAATTGTCATAAGTTAGTCTATACATTCAAAAGATAGGATGCTGTGCTGATAATAAACATGGTCAAAACCATAAATTGCATTATCTATGCTGTCTTCCTGGTCTAGTGTCAGGCCTGCCTTGTCCCAATTCAAGTACAACTGCTTCACCCCACAGCAGGGCCCTTTTGATTCTTCAATTGCCAGCTTGTCCTAAGGCCAAGTCAGTTCTGAACTGGGAGATTATCTAGAGCTCTTACTCATTATCTATAAGAGCTTTTACCCATCATTCCATTACCCAACTTTGTTATCTGGGTTTTAAAGCAGCTCTGGCCATGAACTCTGTTATAGAACTCATCTTTTCCTTTTTTAATATATATGGAATTTGAACTTTTATTTTAGATTCAGGAAGTACATGTGCCGGTTTGTTATACGGGTATATCATGGGATGCTGAGGTTTAAGGTATGATTGTTCACATCACCCAGGTAGTGAACATACTACTCTACAGTTTTTCAACCCTTGCTCCCCTCTTTCCCTTCCTGCTTTAGTGGTCCCCAGTGTCTATTGTTGCCATCTTTATGTCCATGAGTATCCAGTGTTTAGCTCCCACTTGTAAGTGAGAACCTGCACTAATTTGCTTAGGATAATGGCCTCCAGTTACATCCATGTTGCTGCAAAGAACATGATCTCATTCTTTTTTATGCTGTGTAGTACTTCACGATGTATATGTACCATTTTTTTTATTCAATCCACCATAAATGGGCACCTAGGTTGATTCCCTGATGTTTTTATTATGATAGTACGGCAATGAACATATAAATGCATGTGTCTTTTTGGTAGAACAATTTATTTTCCTTTGGGTATATACCCAGTAACAGGACTGCCGGGTTGAATGGCAGTTCTATTTTTAGTTTTTTGAGAAATCTCCAGTGGCTTTCCACAGGGGCTAAACGAATTTGCATTCCCACCAACAGTGTATGAGCATCCCCTTTTCTCTATAACCTCATCAATTATTTTTTGACCTTTTAATAATAGCCATTCTGACTGTTATGAGATGGTGTCTCATTTGATTTGCATCTCTCTGACAATTAGCAATGTTGAGCATGTTTTCAAGTGTTTGTTGGCCATTTATACACCTTATTTTCGGAACTCATCTTTCCTAAATGAAGTGGCAACCTCATGCCCTGATCTTTGTAACTGGCCTTCTCCTCCTTAGCCTGCCTAGGATTCCAATCTCTGTAAGTTTTTCAACTACCTTATTATTTCCATGTAGAAAGGAACTAGAGCTGTGGTCCTATATTCACAATGTCTAGACACATGAAATCTTATGAAAGACTTGACTAAAATTACAGTCACCTTGGTAAGATCACTGCAGTCATCTGTTTTCACACATTGTGTTATGCCTACCTATTAGGACATCTCCATTATTTCTGGGTGAAATCCACCTCTCAGACCACCCAGTATTATTATATTTGTGTTTGTTGCCATATTATTTGGACAAAACATTGTATAACCAAGCTACATCGTTTCTAGCTTCTGGATGTAGTTCTGCCCCCAAACTACTAGAGTATCTCAGTAAACAGATAATCACAGCTGTGGTCCCATTTCAGTCAAACTTACTTCACTGTCCTCAGCCTGACTGTGTAAAATCACCCAGCATAGAAAAGCATCCTTTGCCATTAAAGAAGTCTTTGCTAATCTTCAGGGAGCTGAGAAATCTTACTTCATTAATTTCATATTCTCTTCTCCTCTTAAAAGATTTGCATTAATTTTCAAATTAAATTATATGTAATTGCCTCTGAAAAAATTCTCACAACACCCCTGAAAATAACTGAAGTCATCTGTAGGTATCACAAAACTGAATTGGAACTCTCTTCATGAAGTCAGTTTTAAGTCAGGGTCAAAATGCTCTGTAGATAAGAAAGTCTGAGTAACCTTGCCATTCTCAGATCCCAGTCAGCAGATCCAAGGCATATCATATCCCCAAATACATTCTGACTTCTGTATCAACCAGAATGAGAAGAGAAAAATCAGAATGTCATCAAGTCAAGAGTTCTGAGGAGGTGAGAGTGAAGAACAGGAATCATTGACAATGTCTCTTGGCAGCAATTCAAAGTCACATCAGAAAACAAAGAAAGTAATGATGGCTTTCTGGACTCCTGATTCAATCTCTTCAGCCTTCTCAGGCAAATAATTCAGAAAGGGGTAATAAACGTTCAAATTTAGCAAGAAGCTCTTCTTAATATTCAATAGATAATTCAGTAACTATTTCAATAGTAGAAAATGTGTTAAATAATATACAATATTGGAGAGTGTACAGTTTGCAAATTACTTGCATACATCACAGATGGGGCACATTTTGGCGCTTTCGGCCTGAAAAACAAAACCTTTTGTAGTATGAACCAAAAGCCTTAAAAAGTTAAAAGCCCTAAACCTACTATTTTATCTAAAAAATCAATCTAAAAGAATAATCACAGATGCAAACATTATTCATGAGATAATACTTATAATAAAGAAAAATCAAAATCAATAAAAAATGGTTAAATAAATTAAGACACACCCAAATAATGGAATGTATGTAGCTATTAAAATTATATTCTAAACATATTTAATGATGTGGAAGAGTTTTCAACATATAATGTTAGGAAAAGCCTGACAGAAATGCTGTATATATATTTATAAAGTCTCATTCTGTATACAAGATTATATCTGTAAAGTTAGATTACAAACCATGTGAAATTCTGTTTTAGACTTTTCTGTATTTTCTGAATATAGAGAATGACTCAGACACTGGCCAAGCCAAGGAATATACTCCCTGCTCTGTGACTGTCTTATCTTCTCAGCAGAGAACTCTTTCCACATGAACTGTCCCCTAAAGTGCTTATGCTGCCTCCACAAGAGCTCAGATTGCACCATGAAACTAGTTGTTAAGAAATGAAGGGAAATGTAATTATCCTGGTAATTTCTCAGCCACTAGCACAGTTTGAAAATGGAGCCTTCCTGTTCACACCCTTGGCCTCACATCTGGCCACCGTATACAATGCTTATTTTTGGAAAAAGAAAGGTTGAAGAATTTCATCGATGCAAAAGAGATTTGTTGTTAATCTGGGTTCTAGGCATATGGCAGGTATTTAATAAATGTGTGATAAACAAAAGAATGAATAACTGAACCAAGTAATCAATCAGTTTGTCAGAATGATGGGATTCCTGCCATTCACCTAAATTATTTGGTGCATCAAGATAAACCTCTTATTTGCCAGTCTTCTCTTCTGTATCCTGTTGAGGTCTCCAGTGACAGAGGGGAATTCACTAGCTATCAAGAACCCCAGGATTCTTACTTCATTTAAATTCTGTCCTCTCACTTCTATCTCAGTGCTTTCCAGAAAAGGACTCGATGTACAGGCTGCTCTACTCAGTAGCTACTTGCCCCATCACTACTTGCAGATGTTAAAAATATACCTTAAGAGGATATCTGAGTTCTCCCTTCCTCTCGTAAGGAATTATGAATGGCCCAGATGCTGCCAAGGGAACTTCAGGCAGCATGATGAACGACAGGGGTGTTAAGAAAATTCTGAAGGCAAAATTTTAACACTATAGAGTCCAGCTACAAAGTTCTTGCTCTGAAAACCATGGGTGAAGTCAAGTTCATGGTTACAGAACCAAGATATCAGAGTATGAAGGTGCAGAACTAAAGAAAATTAAGAACAAGCAAATGGTAAGGGGTAAGGGTGGGGAGAAATTCCACGGTGATGGCTACAACCACTGGCAATTGTTTTGTTTTTAAAATATTTTGTTGAACTGGCCTGGCATTAAGGGAAAGGGGCAGAGTAGACAATTAACATGTAGGGGCTTGGAGAGGGCTGATTAGTATTAATAACTCTCTGCTTTAGGCCTTGTGATGGTTAATATTGAGTGTCAACTTGATTGGATCGAAGGATGCCAAGTATTGTTCCTGGGTGTGTCTGTGAGAGTGTTGCCCAAGGAGATTAACATTTGAGTCAGTGGAGTGGGAGAGGCAGACCCACCCTCAATCTGGGTGGGCACCATCTAATCAGCTGCCAATGTGGCTAGAATAAAGCAGGCAGAAAAAGTTGGAAAGAGCAGACTTGCTGAGTCTTCCAAACTTCATCTTTCTCCTGTAATGGATGCTTCCTGCCCTCGAATATCAGACGCCAAGTTTTTCAGCTTTTGGACTCTGGGACTTACACCAGTGGTTTGCCAGGGGCCCTCAGGCCTTTGACCACAGACTGAAGGCTGCAGTGTCAGCTTCCCTACTTTTGAGATGTGGGGACTCGGACTGACCCACCACTGGCTTCCTTCCTCCTTAACTTGCAGATGGCCTATTGTGGGACTTTACTTTGTGACCATGTGAGTCAATTCTCCTTAATAAACTCCCTTTCATATATACATCTATCCTATTAGTTCTGACCCTCTAGAGAACCCTAATACAGGCCTGTATACAGTGTGCAGCTCCATAGAATTAGGAACCCCACCATCACTCATTCTCACTGGCCTGGCAAAGCCTGGAATTAGGAGCAAGCTGTGGGAAAGCAAGCAGATAGAAGCCCCAGGACAAATCTTAAGTTTATCCTTTATATCCATGTGGTCTATAAGCACAGTGCCTTGCTCTCAGTCAACAATCAGGAGAGGCTTGCTCGGGATTGTGTATTTGTCTGTTTGTAATATTATAATGTTAACTACAACCCCAGAGTACAACAATTCAACAACTAAATGTTTCTTTTTTCTTTTCTTTTTCCTATTTTTATTTATTTATTTATGTAGTTATTTATTTATTTATTTATTGACAGAGTCTCACTCTGTTGCCTGAACTGGAGTGCAGTGGTGCAATTTTGTGGTGAAGAGTTGCCCACTGCAACCTCTGCCTCCCAGGTTCAAGCCATTCTCCTGCCTCAACCCCCCAAGTAGCTGGGATTACAGGCATAGGTCACCATGCCCTGTTAATTTTTGTATTTTTAGTAGAGATGGGGTTTCACTATGTTGGCCAGGCTGGTCTCGAACTCCTGAGCTCAGGTGATCTGCCTGCCTCAGCCTCCCAAAGTGCTGGGATTACAAATGTGAGCCACCATGCCCAGCCTTTTTATTTTTATTTTTATTTTTTTTTAGAAACCGGATCTTGCTTTGTCATTCAGGCTATAGTGCAGTGGCATCATCATAGTTCACTATAGCCTGGCTCAGCCTCCCATTATCTCATCTTTGAATCAGCACATGCCTGGTGGGGACACACTTAACTCGGAAATGCAGAATTAACAGGACCTCAGTCAGCCATGGAGATGCAATACTCTTTCCCCAAGCGTCTCATGAGCCATATGGCCTCTCTCCTCTCTCTCAATCTCTCTCTCTCCCACTAGCTCTATATCTCCCTTCTCTCTCCCTCTTCCTCCCTTCCTCCCAAGTTTCTCTCTAGGATTTATTCTCTTCCTCTTGCTTGACTAACCAATCTTCCTGCATCAAGAGTGTCCACATCCTTGTAACTCCGAAGTGCCATCACATCCTCTTCAGGTCCTCTCCAGTTCTGCTCCTTTGGCTAAGTTGGCTCTCTCTCAGGCTCTCGCTCTCTCTCTCCCTCTCTCTCTCTCTCTCTGTCTGTCTCTGTCTCTCTCTCTCTCTCTTCTGACTCCCACAGCAAGGATCTGTTGTGTCCAGCTCATCTTTGGGGCTTAGGGACGTAGGCCATGACATAACTCTCTGGCAAGTCTATGGATTAACTGAAAATGGAGCAAACTAATACCTACCTTGTAGGATGATTGTAAGGATTAAACAAGGTGAAAATGTGTAAATGTAACCTAGCATATATTGGGCATATAGATACTTGAAAAGTTGCTTTCTCTTCCTTTTTTCTCTTTTTATAGTTGGCCAAACTAAATTTTAAGTCTTCGGATCTTCCTCAGGAAATAATTTCTAATCCCTAGCTATTTAGTGACATTTATAATTGCTGATCTCATCCACATTCCTTTCTAGGTGAAATTGCCCATCTAAAAGCCCATGAAATCCCCCTCCCCATGTTCATAGATGTTCAGACCATGACAAGTACCTGTTCCTTTGATGGATGAGGAAATTTAGGCACAGTGAGGTTCAGTGAATTTTCCCACACAATCAGTAAGTGGCAGAGTTCAGATCCAACTAAGCCAAAATCTTTGCTATTTTAATTGTACCATGAATAACTGTCTTGAACAATGATCAAATACTAATATTAGAGAGAAAGAGAAATTTTATTTATCTTGACACAAAAGAAACAAACTAAAATAATCAAAATCTCTCGTCAATAGATGTTTAAAATTTGTACCCAGGGATTGCTTCTAACAGGATGCTGCAGATCAAGGGAAATCCTCCAGGATGAAGGTTATTGCCTGAGGCCCATGAAGAAAAAGCTTAAAATCGTGTGATAACAGAAATAGGCCCAAACTGATGGTTTGAGTTGTTAAGTCATATCTAGTTCACCTTCTGGTATTCCAACATTTAACAAGCATACTTTTTGGGGCAGAGTGGTTTAGAGAAGGGATGAAACAACTTATAAGAAAATTGTTTGACTTAAAAGGTTCAAATATACTACTAATATTTTGAAGGTAAATAAAGCTTAATTGAAAAACCAGATTAATCATTGACTCTCACTTGTTCCATTAAATTGATATGTCATAGGTAAGTATAAACTCAGTTTCTTCCTTTTTCAAGGTTGTTTCCTAACCAGGGAGAACAATAACACATTCGTTTTGGATTATCTGTAACCTAGTCTAATCTTTTTAATTATTATTATTTGAGATTATCTTAAACCAGTTATCTGATCACTGGCTGGAGAAAGCCAGTCAGTGTAGCACAACAGATCTTTAGCTATGTCCAGAAAAAAAGAATGCTCAATGTGCCAGTGTGGCCCTTGAATTGCACCCATTGATCCAAGTTCCTGGAGTTTAAGCAAAGACGATGCAAATAATATCCACTGACCCTTTGCCACTGCTGCCTGAGGGACCAGACTGTGATGAAACAGACTGAATTTACAGGACAAAGGCTTCATGAAGACAAGAAATGACTCATCATTGAGAAGAAAAGGAGATGGATGTAGCATATGCCTAATATATCTAGTGACTCTCTGGAGAAGGGTTCATTGCCAGCAAATAGGATATTACCCTCACCAAGTGATTTAAGAGAAAATCCTAGACATTCCATTATTTTCACCAGTTAAAGTTTATCCACTATTTGACTGAATGAATAAGCAGCTATGTATTGTTATCATATTGAAGCAGTGATGTAAATGACAAGAAAGCTGTAAATAGATATAAGAAAAGAATGAAATTTGTGGTTGGGTAAGGGAATGACCATTGATTGAGATCCAGGTATTACATACCACATGAAATGCTTTACAACATAAGGTTTTTCAGCCTCAGCACTATTGACATTTGGGGCCAGATAATTTTTTCGTGGGGGGAGCTGTGCTGTACACTGTATGATGCATTGCAAGATCCTTGGCCTCAATTCAATAGCTGTCAGTAGCACTGTTCCCCAATTGAAACAACCGAAAATATCTGAAGACACTGCTAAATGTTGCTTGTGTGGGGAAATCTCCATTGGTTGAAACTGTGCCTTTACAATAATAGTAATAGCTAATATTACTATTAATAATAGTTAATAATAAGAAAATAATATTAGTTACTATTAATAGTAATAGTTAATATTACTATTAAACCATTAACCTTTATTAAAGGTTTACTAGATATCAAGTGTTGATTTAAACCCTTTCTTTTATGTTTACCTTTTTGGTAGTCATATCACTCATAAAAAAGAAATAATACCACACATCTACAGTCGTCTGATCTTTGATAAATCTGAGAAAAACAAGAAAGGGGGAAAGGATTCCCTATTTAATAAATGGTGCTGGGAAAATTGGCTAGCCATAAGTAGAAAGCTGAAACTGGATCCTTTCCTTACTCCTTATACGAAAATTAATTCAAGATGGATTAGAGACTTAAATGTTAGACCTAAAATCATAAAAACCCTAGAAGAAAACCTAGGTGATACCATTCAGGACATAGGCATAGGCAAGGACTTCATGTCTAAAACATCAAAAGCAATGGCAACAAAAGCCAAAATTGACAAATGGGATCTAATTAAATTAAAGAGCTTCTGCACAGCAAAAGAAACTACCATCAGAGTGAACAGGCAACCTACAGAATGGGAGAAGAATTTTGCAATCTATTCACCTGACAAAGGGCTAATATCCAGAACCTACAAAAAAACTCAATCAAATTTACAAGAAAAAAACAAACAACCTCATCAAAAAGTGGGCAAAGGATATAACAGACACTTCTCAGAAGAAGTCATTCATACAGCCAACAGACGCATGAAAAAATGCTCGTCATCACTCGCCATCAGAGAAATGCAAATCAAAACCAAAATGAGATACCATCTCACACCAGTTAGAATGGCAATCATTAAAAAATCAGGAAACAACAGGTGCTGGAGAGGATGTGGAGAAATAGGAACACTTTTATACTGTTGCTGGGACTGTAAACTAGTTCAACCATTGTGGAGGACAGTGTGGCGATTCCTCAAGGATCTAGGACTAGAAATACCATATGACCCAGCCATCCCATTACTGGGTATATACCCAAAGGATTATAAATCATGCTGCTATAAAGACACATGTACACGTATGTTTATTGCAGCACTATACATAATAGCAAAGACTTGGAATCAACCCAAATGTCCATTGGTGATAGACTGGATTAAGAAAAGGTGGCACATATACACCATGGAATACTATGGAGCCATAAAAAAGGATGAGTTCATGTTCTTTGTAGGGACATGGATGCAGCTGGAAATCATCATTCTCAGCAAACTATCGCAAGGACAGAAAACCAAACACCACATGTTCTCACTCATAGGTGGGAATTGAACAATGAGATCACTTGGACACAAGAAGGGGAACATCACACACTGGGTCCGATTGTGGGGAGGGGGAAGGGGAGGGATAGCATTAGGAGATATACCTAATGTAAATGACGAGTTAATGGGTGCAGCACACCAACATGGCACATGTATACATATGTAACAAACCTGCACATTGTGCACATGTACCCTAGAACTTAAAGTATAATAATAATAATAATAATAAAATAGTGCAGAAAACAAAATGTATAACTTAATGATTTATCAAGTAGGGAACATCTATGTAACCACCAACCAGGTTAGTGGGATAAAAGGTCATTGCCATCTTTAGAAGATGCCATCTTTAGAAGCTTCCATTGTACCCCCAACCAAATCTCTAAAAACTATCTGCCCCATAAGGTAACCACTGTACTACACTTTGTTGTCTTTATAGTTTTACTACTTAAACATGTATCTCTAAAGCTATAGTTTACCTGTCATGCAACCATTCTCAGGCATTTATAGGTGGATGTGTTCCATCAAAACAAAAAGTAAACCAAAAAGAAAATGACTTGCAGTTTAAGAAACAGAGAAAACAACACCAGAATCCTCAAGGTGTTGAGGAGGGTAATTTCAGAATAGCAGCTGGTACCTAACACAAAAGGAGCCGGCACCCACCAGCCCACAATGGAGCAAGTAAGACTGACTCAACACAGATTTCTTCAAAAGGAAATGTCATCAGTGTAAGTGCCTGATGCATCTGAATGTACCAAGAGGTGATTTGGACAGGGGGTGGAAATTTTTGGCTTAACTTAGAGAAAGGTGCATAGGAAATTAAGCAAACAAACAAATAAAGGATAATTTCACTATGAGAAAAAAAAAAGTACAAAAAAGTTATCCTAGTACACTATGTGACTCAATCATAAATTATTTACATTGTCATAGTGTAAACACTGAGTATTGCTCTAACTGATATAACTATATTCATGTACAGGATAAGGGAAAGTGTTGTGATGGGATGGAGAGGTATATGAAAATTGAGGAAATTAAATCCTCTCAAGTTAGGAAGCCAATAGATAATGCCTAACAGAAGCATGTTTTTTAGAGATATGATGGTAAATACCTAAAGTATTCACTTAGAAAGATAAAAATGCTTGCCTCTTAGGAGGGAGAAATGGGAGTAAAATGAAGCCTACTGTTTTTCATATCTAACTTTGTAACACTACTAGACTCTTACGTCATTTGCATGCAAATTTTTAATGAAAAGGAATACTTTAAAACTGACTTTACAAGAGGTAATTATGATACAGGTAAATCCATAAGAAGTGCTTGAAGCAAAATAAACAGAAAAGATGTAATGAATTCATAAACCCAGGTTTAACATACTTTTCCTGAATGATCATTTGCAAATAGGTAGTAAAGTTGTTTGGGGTGCTCCAGAAATAAAACAAAATGGCAGTAAACTCACCTCATCCCATTCAAACAAATGGGATGTGTCTGTAAGATACAAAGCACCACAGTGCAATTGGCCCTTTGTGTCCACACAGCCAACCAACCAGAGATCAGAAATTCTCAATAAATTTTTAAAAAACAATAAAAATAATACACAATTTCAAAAATACAGTGTAATAATCATTTACATAGCATTTACCTTGTATCAGGTATTGTAAGTAATCAAGATACTGAAAGCATACGGAAGGATATGCATAGGCCATATGCAAATACAGCATCATTTTATACAAGGGACTTGAACATCTGTAGATTTTGGTATCCTGGAGGTCCTGGAACCAATCTCCTATGCATACCGAGGGATGACTGTACAGGGAAATTTAAATGCTTTAGAAGACAGCTCTTCTTCCCAGTAAAATAAGTTTCACTCACTTCTATATTTTAACATAATTCCTGCTTTCTAGATCACACCAGTTATAAGAAGAATTATCAATAATAGCTTACTGTTTCAATTATTTCAGCCTGGAGAATACCTGGTACCTCAAACTTCCAAATCCTTTGTCTTCCCAAGGAGGTGTCTGAGGTGCTCAGTGACCACTGAAAGTTTCCTAGGGAGGACACAGGATGCTGTGGAGTGAGCACAGACTTGTGTTTCAGGTCTATTTTGGTTCAAATGCCAGTTCTATTTTTAATAGGTGTCTGATCTTGGTAAAATTATTTTATCTCTCTTAATCGCAGTTTTGACATCTAAAAATATCAGGACAATAATGCCTACATTGCTTGATGTTTCTCAAAATCAAATAGATAATTTTTATAAAGGTCTCGGCACATAGATGGTTCTCTAGCAAATTTAGCTAATGTTATAATTATTGTCATCATTATAATTATTATTACTACCGCTGTTGCCAGTGGTATTACATCCAACCCACTGCACAGTGCCTTTATAAAGCATCTACTGCTTCATTTTTCTCCTCTTCCATGGATTCCAGTCTTGCTGAGGCCACTGGGTTTTGGCTGTTTTTTTTGGTTTTGGGTTTTTTTTTTTTTTTTTTGAGACAGGGTCTTACTCTGTCACCCATGCCAGGGTGCAGTGGCACAATCAAGACTCATTGAAGCCTTGACTGCCTGGGCTAAAGCAATCCTCCCACCTCAGCCTCCTAAGTAGTTAGAAACACGAGCACACACCACCATGCTCAGCTAATTTTTTATTTTGTATTTTTTGTAAAAGCAAGGGTCTTATTATGTTGCCCTTCTCACTTTGAGAGACTGACGCAGGAAGATCGCTTGAGACCAGGCTGGCCTCAAACTCCTTGATGGAAGATGATTTCAGGGAGAATTAAGGTGCTTTCGACATAGGCCAAGAATTTTGGAGCCCCAAATGTAAGGAGTGGGATTTTCTACAAGTTGGGCAGAGAATCACAATTCTTATATTAAAAAAAAAGAAAAAAAGAAAAAAAAAAAAGAATCAGCTGTGTGACAGGCAGAGCCACGAGGAAAGGCAGACGGGTAATATTGGGAACTAGAAGATATTCTGCCAGAGGAATTTCAAAGGGGCTAATTCTTTTTGTTTTTTCCTTGGTCATTGCAAAAAGTCAAGGTTAGCCTACAGCTTAACATTTTCCCTTCAACTCTTCAGTAAAGTGTAACACCTACACACAACCATGAATGATGTATGTTAAGGATAGTGTCATTGGGGGTGGGCATTAAAGGGTTTCTTACTTGTTCCACATCCACTCTTCTGATGGACCCATAGTGAGGGATCCCTGTCCCATCAAACAGACTGTGCCATGAAATTCTACAAGTGACCAACAGCAGAGCAAGAGAGGAGCCACACCAATTTGTCATAATGCAGTGTTGAATGGGCAGCGAGTAGTGTGGTGGAATCTACATTTGAAAACAGTGCACAGGGGGCGGAGCAAGATGGCCGAATAGGAACAGCTCCAGTCTCCAACTCCCAGCGCGAGCAACACAGAAGACCAGTGATTTCTGCATTTTCAACTGAGGTACTGGGTTCATCTCACTAGGGAGTGCC
>NW_012114141.1:151437-197652 GCF_000951035.1 Colobus angolensis palliatus | reverse complement strand
AGAAAGAAAGAAAGAAAGAAAGAAAGAAAGAAAGAAAGAAAGAAAGAAAGAAAGAAAGAAAGAAAGAAAGAAAGAAAGAAAGAAAGAAAGAAAGCAGTGCACATTCGACAGTGCACATAACCACAAGCAGCTCTGTGGGTTGCTGGCAAATGGGATGCTGCTGTTATGGCACCATCTCTATTATAAATGTGATCTTAGCTAACTTTTAAAAAACTATCTCCCTTAGAAATATAACTAGTTCCTATTTGAATCTCTAAAATGCATTTCATTCTAGCTAGAGCTATGTATCTACTTTCAGCCAGTCTGAAATATTGTGAGCAAGTTTAGACCTCTTAATCAATGAAACAGTTTGAATATACTAAGGGAACAGTTAAGGGAGAGGTCAAGAGAATGAAAATAAGGGTCACAGTGATGTGCTACGAAAGATTAAATACAACCAACCTCAAACTCTTCGAAATAACCCTCAGAAATTTTAGAAAAGATATAGCTATTTAGAATGCAACACCTAGCCATTCCATTTCCTATGAAGTTTTCAGTTTTCTGCTTGTAATTACAGCAATCTATAAATTATATTATATATTTCTCTGTCTTAGGTCCCATGAATAAAGACAATCCCCAATTCATATTACATTTTCTAAGCATCTATGAGATGCTGAGCGTCCTTGAAAAAAATATTGAATGATAATCTTTTAGCTTATTCAAATGATGAGCTGCCTAGGCTTGGACATATCCTGAAAACACTATATTGTAAAAAAAAAAACAAACATGTTTTAAATCTAGCTCTGAGAAATAACCTAAATCAAATTTGTAGCCAACAGGCTCATGAGAACAGTCTCCTTGAATGATGAAATTTGAGAACCTGTGTGTGGGAGTAAGGCAAACTCAGTTTCACTACTGGATTTCGGATTTCTATTCTCCTGCAGAAAACTCTCAGTGGCACTATGATTATGATTGTCCATTTTGAACCATCCATCATCACCTGCCAGAAACAGCCTTGGAGACTGTGGATGGGCTTGATGCCCAGCTTATTCATTCATGATAGTGACTTAGTACCAGGATGTCTCTCCCACAGAGTTTTAATTAAAAAAAAAGTTGTCCCTCTACTTATAGATAATGAAAATAGTTAAGCAGATTGAGCACAGTGTTTGGTGTGTTGTAGACATGCAAGAGCAAACAAAGTGGAAGCAAGGAGGAAGGAAGGAAGGAAGGAAGGAAGGAAGGAAGGAAGGAAGGAAGGAAGGAAGGAAGGAAGGAAAGGAAGGAAAGGAAGGAAGGGAGGAAGGGAGGGAGGGAGGAAAGAAAATAAGAGGGAGAGAGGGAGGGAGGGAGGGAGGGAGGGAGGAAGAGAGGGAGGGATCACTATACTTTTCCAGTCCATTTGTTTCATTTTTCCATTCTTTCAAAAGACTTTCTTACACCTTCTCTCCTCAAACCTCCAAAATCCCTCCCACATTCTTACTCTCATGTTTTTTATGGAGAAATTTTAAATAAAATTTAAAAAGTTTGGTGGACTCTACTGTCTCTTCTGCCCACCTACTATCTTCAAGGTCACATATTCCATTTTCACACCTGCTAACACATGAATTAACCATACTGCTATCTAAAGACAGTCTTTTGGTATTTGATCATCTCCTCTGGCCCACTGAAGGATATCTTACTAGCAATTGTTTCTTCTCTCACCCTCTACTAAATCATCCCCATCAGCTTACAAACATTATTTCTCCCACAAAAAAAAAAAAAAAACTCCAGAGGTTTTCACTTTTCCTCTAGTTGTCATTCCATTTCTTTCATTTCTTTGCAGCAAACCCCTTTGAAGGTATTATATGTACACACAATCTACAATTTTTTCTCCCATTCTCACAGAAATCCAACCCAACTTAGCTTTCTCCACCACTAGTCCACCAATACTGCTCTTCAAAAGATCTACTGTGTATAGCTAAATCCAATTTTTCTGTTTTCAGTCTTCACCTTCCTTGATCCATCAGCAGATCTTAACACTTTAATTGCATTTTCTTCACTTGGGTTCCAGGACACCACATTCTGCTGGCTTTTCTCCTACCTCTGTGAGAGTGTCTTCTTAGTCTACCTTCTTCTGGTTTCTCCTTTTTCTTGACCTCATAATGTTGAGGTGCCCAGAGTTGAGTCCTTGGTCATGTATTCTTTATTTATAGACATTATTCAGACAAAATTTTTAGTCTTATAGATTTAAATATCATATATAGAATGGCTACTTCCAAATGTACATCTTCAACCCAAAGTTTTCTCCTAAATGTAAGACTTCAATATCCAGCCACCTATTTATCCCCACTTGAGCATCCAACAGGTATCTCAAATTTAGCATGTCCAAAGTTAAACTGATTTTCCTTCTTAAACCTGCTCCATCCAAGACTTAACCATCTCAATTGATCTCTCCCTCTTTTCTATCATTCAAGCCAAACACTCAGGTGTTCTCCGTGATTTTTCTCTTTCTCTCATATCACAATTAGATCTATAAGTAAACAATGCTGGCTTTACCTGAAAAACATACCCGTAATATTTTTCCATTTCTTTGTCTGAGATCTGAACAAAGAAACATAACTGGGATCCCTGCTTCCTCCCTTGCCCTCTTATAGTGTATGCTCAAATGGAACACAGGATTTTTCTTTGTAAATCTAAATCAAATCTTATTATCCCTAGCTCGAAATCCTCCAGTGATTTTCTACCTTAATCAGAATAAAAGCCCAAATTCCTTTACAATCATTTACAAAGTAATTACAAACTTGCTACTTCTTTTATCTCATTTCCTACTTTCCACTCTTCATTTACTCCACTCCATTCTCTCTAACCTGCTTGCCATTCCTCAAGCACACTAGACATACTTCCACCTCAGGACCTTTGCACCAGCTGTTCTCTCTACCTAGACTATTCTTCCTCCAGAAACCCACACAGCAGACTCTCATTGCCTTCAAGCCTTTGCTCAAATGTTGCCTTTTCAATAAATCCTGTCCTGACCACCGTATTTAAAACTGCATTCTCCCCTTCCTTCACCCACAGGGATCCCACTGCGAATTCTTTTCCATAGTACTTATCACATTCTATCACATTGTATAACTTGTCTGTCATGTATGTTGTTTAATGTCTGTCTCCTTAATAGGATCCATGAAGACAGGAATCTTTCACTATTTGATTCACGGATATGTCTCAATTGCCTAGAAGAACACTGGAACATAGTAGATATTTAATAAAAAATATGCAGAAGGAAGGGAAAGAAGGACAGGAGGAAGAGAGGGGAGGGAGGAAAGTGGAGAGTGGAGAATTCTGGCTATTCTCAGACCATTCAGTTGCCTTCCTTTGGCCTCAGTGTTCATCTTGAAATGAAAGTGTTGAAGCAGATAAACTCGAAGATGCCTTCCACTTCTACATGCAATGATTCTATAAACTCCAACGGGGTTCACAGAAGATTTAAAGAGCATTTGGACCTCATTATGATGCAAAAACTCAGGACAAGTAGGAGGCCTGGTAGACTACTGCCAGCCTCTTTCCCTTTTATTCCCAGCCTGCCATGAGGCTTTCCTGGATGAGTCACTTCAGCCCTCCTCCAGATGACACTGATACTGGAAAAGCTGGAGCGTCTTTCCCACGCCACCCCCTGCAGTACAGGCTACACAACCAACGGCTTCTCCATGAGATCCCACAACATATGTCTCTGCCAAATTTAACTAGAACCTATCACTTGATATCCTCTGGTTAGATTATGAAAGCCACTCTTCTGCCTTTGATCCTATTCTACTGTCCCCCTTTGGTTTGTGATATCATGACAAAGCCCTTGCTCTGCTCCGTGGAACTGTCAAGATTAGCAGACCAAAAGCTGCTCTGATGGCCTGCATCAGCAAAGGGCCCTACAAATCTCTCTGTTCTTGGGTACAGAGTCCCTGGTATAGAAGTTTATGCACCTGCTTTTCCCTGACAAGATAAATGCTATTTCCTGAGAGAAGGACAAATGCTGAACTGTAGGAAACATGAGATCTTAGCCCTGTGGGACACTTGCAGATGCAGAAAGACAAGATCAGCATCTGCTGACTAATTCCATTGCTGCTGCAGAGGCAAATGGAGAATTGGCAGGAAGGGCCCAAACCATAGAGAAGTCAGGAAAATATCGTATCATGGTGTGATGTGCAGATGTGTCAGGGAGGTTTTTTAGCTGTCACCCAGGGAACAAAATCTTTCTGTAACAGTATGGCCAAAGCTTAGGTCTTGCTTCCTTTCTCAAACTTGAACCTCCACTGCTCCATCACAGACCAAGCTACAGAAGTCATTTGGTTTAGTGAGTCAAGACAAAGAATCAAAAACTAGGGGATATATATTCTTTAACCAAGAAAAAGGAAGCATTTTTTCCTGAGAATAAGTGACTTATTTGCAAAAGACCCACCAAACAGACCCAGAAAATGACCTCGAAACATTCTTAAAGGCTTGTCAAGGGTTAAAATTGATGTGCAGCTAGTGCTTTTTATAACGTCCTACCACTGACTCTTGTAAGAGAAGAACAAATCCTTTTTCATGAGATGTCTTCCACCTGCTTTTCTACCTAGAAAACTCCTACTCATCCTTCAAGACCAAAATAAAATTTCCTCTATGAACATTTTTCCAATCCTTTCCCACCTTAAATATATACACACGCATCAATATCAATGGATCATTATCTTCTCTATAATGCCTCAATAGTTTGTTCATAATTTGGTTCATCAGTCCACAAACATCTTGAAGAAATATACTAAAAATGTTTAGTTGTGATACTTCCTTATCTCATTAACTTGATATATATTACAAATTTTAATTTTATGTCTTGATTATCTACAGTTATAGTAATAAGAGCGGTAAAAACATATTTCCAGAGCCAGTAATAGCTAATACACATACACACAGCCATTTCTCTTGTGTCCTCAAAATTAGAAAATTTCACTTTCTTTTATATGAGCACTTTTATTCTCTTTCACAAGAAATGACTGAAAATAAAAAACAAAGCCAGACAGTATAATGTAAGGTGACACAGCTTTACAAATTTTTCCCCTTACTTTACCTGATGAAAATTGCTTTTCTGCTTAAAATGTTCAACTTTACCTTAAACAGAAGCTGCCCACACTTAGGAATATAGATATCAGAGCTAGAGGTGACAGCCACATCAATGTTGAATTCTTACTCAAAGTCTGTTTTCAAGCTTGAAATCTCATCTTATCTCACTCTATTTTGAAGATGGGAGAGAAAAAGATGCTGGAATGTTCAGTCTAGTTGGTTGGGGAATAATGAGACAGCTAGTCTCCGCAGCAAACAGAAATGTATCCCTTTCAAGCCAACAGATATTTGGTGGAGATCTGTCAACAGACCTTCATTAGATTCTGTGGATTCAGCCTATGCTTAAGTAGGTTTTCTCTAGTCTGGTCTTCACAGAAGGTAGAATAGTTGCTTCTCATGAAAGACACTTCTAAGGAGAGGGAGATTTGTATCATGAATGAGAACCAGACGACAGTCATGGAAATGGACAAAACCCAACTGAGGAGTGTTCATCTAACCCAGGGATTGACAAACTTTTCTGTAAAGAGCCATATACTAAATATTTTTCAGTTTTGTAAGACATATGCTCACCGTCAAAACTACTTAACCTGCCATTATAGCACAAAAGCAGCCAAAAATATAAAAATAAATGGACCTGGCTGTGTTCCAATAAAACTTTGTTTATACAAACAGGCAACCAGCCAAAATGTGCTGCCCCCTTCTCTAAGACAATCTTTCCCGAAGTGTGATATACATAACACCATGAGTACATGGGTGTACTGATTGATTTTAGGTGGCTCACAAAGAGATGTTTTAAAGTTAAGTTTATGATTTAATATTTGCTGGAAATAAACATAACTTTTATCAAACATGATTTCATGAATATTATTACTTAGTATAAGGACAAATTTATTTTCAAGTGAAAGAAGACACAATTTAAAGAAACTAAGTAAATAACAAGAGCATATTGATATTGCAAAAATCATTTAGGTAGTAAATGAATGGCCAAAGCCTGGAAATAACAGCTCTAAGATGTACTTCCATCCAACCCACCGGCATATATAACCTCACTTCATCTACCACTGTTGTTATTATTATACTGGGCCAATGGAGAGGTCACTAAGGGGTCACTTAAGATCTCTGGGATTGATTTTCTGTCTGAAAATGGTCAATTCTCACAAATTGGTTCACAAGCATGAGATACAGTTTTCTGTCTTAGCCTTTTAACTATTATGTGACCACACCCATAATTTTATTCAGAATAAATTTTTGATCCTTTTAGAGTTAAAGAAAAATAGGCCTCCTTTCTTGTAATTTTAAAAAATAATTCACTTTATTAAATCACAGAACATTCACTCAATGGAAAATTAGAAATAATTATGTTAGTAGCTATTGAGGGGTCTGATGAGAATAGCTTTTTGTTTATATTTTTGGCCCCAAATATGCCACTTATAAAAATCATGTTTCAGAACATGTTATGGCTTAAACCATGGAGAGTAATAAAAGGTCAAACTATGTAAAAATGTTTTTTTCTCTCACTTCTTTTTCTGGGTATTCGAGCCTTTTGACAATTTATTCTCAATTTACTCTCTGTGGGTCTCTGGTTAGAAGCTTAATTCTTAGGTGATATAAGTGCCTTCATTCTAGAAAAGATGGCAGTTCAGCACAGGTATCAATTCCACTGTGTATTCTCAATGGCCTTTATTACATAGATTTCCATAGTCAGTGTGGGACAAGGAAAACAAGACACAGCAGGATTCAAATTCCTATTTCATTGTTTGTCTTTTGTAGTCTTCTCATAAATATTTTAGATAAACTGTGTAAAGTACCTACCTGGTTTATTTTTCTTTTTTTTATTATTATTTTTTGAGATGGAGTCTTGTTCTGTCATCCACGCTGGAGTGCAGTGGCACGATCTCAGCTCACTGCAACCTCCACCTCCCCAGTTCAAGCAATTCTCCTGCCTCAGCCTCCTAAATAGCTGGGATTACAGGTGCCCGCCATCATGACCAGCTAGTTTTTATTTTTATTTATTGATTTATTGATTTATTTTGAGGCGGAGTCTCACTCTGTCACCCAGGTGGGAGTGCAGTGGTACAATCTCAGCTCACTGCAACCTCCGCCTCCCAGGTTCAAGCAATTCTCCTGCCTCAACCTCCTGAGTAGCTGGGACTATACGCATGTGCCACCACGCCCAGCTAATTTTTGTATTTTTAATAGAGATGGGGTTTCACCATATTGGCCAGGCTGGTCTCGAACTCCTGACCTCATTGTCTGCCTGCCTTGGCCTCCCAAAGCACTGGGATTACAGGAGTGAGCCATCGCACCCAGCCTAGTTTTGATATTTTTAATAGAGACAGGGTTTCACCATGTTGGCCAGACTGATCTCGATCTCCTTACCCCAAATGACCTGTCTACCTGGTTTTTGACCAGGGTTTGCTACATTTACAGAAAAAAAAAAAAAAAAAAAAAAAAATTCAGGCCATCTGTATTTTACCTGGCAACCCTATCCTGACACAGTATACACTTGATATATATTTCAGAAGTTGGTATCTTTATTGGAAACACATGACATTTCTGTCTTTTCATAGAAAGAGGGAAAGGAGAGGTGATGGTAGTTTCAGGACAAAAAAGAACATGTTTTGCAGCGAGCACTGTTTTAGTTCACTTTGTGCTGCTATAACAGAATACAACAGAACAGGTAATTTTAAATGAACAGAAATGTATTTGGCCATGGTTCTATAGACTGGGAAGTCTAAGACTGAGGGACCACATCTGCTGAGGGCCTTTTTGCTGCATCATCCCATGGTGGAAGGCAAAAGGGCAAGAGAGCATAGGTGAGTGTATCAAATTTATGTTTTTACAGGGAACCCACTCCTTTCACAACTAACCCACTCCTGTCATAACAGCATTAATCTATTGAGGAAGGCAGACCCCTCAGGACCTAATCACCTCTTAAAGGCCCCACCTCTCAACATTGCTGCATTGGGAATTAAGTTTCCAACACATGAACATCTGGGGACATGTTCAAACATAGCAAGAATTCAATTAACTTATGTTTTTCCTCAGAAACAGAAACTCTGTTTTAGATTTTGAAAGAAAGAAAAGAAAGTCCAGTTCTGTGTTAAACAAAATGAATACTGAAAAAGAACAAATAAAGTGAGAACAAAAATTATGCTTATTAGAAAAGAGGTCAATGGGCAGGTAACATATCTACCTTTCCTGATAGGAATTTTCTTGAAACTTTACATTGGCTCCACACTTGAATCCAGTTCTTTATAGCCCTCTGTGGCTTATTTAAAATACAACAGATCTATTTTAGTAAAAAAAAAAAGAGATTAAAGTTGGGAGGCGTATGAAAGATTTCACCCATATTTCCATAATGGAGAACAGTTCCCTTGCTTTCCAGCTGACACATGTTTGCCCCTTGTAGAAACTGTGACCACAGATTACATGATTACTTCTATGAGACAGCATGTGCCACTGAGGTTCATAAATCTACAGTTTTTCTTTTTCCCAATATGACTGAGTAAAAAGAAGTTAATGTTCTCTATCCCAAAGGAAAAGGATTGAGAATCAACTGTGCTCTGCAATCGGCTTTCTAGGATGTGTTCTAGGTTTTCTAGGATGTTTCTTCTCATAGACCTTCTGAAGACGAATGACTAACAGTGTCTACACTCAGTATGTCAATAAAAAATGAAAAGTGAGGGTAAAAGGCTACTCTAGAACCTGCTTGGACTGTGAACCTGAAAAAAAAAATTGGTTTTTTTTTTTATTTTTTTTTTTTTTTTTTTTAAGACAGGGTCTTACTCCATCTCCCAGGCTGGAGTGCAGTGGTGTGATCTCAGCTCACTACAACCTCTGCCTCCTGGGTTCAAGTGATTCTTCTGCCTCAGTCTCCTGAGTAGCTGGAATTACAGGTGCCTGCCACCATGCCTGGGTAATTTTTGTATTTTTAGTAGAGACGGTGTTGTTCATCAGGCTGGTCTCGAACTCCTGACCTCAAGTGATCCACCTGCCTCAGCTTCCTAATGTGTGGGGATTACAGGTGTGAGCCACAGCACCTGGCCTTTTTTATTCAGATATGACATGTGACCATTTCTAGCTACAGCCTTTAAAAAGAAAGAAAAATAAAACATCTCTGCTTCCTGCAGTATAGCTAATAAATGTTCTGAAAAGCCCTCATAAAAGCCATAAAAAAGCACTCAAAATATAACTAGATCCTCAATGAATTACACAATCAATCTTTTCAAAGTATTGCTGAGCTTACAAGAAAGTAAGACATGTCACCACATAGGTCACATAAGGTGGAGGTGAAGGGTGGGAAAGAGACAATGAGCTGTAGCCAGAATGATGAACAATAAGGAAGAGCAAAAGATGGCATTTTTATTCTAGGACAAATGTCAAAACCAGTATTAGAAAGGGAAGACTAAACCCAGAATGAGACGAGAACCTAAACCTAAGTCCTCTGCATTAGGCTTAGATTCTCAAACAAAGTGAAAGTGGTGCCAGATCAGTAGAACCACTAGTTCCTGGTAGAAACATACAAATCTTGTGTGACAGCAATTCCAATTTAGACTCTCAGTGTCTCACAGAATAAGATCAATTAAATTTGATCTCACAATATGAAATCACCAATATACAGGGAAACAAACCACCATAAATAAAAGTAGCAGAAATTAATACAATCACTATAGAGAAAAATTTGGAGTTTCCTCAAAAAAACCTAAAAATAGAGCTACCATATCAACCAGCAATCCCACTGCTGGGTATATACCTGAAAGAAAGGAAATAAGTATATCAAAGAGATATCTGCATTCCCATGCTTGTTGCAGCACTGTTCACAACAGCCAAGATTTGGAAGCAACCTAAATGTCCATCAACAGATGAGTGGATAGAGAAAATGTGATACTTATATACCATGGAGTATTCTTCAGCCATAAAAAAGGAATGAGATCCTATCATCTGCAGCAACATGGATAAAACTAGAGATCATTATGTTAAGTGAAATAAGCCAGGCAAAGAAAGACTACATCACATGTTCTCACTTATTTGTGGGATCTAAAAATCAAAACAATTGGACACAGAGAGTAGAATGATGATTACCAGAGGCTGGGAAGCATAGTGACAGGTTGGACGGGGAGGTGGGCATGGTTAATGTGTCAAAAAAAAAATAGAAAGAATGAATAAGACCTACTATTTGATAGCACAACAGAGTGACTAAAGTCAACAATAACTTAATTGTATATATTAAAATAACTAAAAGAGTATAAGTGGATTGTTTGTAACACAAAGGATAAATGCTTGAGGGAATGGATACCTCCTTCTTCATGATGTAATTATTATGCATTGAATGCCATATCAAAGCATATTATGTACTACATAAATATATGTACATACTATCTACTCACAAAAATAAAAAATATTAATGTAGATATATTTGTTTTACAGCTAAAATTTAAGGAAACCTTTAAACAACAACGAATAAAGATGATATACCTTTAAAAATATATACTTATTATTAGATACACAATATAAAACAGTATGAATGAAATGTTTTAAAAAAAGAAAAACTAGTAATGAACAAATAAAAAGAACATATCAAAAAGATCTTGTAAAATAAAAAAAATAAATTGAAGTTTTAGAAATGAAAAATATAATAGCTAAAAATAAGAACTCAATGGAAATTTTAAAGATAAAATTATTTAATATAACTGAAGAAGTATTAGTGAACTAAATAATAAATGATGTTGGGAAAATTGGACATCCATATGAAAAAAAAAAAAACCTTGACCCTTACCTTACATATCATACAAAAATTAACTCAAAGTTAACTGATACACCTAAAGATAAAACCTAAAATTATAAAACTTCTTAAAGAAAACACGAAAGAAAATTTTGTGACATTGGGTTAAGCAAACATTTTCTAACTACAGCACCAAAAGCGCAATTGATAACAGGAAAAGAATGGTTAATTAGACTTAATCAAAATGTGTAACTTCTGTTCTATGAAAGACACCGTTAAGAGAATGAAAAGATAAGCCCTATAGTTAGAAAAGATATTTGTAACTTACACTTTTGGCATAGAACGTGTAGCCCAAATAAAGAACTCTCGCAACTCAATAATAATAAAATAAGCAACCCCTAAAAAAGGGATAAAAGACTTGAACAGATACTTCACCAAAAAAGACACAGATATGAAATGAGTTATTAGTCATTAGAAATCACTACATAATACTACTTATCATTAGGAAAGTGAAAATTAAAATCACAATGAGATAGCACTTCACATGAATAAAATGGATAAAATACAAAATAATGACATTACCAAGTGTGAGCGACATCGCAGGGCAATTGCAAATCTCATATATTGTTGACAGAAATTCAACATGGTACAACCATTTTAGAAAACTGTTTAGTAGTCTCTTACAAAGATAAGAATATGCGTGTTATATGACCCAACAATCCTACTTCTAGGTATTTCCTAAGAAAAATGAAAACTTATGTTCACAAAAAAAAAATCCTAAACATTTATAATCACCAGAAACAACCCAAATGTCCTTCACTTGAAAAATAAATAAAATATAGTACATCCACTGAATAGAATTATGGCAAAAAAGAAAGAAACTACTGACACAAAAACATGTATGAATTCCAAATGCATTATGCACCATTTATTTTAAAAGTATCCTTTCTCCATTGAATTTATTTTGCACCTTTATCCGAAATCAGTTGGCTGGACTTCTGTGCATGTTTCTGAACTCTCTATTATTGTATTAGTCTATGTGACAATCCTTCTGTGAAGTCTACACTTTTTTGTATTACTGTAGTTGTATAGTAAATCTCAAAATCAGGTTGCATTACTCTTCTAATGTTGTTATTCTTTTTCAAAATTGTTTTAGTTATTCTAGTTCCTTTGCCTTTTCACAATTTTAGAATAAGCTTGTTGATACCCGCCAAAAATCCATTTTAATAGAAATTGAGTTAAATGAGATCTTAACAGAAATGGAATTAAATGAATAAATCATTGTGGGGAGAACTGACGTCTTTTTAAGTTGAGCTCTCCAATTCATGAACATTGTATGTCTCTCCATTTGTTTAGGTCTTTGATTGTTTTTTATTGAAGTTTTACTGCTTTCAGTAGACAGATCTCATAGATACACTATTAGATTTATACCTACATATTTTATTTTTGAAGTATTATAAATGGTATGTTTTAAATTTTGATTTTTATTTGGGTTGTTTTTTGCTAGCATATATAAATATGATTTATTTTTCTTTATAGTGACATTTTGCTAAACTCATTTGTAAGCTCTAGTAATTTGTTTGTAGGCTCCTTGCCATGACCTGTAAAGACTATTGTAGGGACATGGATACAGCTGGAAACCATCATTCTCAGCAAACTATCGCAAGAACAGAAAACCAAACACCGCATGTTCTCGCTTACAGGTGGGAATTGAACAATGAGATCACTTGGACACAGGAAGGGGAACATCACACTCTGGGGCCTATTGTGGGGAGGAGGTAGGAGGGAGGGATAGCATTAGGAGATATACCTAATGTAAATGACGAGTTAATGGGTGCAGCACACCAACATGGCACATGTATACATATGTAACAAACCTGCACATTGTGCACATGTACCCTAGAACTTAAAGTATAATAATAAAAAAAAAAAATTAAAAAAAATAAAGACAGACATCTTTTTTCTCCATTCCTCTTATGCCATTTCTTTTCTTTCCTTCTTGCACTGAGTTGGACTTTAAGCATTATGTTGAATATGAGAGTGACAGCTGACATCATTTCCTTGTTCCCCACGTAAAGGGGAAAGCATTCAGTCTGTCAACATTAAGTATTATGTTAGGTTTTGTGAAGATGTTGTTCATCAGTTTGGGGAAGTTACTTTTAAGTTTTAGTTTACTGAGATTTTTTATCATGAGTGGGTGTTGAATTTTGTCAAGTGCTATTTCTGCATCAGTTGATTTAATAATGTAGTTTTTATTCTTTATTGTGGTTTGTATTGATTGATTATGATTATTAAGTGTTGGACCAGCGTTACATTCCTGAAATAAACTCTACTTAGGCATATATTATTCTTTCCATATATTAGTAGATTCCATTTTTAGCATTTTGTTAAGGGCTTTTTTCATTTCCATTCAAAAAGAATATTGTTCTGTAAGTTTCCTTTCTTGTACTATCTTTGGTTTAGGTATCAGGATAGCTGCCTTCACCATATGAGTTGGGAAGTGTTGCTGCTGCTTCTATCTGATGAAAGAAAGTGCTCAGAATTGGTGTTATTTCTTCTTTAAATATTTGGTAAAAATCATCACTGCAAGTGCCTGGGCCTGAAGATTTGTCAGGTTTTTATAAGACTATTAAAGATTATCTGTTTCACCTGTGCTTTGATAATTTGCAGATTTTGAGCAATTAGTCTATTTCATCTAAATGGTCCAATTTGTGTGCATAGAGTTGCTCATAGTATTCCCTTATTATTTATCCTCTGCAAGTTACATCCTGTGTTTCACTCTTGATATTGGTAATTTGTGCCTTCTCTCTTTTTTCTCTTTGTCAGTATTGCTCGAGGCAATTTTGTTTATTCAATTTTATATCCATGTATAAAAAATACAGTGTCTATATAGAACAAAGATACAGATATATAAACCAGCAAACTATACTATAGTATATACTCTGTTGTTAGCAATATAGAGTATAGTCTATTGTTTTTACTTTTTCAGCTTCTGCTATTATCTTTATTATTTTTCTCTCCCACTCATGTTGTCTTACTTTTGCCCTTTTTTTCTAGTTTATTGAGGTGGAAACTTATTGATTTGAGATTTTTATTCTTTTCTTTTTTTCTTTATTTTTCAGTTTGAGACAGGGTCTCACTCTGTCACCTAGGGTGGAGTGTAGTGACATGATCTTAGCTCACTACAGCCTCGACCTCCTGGGCTCAGGCAATCCTCTCACCTCAGCCTCCTGAGTAGCTGGGACTACAGGCAAAACCACCATGCCTGACTAATTATCTTTTCATTTTTGTAGAGAGAGGGTTTCGCCACGTTCCCGAGGCTTTTCTCGAACTCCTGGGCTCAAGGCACGCGCCTTCCTCAGCCTCTCAAAATGTTGGGATTACAGGTGTGAGCCACTACACGTGGCCCTATGTTTCTACTATAGGCATTTATTTGCTGCTGTAAATTTTGCTGTAAGTACTACTTTAATTGTAGCCCACAGATTTTGATATGTTGCATTTTCATTTTTTTATTCAATACATTTTTAAATTTCCCTTGAAACTTTCTCATTAAACTATTAATTCAAGAAGGATTAGAGACTTAAATGTTAGACCTAGTACCATAAAAACCCTAGAAGAAAACCTAGGTAGTACCATTCAGGACATAGGCATGGGCAAGGACTTCATGTCTAAAACATCAAAAGCAACGGCAGCAAAAGCCAAAATTGACAAATGGGATCTAATTAAACTAAAGAGCTTCTGCACAGCAAAAGAAACTACCATCAGAGTGAACAGGCAACCTACAGAATGGGAGAAAATTTTTGCAATCTACTCATCTGACAAAAGGCTAATATCCAGAACGTACAAAGAACTCAAACAAATTCACAAGAAAAAAACAAACAACCCCATCAAAAAGTGGGGAAAGGATATGAACAGACATTTCTCAAAAGAAGACATTCATACAGCCAACAGACACATGAAAAAATGCTCATCATCACTGGATATCAGAGAAACGCAAATCAAAACCACAATGAGATACCATCTCACACCAGTTAGAATGGCGATCATTAAAAAATCAGGAAACAACAGGTGCTGGAGAGGATGTGGAGAAATAGGAACACTTTTACACTGTTGGTGGGACTGTAAACTAGTTCAACTATTGTGGAAGACAGTGTGGCAATTCTTCAAGGATCTAGAACTAGAAATACCATATGACCCAGCCATCCCATTACTGGGTATATACCCAAAGGATTATAAATCATGCTGCTATAAAGACACATGCACACGTATGTTTATTGTGGCACTATTCACAATAGCAAAGACTTGGAATCAACCCAAATGTCCATCAGTGACAGACTGGATTAAGAAAATGTGGCACATATACACCATGGAATACTATGCAGCCATAAAAAAGGATGAGTTTGCGTCCTTTGTAGGGACATGGATGCAGCTGGAAACCATCATTCTTAGCAAACTATCACAAGAACAGAAAACCAAACACCGCATGTTCTCACTCATAGGTGGGAACTGAACAATGAGATCACTTGGACTCGGGAAGGGGAACATCACACACCGGGGCCTATCACGGGGAGGGGGGAGGGGGGAGGGATTGCATTGGGAGTTATACCTGATGTAAATGACGAGTTGATGGGTGCTGATGAGTTGATGGGTGCAGCACACCAGCAGGGCACAAGTATACATATGTAACAAACCTGCACGTTATGCACATGTACCCTAGAACTTAAAGTATAATGATAAAAAATAAATAAATAAATAAAAGTGTATTGCTTAATTTCCAAATGTTTGGTGATTTTCCTGTTATGTCTTTGCCATTCATTTCTAGTATGATTTCATTAAAGTCATAAAACATATTTTATAAGGTTTAAATTATTTTAAGTTTGTTGTAGTTTGTTTTGTGACCCAATATGTACTCTATCTTGGTGATTTTTCATGTGCCTTTGAAGAGAAGTATATTATGCTATGGTTGGGTGGATGGTTGTGACTATGCTAATTAAATCTTGCTGATGATAGAATTGTTTATTTTTTCTGTATCCTTACTAATTTCGGTCTAGTCAGTTTATAAATTACTGGGAGAAGGGTGTTAAAGTCTTCTAACTGTAATTGTGTATTTCTCAATTTCTCTATTCATTCCTGTCAGCATTTACATCAAGTATTTTGAAGTTCTGCTGTTTGATATATACACGTTGAAGATTGTTACATCTTATTGGTAAAGTGATCACTTTATCATGATATAACGATCATCTTTTTCCTAGTAATTTTCTTTATCATGATGTTTCCTAGGTGTTATATTAATATATCCATTCCAGCTTTATTTTGATTATTTACATGTTATATCTTTTCCACCATTTTTCTTTTATTCTACCTATATCATTGTATTTTAAGTGAGTTTCTTACAGACAATATATAGATGGATGATGTTTTTATTCATTCTGACAATCTTTGTCTTTCCATTGCTATCATTAGACTAAAGGTTGGACTTTTTTTGTAAATGACTTGATAGTAAATATTTTAGGCTTTTCTTGCCATATATGGTCTTTATTTTATAGTCTTTGTTTTGTTTAAACAACCCTGTACATGTAAAAACCAAAAAAGGTGCAAACTAAGAATATAGGGAACTTCCTGAACTTCATAAGGAGCATCCATTAAAAACCTGTAGCTAACATGATTCTTACTAGTAAAAACCTTTCTCTTTAACTTCAAGATCGAAGCAAAGATGTTCATTCTCAACACTTTTATTCAATGTAGTAATAGAAGTTGTTGCCATTGGAATTTTAAAACTACACATATTGGAAAGGAAGAAATAAAACTGTCCCTACTTGCAGATGATCAAAGTGTCTACGTAAGATTTCATGGAATCTCCAATGAAACAAATTATAGCAAGGACTCATATCTGAATGACTTCACATATTTGAGTTTTTCATTGTGAATTAAAGGAATTTTGAACACTTTCCTCTAATAATAATATCTACAATAGTAGTTTCCAACTCTTTTTTTCTCTCTGTATTTGCCTTATTCAAGAGCCCTTCTTTCTATCTCTTTCCTACTGTGATTCATATGACTGGGTTAAGAGAACACGCTTCATTAATCTAATAATAGATACCAAATATTCTTAGTCACACATTCAGATATACCTTTCTAATTCCTACATATTAAAAGATAATGAAAAAATGACAATTACTTATTTCCTTAAGATTTTTATGCCTCATTTTTTATGACTAAAGCATTCATTTATTTTTGGATTATCAAGGTTTTTCCATAGTGCTTTCATAAATCAATTACACAATTTATAGCTTCTTGTAGTAAAGATTCTTTTATTACAGTACATATTCAATTTTTTCTTCTTCTACTTTCATATTATATTCTAGGGGTACATTTGCAAGTGTGTTACATGGGTAAATTGTATGTCATTGAGGCTTGATGTATGAGTAACCCCATCAACCAGGTAGTGAGCATAGTACCTAAGAGGTAGCCTTCCAACCCACACTATCCTGCACCCTTACCACTCATGTATTGCCCAGTGTCTTTTTTCCCCATATTTATGTCCATGTGTATTCAATATTTAGCTTACTCATAAGCTTTGGTATGTTGTTTCCATGAACATTGGTCTCATGAATTTTTTCAGATTCCTGCTTAACTTTTCATTGACCCGCTGTTCATTCAGGAGCATGCATACTGTTGAATATTCATGTTTTTGCATAGTTTCCAAAATTCCTCGTTATCAAATTCTAGTTTTATTCCATTGTGGTTAGAGAGAATGCTTGATATTGTTTCAATCCTTTTGAATGTTTTAACACTTGTTTTGTGACCTAACATACAATCTATCTTTAAGAATTATCCACTTGCTGAGGAAAAAAAATGTGTATTCTGCAGTTGTTGGATGAAATGTTCTGTAAATATCTATTAGGTCCATTTGGTCTATAGTGCTGATTAAGTCCAGAGTTTCTTTATTGATTTTCTGTCTGGAAAATCTGTCCAATTCTGAAAGCGGGTGTTGAAGTCTCCAGCTATTTTTGTATTGGGGCCTACTTCTCTCTTTAGCTCTAATAATATGTGTTTTATATGTCTAGGTGCTCCAGTGTTGGGTGCATAGATATTTTCAGTTGTTTCATCCTCTTGCTGAATTGACGCTTTTATCATTATATAGTGATCCTTTTTGTCTCTTCTTATAGTTTTTGTCTTGCAGTCTATTTTGTCTGAAATAAGTAAAGCAATTTCTGCTCTTGTTTGATTTCCATTGGCATGGAATATCTTTTTCCATCCCTTTATTTTCACTCTATGTGTGTCATTATAAGTGAAGTATGTTTTTTGTAGGCTACAGGACATTGGGTCTTATTTTTTATCCATTAAGCCACTTACATCTTTTTATTGGAGAGTTTAGTCTATTTACATTCGATGTTATTCTTGATAATGAGGACTTATTCCTGCCGTTTCATTACTCGTTTTCTGGTTGTTTTGTGGTGTTCTCTTCCTTTTTTCCTTCCTTCCTGTCTTCCTTTTAGTGAAAGCAATTTTCTCTGGTGATATAATTGAATTTCTTGCTTTCAACTTTGTATATATCAGCTGCATGTTTTTCAATTTGAGGTTATCATAAGGCTTGCAAATACTATTTTATAACTCATTTTTAAGCTGAACAACTTAACATTGTTTGCATAAAGAATCAAGCAAAAAAAAGTAATAAAAACTCTATACTTTAACTTTGTGTCCCCATGCTTTTTAACTTTTTCTTGTTTCTATTTATCTTATTGTACTATGTCTTGAAAAGTTGTTGGGTTCATTATTTTTATTGGTTCATCATTTAGTCCTTCTACTTAAGAGTGGTTTATGCACCACAGTTACAGTATTCTGTGTTGTTCTGTGTTCTTATCATTACCAATGAGTTTTGTACCTTCAGATGATTTCTTACTGCTCATTAACATTCTTGTATTTCTGATTGAAGTACTTTCCCTAGAATTTCCTGTAAGACAGGTCTGGTGTTGATGAAATCCCTCAGCTTTTGTTTGTCTGGGAGAGTTGTTATTTCTCCTTCATTTTTAAAGGATATTTTGATTGGGGATACTATTCTAGGGTAAAAGATTTTCTTTACTTCAGGATTTTAAAATTGTCTTACCATATTTAAAGTGCTGAAGGGGGAAAAGAGCATTTTACTTGTAAGGTTTCCACTAAAATGTCTGCTGCCAGGTGTACTGGAGCTCCATTGTATATTACATTTTTTTTCCTCTTGCTGCTTTCAGGATCCTTGACCTCTGGGAGTTTGATTATTAAATGCCTTGAGGTAGTCTTCTTTGGGTTAAATATTCTTGGTGTTCTATAACCTTCTTGTACTTGAATATTGACATATTTAAGTCAATATTACTGACTTCTCTAGTTTTGGGAAGTTCTCTGTTATTATCTCCTTAAATAAATCTTCTACCCCAAATTCTTTATCTACCTCCTCTTTAAGGCCAATAACTCTTAGATTTGCTCTTTTGAAGCTAATTTCTAGATCCCTCAGCATGCTTTATTCTTTAATTCTTTTTTTGTCTCCTCAGACTGTGTATTTTCAGATAGCCTGTTTTCAAGCTTAGTAATTTTTAATTCTGCTTGATCAATACTGTTATTTAAAATCTCTAATGTATTCTTCAGTATATCAATTGCATTTTACAACTCCAAGATTTCTGCTTGATTCTTTTTCATTATTTCAATATCTTTGTTGAGTTTCTCTAAGAAAATTCTATATTCCTTCTCTGTGTTATCTTGAATTTCTTTGAGTGTCCTCAACATAGCTATTTTGAATTATGTCTGAAAGGTCACATATCTCTGTTGCTCCAGAACTGGGACCTGGTGCCTTATTTAGGTTCTTGGATGAGGTCATGTTTTCCTGGATGGTCTTGACGCTTGTGGATGTTTGTCAGTGTCTGGGCATTAAAAAGTTAGGTATTTATTGCAGTCCTTACATTCTGGATTTGTTTGTACCCACCCTTCTTGGGAAGGTTTTCAGAGTATTTGAAGGGACCGAAGTGTTGCAATATAAGCCATATCTGGATTAGGCAGCACCCCCAGCCCAGTAATGCTGTAGTTCCTAAAGACTCATAGAAGTACCACCTTGGTGGTCATGGATAAGATCCAGGAGAATTTTCTGGATTATCAGACAGAGACTCTTGTTCTCTTCTCTTGCCTTCTCCCGAGCAAACAAAGTCTCTTTCTTGGTGCTGAGCCGCCTGGAGCTGGGGGAGGGGTGACACAAGCACTTGTGTGGCAACCACCATAGGAACTGTGCTTTCACAGACCTAAAGCCAGCACAGAACTGAGTCTTGCCCAAGGTCTGCTATAACCACTATCTGGCTACTGCTCAAGGCCCTAGGGCTCTACAATCAGCAGGTGGCAAGACCAGCAAGTTTTGTGTTCTTCCCTTCAAGGCAGTGAGTTCTCCTGGGCCTCAGACAGGTCCAGAGATGTTGTCCATGAGATGCGGCCTAAAGCTTGAAACATTAGAAATCTGTCTGGCATTCCAGTCTACTGCAGCTAAGCTGGCACTGAAACCACAAGACAAAGTCCTTCCCACTCTTATCTCCTCTTTCTCCAGACAGAGGAGTCTCTCCTCATGTCCACTACTACCACAGGCCCATGGGGAATATTGCCAGGGTATCACCAATGTTCACTTATGTCCCAAAGGCTCTTCAGTCAGCTTGTGGTGGATTTTGCAGTCCTGGGACTCACCTTTCAGGGTAGTAGTCTCCCCTCTGGCCCAGGGTAGGTCCACAAGTACCATCCAAGAGCCAAGTCCTGAAATTGGGAACCCCAAGAGCCTACTTAGTGCTCTTCTCCACCGTGGTCAAGCTGGTACCTACGCTGCAGAACAAAGTTCCCTTTACTCTTCCCTCAGCTTTTTTCAAGCAGAAAGAATCTTTTCTCACTCTTCTCATATCCATCATAGCTGTGGATATGCTAGGTCACACCTGAAACCAGCACATCTCACAGTCTTACCCAAGGCCCACAGTGTGTACCACTGGGCCTGGAATGGGGGCCTCACAACTCTACCTGGTGCCCTATCCTACTGTGGCTAAACTGGTATTCAAGTTGGAAAACAAAGTCCTCTTTACTCCTTTTTCTTCTTTCCTCAAGCAGATGGAAGAGGCCTCTTTAGGAGTTACAAGCTGCACAGCCTGGGATTGGGGGAAGGATGACACAAGCACTCCCTTAGTTAGCACAGCTGGTGTTTCACTAGGTCACGTGCCCCCAAAGGCTACTGGCTCCAAGCACAATATAGTACTTGGACTTGCCTTGGAGTTGCAGTCTTTGTGACCTAGACTGCCATTAAAGTTTATTTAGGACCCCAGAGCCCTTTACCCCATAGTAGTTAGGCTTGCTGGAACTCAAGTTCCAACCACTGGCATGGGTAATTCCCTTCTATCTAGGGCTCATCTAAATGCTCCCTCTATGGGCATGGGCTGAGTTCTCCCTGGTGTTGTTTTCTGCTGTAACAGGGCAGCACTGAGTTCCAATGCAAAGTCTCATAAATACTCTGCTCTATTTCCCCAAGCACACAGCTTCTCTTTTTGTACCATATGGCCACTGCCAGGTGATGAGGGAGGGGTTTTGTCGGCAATTCAAGATTGTCTTTCCTATCCTCTTCAGTGCCTCTTTTAGCAATATGAAGTTAAAACCAGGTACTGTGATCGCTCAACTGATTTTTGGTTCTTATGAGGGTTTCTTTTGTGTAAATAGTTGTCAAATTTGGTGTTCCTGTGGGGAGGATAATTGGTGGAAGCTTCTATTTGGCCATGTTGCTTTGCCTCCTTCCCTTCTAGGGTTATTAATGTTTTAGGTCTTACATTTAAGTCTCTGATCTATCTTCAGTTAATTTTTGTATATGGTGAAAGGTAGGGGTCCAGTTTCATTCTTCTGCATATGGCTAGCTAGTTGTCCCAGCACCATTTATTGAATAGGGAGTCCTTTGCCCATTGTTTGTTATTGTTGACTGTGTTGAACATCAGGTGATTGTAGGTGTGTGGCTTTATCTCCAAGCTCTCTATTCTGTTCCACTGTTCTATGTGTCTGTTTTTGTACCAGTACCATACTGTTTTGGTTACTGTAGCCTTGTAGTATAATTGGAAATCAGGTAGTGTGATGCCTCTGACTTTGTTCTATTGGCTCAGTATTATTCCAGTAATTCAGGCTCCTTTTTTAGTTTCACATGAATTTTAGGTTAGTTTTTCCTAATCCTGTGAAAAATGGCATTGATAGTTTGATAGGATAGTGAATTTCTTTGAAAAGTATGACCATCTTAACAATATTGATTTTTCCAATCCATGCACAATGGGATGTTCTTCCATTTGTTTATGTCATCTCCGATTTCTTTCAGCAGTATTCTGTAATTCTAATTAGAGATCTTTCACTTCCTTGGTGAGCTGTATATCTAGGTATTTTTTTCCTTTTGTGACTATTGTAAATGGGATTAGGTTTTTGATTTGGCTCTCAGCTTGTATGTTATTTGTGCACAGAAATGCTACTAATTTTTGTACATTGATTTTGTATCCTGAAACTTTACATATCCTATTGATATTGTGCTGTTAGATAGTTGTTATATAGAACTTAATTGTATAGTTGCTTTATAGTGTCAATAGTAAATGTACTTAAGTGTGGTTTATGTGGTGGCATGTATCTTTCTTTCTTTGCCATGTTTAGCACTCCCTTTAGGACCTCTTGTACTGTATGTCTAGTGGTAATGAATTCCCTTAGCATTCGCTTGTCTGAAAAGAATCTTATTTCTCCTTTGCTTGTGCAGCTTGGTTTGACAGGATATGAAATTCTTAGTTTGATTTTCTTTTCTTTAAGGACGTTGAAAATAGGTCCCCAGTCTCTTCTGGCTTTTAAGGTTTCTGCTGAAATGTCTGCTTTTAGCCTGATGAGTTCCCTTTATAATTGACCTGCCTCTTCTCTCTAGCTGTCTTTCAGATTTTTTCTTTTGCATTGACCTTAGAGAATCTCATGGGTATGTCCTTTGGGGATAGTTACCTTATAGAGTATCTTAAAGGGGTTCTTTGAATTTCTTGAATACGCATGCTGAAAGCAAGACTGGGGAAATTTTCATGGACTATATCCTCAAATATGTTTTCCATGTTGCTTCCTCTCTCTCCTTCCCTCTCAGGAATGCCAGTGAGTTGTAGTTTTGGTCTCTTTACATAATCCCATGTTTCTCAGAGGTTTTGTTCATTTTTCTAAATTCTGTGTTCTTTATTTTTGTCTGCCTGTGTTTCTTTGATGGAGTGATTTTCAAGTTCTGAGATTCTTTTCTCAGCTTGGTCCGTTCTGTTGTTCATGCTTCCAACTGTATTTTGAAATTCCTGTAGTAAATTTTCTACTTCCAGAAGTTCAGTTTGATTCTTTCTTAAAAGGTTATGTCATCTTTCAATCCTTGGATCATTTTACTGTTTTCCTTAGATTGAGTTTTAATCTTCTCTGGTATCTTGATGAACTTCCTTGCCATAGATTCTGATTTCTATGTCTGACATTTTAGCCATTTCAATCTGGTTAAGAACCATTGCTAGGGAGCTAGTACGATCATGTGGACATAAGAAGACACTTTTGCCAGGGTTTTTGCACTGGTTCTTTCTCATCTGTGAGAACTGATTTTCCTTTATCCTTTGAAGTTAGACAAAAAGTTCTTTGGATAGGGCTTTTTATTTTTATATTCTCTACTGTCCTTGAGGGTTTGGCTCTGCTGAAAATTGGGTATAGTTAAATGGCTTCATTTCTCGATGCTTTCAGAGGGCCAAGGCTCAGCTCTGCACTGTTGGTCTGCAAGCTCTAACCTTGGGTGGTTGGGACTGTGCCCATGACTTTGTCCTTTAATTTCTCAAGGTCAAGAACCAGCTTGGCTGGAAGGGCCAAGGTGCTCCTGGACCACTGGCAACAGCATTCTGTCTAGGGCAGTGGTGGGGCAGGGGAGAATAAGTAGGAAGCACTCTGGTGGGAGGCTGTCAGCAAAAGCACTCCAGGGGGGTGGGGTGGGGGACCTCCAAAGAAAGTGCTATGGCAGTGGTTACTGGCAAAAGCACCCTGGTGGGGTAGCTGAGTCTGTACTGCATACTGGCATGCCAGACAGGGACTCTGGGAGGGGCTGGTGGACAGTGGGGTGCATAGCTCTGACTCACCCTAGTCATACAGAAAAGACAGCCCTGCTCTATCAGGTCCAGTGATTATACTATGCCTCATTTTAGACCTGATATAATTCTCTTTAGATCCTAGATATATAACAAGTGCTAATATATCTGTGCCACATATGCTATAACTGAAAAATATTTGAGAGTTTTAAGTGAGAAGATTCTTTTCTTCTCACTTTCTTGAGTGTTCAGAAAGATTTCTATTAAACTTGCTAAAATTATATCCTTTCAGAAGACTCTTAGAATAGACATTTATTTCCCTCAAATGGTCTTCTTGTGTGACTATGGTTGCTATTTAATGATAATCCATGATTTGATTATTTTCCTAGAACATTTCAAATGAAGTTGGAAGAAAACAAGGGAATAGGAAATAAATTTTGGCAAAATTCTAGGCACTGGTACACAGCAGTAGTTACCATAGGAAGTGAAATATTTTTGCCTGATTTTATGGATGAGAAAACCAAGGTTTAGACTGATAAAATAAATTTCCTCAGACACACAAACAGTACATGATAGAGCCAGAATTTAGAAATGCAAATTCTTGAGCCCCATTACAGACCTTCTGAAACTCGGGTAGGACACAGCAGTCTATGTTTTAATAAAAAAATTTTTTTTTTTTTTGAGACAGAGTCTCTCTCTGTCACCCTGGCTGGAGTGCAGTGGCACAGTCTCGGCTCACTGCAAACTCCGCCTCCAGGGTTCCAGTGATCCTCCCTCAGCCTCCCAAGTAGCTGGGATTACAAGGATGCACCACCACACCCAGCTAATTTTTGTATTTTTAGTAGAGACGGGGTTTCACCATGTTGACCAGGCTGGTCTCAAACTCCTGATGTCAGGTGATCCACCTGCCACAGCTTCCCAAAGTGCTGGGATTACAGGCATGAGTTACCATGCCCAGCCATTATTTTAATAAACTTTTAAGTAATTCTGATGTACTCTCAAATTTGAAAACTGCTATGTCTGACCAATTCACAAAAAATGGAGGACGTAGGCCTAGTGTTTAAAAGAGGCAAGGCACAGAACAAGGCTGTCTCTTTATGAAAAGAGATCTGATGTATACCATTGTGACTATACTTAACAATACTGTATTATTACTTGAAATTTGTTAAGGGAGTAGATCTTAAGTGTTCTCATTACACATGCGAAACAAGGTAACTATATGAGATGATGGATATGTTAATTAATTTAACTGTGGCAATAATTTCACAAGGTTTACGTACATGAAAACATCATATTGTCACCTTGATTACATATAATTTTATTTCTCACTTATACCTCAATAAAGCAGAAAAAAAGGGGAGACAGAGACTAGATAATGAATGGTCTCTAGTACGTACCCTTGGGAATAACCCAGGAAAATGACTCCTACTTATAAACACACTTTGGGAATGAAACTTAGAGGATAATAAAACAGGCATACCTGATGCCCTAAAGAGAGATGGAATAATTTAGTTGTTTTCTTTTTTAGCATCTTCAAGCTGGAAAGACCTGATAACTAGACTAGTTACAAGACTCAGAGAGGTGAACTGATTTGCTCCAAATCACACAACTAGTTGGTTGACAGCAGAACTGGAAATAGGACATAAATTCTAGAGGCCATTAATCTAGTTAGTGCTTGTTATACTGGGCCTCCATTATTTTCCTCTTCACATTTTTCCAATTCTGTTTTTGACATTAACCTTTAGGTATAGCACAGCATTTTTCTCTTCCAGGTCACAACTTGGAGTCTAAGATGATTTAACTTTGAAATACTGAAAATAATTTTAATTTTTTATTCAACCTTTCTACTTCCTGGTTCTGGGGCAAGGAAGCTGGCCACCTGTTCTTAATCTATTCTTATCAGCTAGAAAATAATTGAGAGATGCCAACAGTAACCTGACCAAGGACTAGGGCATGGGACTCCAGGTTAAGGAAGCCACAGTCCACAGAGAAATTATGGGACAGCTGTCAGGCAGAGATATAATCAGGAATAAAGATGCAACAAGTTGCTGATGTGATTGGGAACTTTTTTCCTTCCTAGGTTTCCCTCCACATTATAATATAGCTTTCTTGGAAGAGGCACAATAGAGAAATTAAAAATTAGATAAGAGGGACCAGCAATGATGTTGGCAGTGACAGGAGCATGGAGGACAGATAGAAAACAGGTCTAAGGTAGCAGGAAACAATTAACTATAACCCTGGTTAGCTAGACCTCTGGCCAAAAAAGGGTGAAAAAACAGAGGTCAAGTAGCTATATAGGTTTTCCAGATATGAAAGGGATATAGAACAAGAAACAGAACTCAAGCAGATTTTAAGAACTATTAGGACAATAAGAAAGGGAGAGAAAGCTATTTTGTAACTGCAAAGAAAAACCAAGAGAAAGAATCTGACTTCCTGATTTGGAGGTGAGGAAGACGCTGCAGGGAACCAATGATAAGCTGAATGTAAAGTGCAATGCCAGTCTGATACACTAGTCTTTATTACAGAAAATTTAAAAGTTGGGAGGAAAGTAATACCCGGTTATGGTTTTATTCTAAATAGAGCTACATTGTAGCTGGAAAATTTGTATAAAGATGATAAGGCAAACTGATACAAAGGAAGTAGCATGACTTGCTCCACCACAATGGGTAGTATAAGTGGCCTCGGGCAAGGCAGCATGAGTGTGAGTGGAACTCACCAGGGCAATGAGTAGGGGCATGTCAAACAAGCAACCATATTGGAACTCAGGTATAAGATTAAGGGGAGAGTTGAGAATGATCCCAATTATTGTCACATCACGGAAGTGTGCAGAATAACAAATAGGGACTCAGAGAGAAAAGGTGAATAAGGCAGAAGATGTGCACCAAATCACCAAAAATGCTAGAAAGCTAGCATTTGTGACTTTATAAATCAAGTGGGAGCTGGTTCCATAGTGGGTTTTCAAGTTGGCATCAGAAGTTGGGGAAGTACCTGCTAAGAACTTGGCATAAATCAAGTTCTACTGTTTCAGCATCAGTCTTCTTACATACAGAGAAAATGATACCTGGTTGGTGCAAAAGTCATTGCAGTCTTTGCCATTACTTTTTTCCTTTTATTTTAAGTTCTGGGATTCATGTGCAGAACGTGCAGGTTTGTTACATAGGTAAACGTGTGTCATGGTGATTTGCTGCACCTATTGACCCATCCTCTAGGTTCCCTCCCCTCGTCCCCCACCCCTCAACGGGCCCCAGTATATGTTGTTACCCTCCCTGTGTCTGTGTGTTCTCATTGTTCAACTCCCACCTATGAGTGAGAACATGCGGTGTTTGGTTTTCTGTTCCTGTGTTAGTTTGCTGAGGATGATGGTTTCCAGCTTCATCTATGTCCCTGCAAATGACATGATCTCATTCCTTTTTATGGGTGCATGGTACTCCATGGCATATATGTACCATAATTTCTTTATCAAGTTTATCATTGATGGGTATTTGGGTTGGTTCCATGAATTTGTTCTTGTAAATAGTGCTGCAATAAACATACATGTGCATGTGTCTTTACAGTAGAATGATTTATATTCCTTTGGGTATATACCCAGTAATGGGATTGCTGGGTCAAATGGTATTTCTAGTTCTAGATCCTTGTGGAATGGCCACACTGTCTTCCACAATGATTGAACTATTTACATTCCCACCAACATGTAAAGGCGTTTCTATTTCTTCACAGTCTCACAAGCATCTATTGTTTCTTGACTTTTTAATAATTGCCATTCTGACTGGTATAGGATGATATCTCATTGTGGTTTTGATTTGCATTTCTCTAATGATCAGTAATGCTGAGATTTTTTTCATATGTTTGTGGTCACATAAATGTCTTCTTTTGAGAAGTGTCTGTTCATATCCTTTGCCCAATTTTTAGTAGGGTTGTTTTTTTTTTCCTTATAAATTTGTTTAAGTTCTTTGTAGATTCTGGATATTAGACCTTTGTCAGATGGGTAGATTGAAAAAATTTTCTCTCATTCTGTAGGTTACCTGTTCACTCCAATGATAGTTTCTTTTGCTGTGCAGAAGCTCTTTAGTTTAATTAGATCTCCTTTGTCAATTTTGGCTTTTGTTGCCATTGCTTTTGGTATTTTTTGTCCTGAAGTCTTTGCCCATGCCTATGTCCTGAATGGTATTGCTTGGGTTTTCTTCTAGGGTTATCATGGTTTGGGGTTTTACATTTAAGTCTTTAATCTATCTTTAGTTCATTTTTGTATAAGCTATGGGGAAGGGGTCCAGTTTCAGTTTTCTGCATATGGCTAGCCAGTTTTCCATTTATTGAATATGAAATCCTTTCCCCATTGCTTGTTTCTGTCAGATTTGTCAAAGATCAGATGGTTGTAGATGTGGTGTTATTTCTGAGGTCTCTGTTCTGTTCCATTGGTCTATATGTCTGTTTTGGTACCAGTACCATGCTGTTTTGGTTACTGTAGCCTTGTAGTATAGTTTGAACTCAGGTAGCATGATGCCTCCAACTTTGTTCTTTTTGCTTAGGATTGTCTTGGCTATATGGGCTCAGAGAGAAGAATCAAGTAGACACAATAAAAAATGATAAAGGGGATATCACCACTCACCCCACAGAAATACAAACTACCATCAGAGAATACTATAAATGCCTCTACTCAAATAAACTAGAAAATCTAGAAGAAATGGAAAAATTCCTGGACACATACCCCCTCCCAAGATTAAACCAGGAAGAAGATGAATCTCTGAATAGACCAATAACAAGTTCAGAAATTGAGGCAGTAATTAATAGCCTACCAACCACAAAAAGCCCAGGACTACAGATATTCACAACAAATTCCACCAGAGGTACAAAGAAGAGCTGGCACCATTTCTTCTGAAACTATTCCAAACAATAGAAAAGGAGGGTCTCCTTCCTAATTCATTGTATGAAGCCAGCATCATCTTGATACCAAAACCTGATAGAGACACAACAAAAAAGAAAACTTCAGGTCAATATCCTGATGAATATTGATGCAAAAATTCTCAATAAAATACTGGCAAACTCAACCCAGCAGCACATCTATAAAACTTATTCATCATGATCAAATCAGCTTCATCCCTGGGATGCAAGGCTGGTTCAACATAAGCAAATCAATAAACATAATCCATCACATAAACAGAACCAAAGACAAAAACCACATGATTATCTCAATAGGTATAGAAAAGGCCTTTGATAAAATTCAACATCACTTCATGTTAAAAACTCTCAATAAACTAGGTATTGATGGAACATATCTAAAAATAATAAGAGCTATTTATGACAAACCCACAGCCAATATTATATTGAATGGGCAAAAGCTGGAAGCGTTTTCTTTGAAAACTGGTACAAGACAAGGATGTCTCCTATTCAACATAGGAGTCAAACAAGACTCCTATTCAACATAGTATTGGACATTCTGACCAGGGCAATCAGGCAAGAGAAAGAAATGAAGCGTATTCAAGTAGGAAGAGAGGAAATCAAACTGTCTGTTTGCAGAAGACATGATTCTATATTTAGAAAACCCCGTCATCTCAGCCCAGAAACTCCTTAAGCTGATAAGCAACTTCGGCAAAGTCTCAGGATACAAAATCAATGTGTTAAAATCACAAGCATTCCTATACATCAACAACTGACAGACAGCCAAATCATGAATGAACTCCCATTCACAATTTCTAAAAAGAGAATAAAATACCTAGGAATACAGCTAACAAGAGATGTGAAGGACCTCTTCAAGGAGAACTACAAACCACTGCTCAAGGAAATAAGAGAGGATGCAAACAAATGGAAAAACATTCCATGCTCATGGATAGGAAGAATCAATATTGTGAAAATGGCCATACTGCCCAAAGTAATTTATAGATTCAACGCTATTCACATCAAACTCACACTGACATTTGCCATTACAATAGAACCTTATTCCTCTTTGTGCCATGCCTGACTCTCTAACCAGTGATTGTGAAAATCATATGAAAAGTGATGTATGCAGAAAAGGCTATGAAACATAAATGCAAGATGATGATATTATGCTGTCATTTTGCTAACTCTACTTCTTTATATTGTTTTAATGAGAGGAGTGGTATATTTGTGAGCTACAAACACACACACACAAAATCTCAGGAATGATACTCTTTGCACAGAGGCTAAGTTCAGGCAAACAACACAGTGAAACTTTATCTGGACAGGATTTATACTGTCCTTAGCAAAGCCACCAACTATTAAATTAATGTTTCTCTTTATTTTTTTCCACTGCAACAATAGGAGAGTTGATTCTTACTTGATAAATACAGCATGCATCCCAATTACAGTGTCTGACACTACAAAACAAATGAGTATCTCATACTCAAGGACTCTGCTATTCTTAAAGGCAAATAAAAGAGAAACAGAGAGTCCAGCTTACCTCCAGGATGCTTTGATGATGCTATCCTTTGGGTTATAGACTCTGAGGGCAGGAACAGGTGTGCCTCATTTCTGTCTGTATATGCATAAAGCAAGGTCAGTTCCTAGGATAAGTCTTAATTGCAATATGCCCACTCAGCTACAGAGGTAGTATTCGAAGATACATTTATTCTACGTTTTTGAAACTTCTATTGGTTGTCATCTGATATAGACAGCAGACTTTGAAAACTGAGCAAAAGTAGAGAACCTGTCACTAAAATTCCATAACAGATGAGCCGCTGATATAGACACTGTTAATTGTCTATGCAATAGCCATTATTCCTTCTTCACTCATTTCTTTCTAACCTGATTTGTTCAGTGTAGCAATATAGCCATCTAAAAATATGTAACTCCCCAACCTCTCTTATAGACAGTGGTGGTCCAATGGCACATGTATGGCCAATGAAACATAGGCAAAGTCCCTGAGGTGGGTGCCTCTTCCTAGATAAAAGAGCCAAGCCCTGATCTAAAAAACAAAAAAGAAAGACATTCCTCCACCATTCACCATTCTTTCTACTCATAATCATGAGGCCTAGAGATGCAATCATCATCTTTGACCATGAGGTGACAAGCATGAGAATGAGGATGAAGCATGGAAAAATGGAGCCCAAGTTCCCAGGGGCATCACTTGGCAGCTGCATCAGTCTTGGATTGCCTGCCTCTATGCGTTTTATGAAGTAAGAAAAACAAATCCCTTGTTTAAACTTCTCTCACTTGGCCTCTCTTTTATTTTCTGCAGAATGTATTCCTAAATGACAAAATAAACTTTTCAGAGAGATAACGGGACTTATGAGCCATAACAGTTCACAGGAGCCATTTACCAGGAAGCTAAGAGTGAAGTCAGTTTGTGGGCAAATAAGAATGAGAAGGAAATTCTAGAGAGATGACGTAGAAAGGCTGATGTTTACCTGATATATCACTGCTCTGACAAAAGTAGAAAAAGCTAATGGCATTTTAAAAGCAGCAAACTATGGACATGACTCTTGCAAGATTATTCCATCTATTAACTTATAAATATTTATTGAGCTCTGTTTTGTGGCCAGTGTCCTTCTCCTCCTCCTCTTTTGTTTGTTTCATTATCTGGAACTCCAAGATTCTTCACTTGTAGAAAATAAACCTCTCCTCCAAGGATCTTAAAATGCTTCAGCAATATCTTCAGAGAAATGTCATGCACTGGTTTACTGGGAACTTTCTCTAAGTTACTCACTCACTCAGCAAAAGAGGTAGTCATAGAACACACACCTATTCTACCTTTTTTGAAACTTTTATTCATCGTTATCTAATGTGGTCTAGAAACTTTGAAAGATGAGCAAAAAGGAGCTGAGTTTCTAATCCTAGTAGAATAATACATCTAATGCTAATCATAATCATGTTATGCTGCTTGATAATTTTACCTAAATGATTTCTAATATACATGAATGATGATTATTTGTATACAAATAAGAAACTTTTTCTATCTTTATCCCCATTTTGTTGGTTTTTCAATGACTAGAATTAGCACCAAAACCCATGGAATTATTATTTTAGCATCGCCATGTACACACCCACATATATAGCAAGAAACATATGAAGTGGATGAATTACCCAGGACTTCTTCCAGCAAAAGCTGAGTGCCCCTTGCTTTTGCCTTGCCCATCCTTTGTTGCCTGCCTTAACTCTGTTCACACTTCATAAGTAATTCCTTAATTAAACTCTCTTCTTGTGTGTGTGCAAAAAGCCACCTAAATTTTGGCTACATTTATTTCCCAAAATCTATTGAATATCTTTAATCAAGGTATTCAGCGAATAAAGAACCAAAATATTTAAGCTCTTAATCAAATGTAATAATTGAAATAAAGCCTGCAGATGGAAGTCATTAAAACATTGGTACAAACAAGAGACAAACCAAACAAAATACACGATAACTCAGATCGTAAATAAATAAAAATAAATTCTGCTCTGAAGATTTTCCAGTTTGTCATCTATTTTCTCCCAGGATCTTGACCTATACAAAGGTTCATATAACAAGACCCCCTCCATGGTCAGAGAGTGGTCCTGAGGAGAGAACACACCACAGGATCACCAAGCTCCACGTCCCTAGCATCATCCCAGTTCCTCAAAGTACATTAATGGACTGGAGACAGAGAGACACTTAAAAATATTAAAAGGGCCAATATGTCAGGAAAACATAATCATTACAAATGTATATGCATCTAATTACAAAAATTTAAAATGTAGGGTTAATCACCCTGTGATTCTCTCCATGTTACCTGTTAATAAAATATTTTTTAAAAATCAAAGTATATGAAGCAAAACTTGATAGAACTAAAGGGAGACAGACAAATAAGCAATCATAGCTGCAGATTTAAACACACCTCTCTTCAAACTGGTATAATGACTAGACTAAAAATCAGTGAAGATATAGGAGGTTCAAAGAACTGCCTCCCTTTCTGTCACTCCATTGCCCACAATACCTATACCAGGGGACACACATACTATTGTTAGTTAGAGATAAAAATGATTTTTAAATGTTAGCACATTGATGCATATCAATCAAATTGCCAATAAGATATGAAATCCCTTAAGGAGGATGTAAAATGCAGAGGGCTCCTTATGACACTTAGAAAGTCATAGAAAGGGGGAACTTCAGAGAATGAAGAAATCCACATAAAAGAGAGATTCTGCACTCAAAAGAGAGAATCTGATATATGATTCAATCCATTTATATAAAGTTCTAGATGGCATCAATAGGGCTAGGAGTCAGAATAGTGGCTACTCTTGAGAAATAATTACTGGAAAATGGCACAGAATGAACTGGTGGGATAGTGGTCATATTCTGTAAACCAGTCTTGCTGCTGGTTACACTGCTGTGGTCAATTTGTGGAAATTCTTTGAGATATATGCTTATAATTTGTGCAATTTTTAGGTTGCATATTATTCTTCAAGAGCAAAACAAAACATTTTAAAAAGACAAACTCCATGAACTTCACTCTTTAATTTCAGTTCTTGGTTTAGCTTCATGAATGTTAACTGGAACAGAGAAATGACACATGCAAAGATATTTCATATCCCATTGTGCTTGGCATATGTGCATTCAAGGGAAACCTTAGTCCTCATTACAGTACTACAAATCACAAAGTAAATGAATAAGAGGATATTTAATAATATGGGAATTTCATAACTTTAGGTCTCCTTGTTAATTCATGGCTGGGATTACTGGCCCCAGTTCTTCGCTCTCTCTGTATTTAGGCCCCATGCTATGAGACTAAAAAAAAGAATTTTTTTTTCTGCCTTCATTGATGGACTACACCTCCTAAATCTTTGCTTTTGGGATTGATCTTATGACTTTCTCTGGCCAAGTATATACAGATGTGCAGGAGGGAAAGTATGCCAGTTCCAAGCCTAGGCCTTCACAGGCTCACACATTTTTGTTTGCTCTTTTGTGCCTTTGTCATTGCTTTGAAAAGCATGTTCTGTAGGTAGCAGCTGTCCCTTCATCCTGAACCTCAGAATAAAACAAATGAAGCAGACTTGATCCACCTGGACTCTCAGCTTGAAGTAGAGATACTCCAAGTGACTCACAGATACATGAGCTACATAAATGCTTATTGTATACATCTAAGATTTTTCTAGTTATTTGTTACATAACAATAGCTAACCAATGCACTAACCAAAAGTTAGGAATATATATTGAAGCAAGTTGCACAATTCTGCCTGATTCCTTCAAGCTATAAGACCTACTTACATACAATAGAGCCTGCACCAGTTTTTAAATAATAACCATTATAATAATCATCATGATGGTTAATTTTGTGTGTCAACTTGCCTGGGCTAAGGAATACGCTGATAGCTGGTAAAACATTACTTCTGTTGTGTCTGTAAGAGTGTTTTCAGTAGACTAAGTAAAGATTTTCCCTCACCAATGTGGACAGGCATCAGTGAAATTTTTCTCTCTTCTTGAGCTAGGATATCCATCTTCTACTGCCCTCAGGCATTACAGTTCATGGTTCTCAGACCTTCAGACTCAGACTGGGACTTATACCATTTTCTCCCCTGGTTCTCAGGTTTGAGACTCAGACTTAATTATAACATTGGCTTTCCTGGTTTTCCAGCTTGTAGACAGCAGATGGTGGGACTTCTTGGCCCCATAATCAGGTGAGCCAATGTCTATAATGATTCTTTATATATATTTATTATATGTGTTATTTTCTATTAACTCTATTTCTCTGAAGAATCCTTACTAACACTATTATTATTATTATTATTATTATTATTATTATTACAGGCTTCTGATAGTCATGCATGATTTATTGTCTTAGAATACTCAGGGGCAAAGCCCAGGTCAAAACTAGAGAACAATGCTAATATCAGACAATAGATGCAAAGGAAATTTGTAAATAGACCACAAAGTAGCTGAGTCCCCTAGCTTCTTGCTTTGTGTTCTATTTACAGACTTCTGCCTTCTGTAGTCCTGGGTATAGACCTTTACTGTCCAACTCAGCCAGACATTCCTTGACACAGGCCTCATTTTTCTCCTTTCTACCCTTGACTCATGCCCTAGCAGTGGATGCTCCAGCCTAGCAAATGGGTCCTAGGCAAACTGAGCAGAAAGAGCCCCTCAATACTGGCAAAGTAGGCCACTTTGTTCACATCATACTAATGAGGGTATGAACACTTCCCTCTCCCCAGTTATTTATTGTCCTTCCTCAAAACTTCATGCTCTAACCCCATTATATTAGAACTCCAGCACAGATCTGCATCCCAGAGCCAGTGAATAAGTCACTGAACCTCTTGTCAGTCCTTATCTCCAGTCATTTCTCTCAAACTGTGATGAGAAAGTGTATGCTCTGCCTTGGCAAACTCTTGAAGCTCTTTGGTTTTAAAATCTTAAAAGGTGCTCTTGAGAGCTTGAGCAGCAATGGCAATAGATAGCACATTAATAGTCTGGCAGAAGTGCTGTCTTCCTGACATTCAGCAGCTCTTGAGAAGGCTTCATTTGCATACTGGCATGGTCACAGGACTAAACCCTGCAAATAGAGAGTCTAGCACCCGTCAAAATAAGAAAGCAGTTTAGAGTACCTGATAGGAATCTGAGAAGGATGCTCAATTTGGAATCACGCACTCACACATGTGGCTTTCAACTCACAGAGCAACCCACTTTTTCTTGTGAATCAGAAAGGATGTAAAATTTACTAAAAACCTACAATGTGCCTGGTGAAGTACTTGCAGTTTAATTGCATTGTCTTATTTAATCCTTATACAGCTCTGCAAGGTCAGTCCCCTTTTTTTTTCCTTTTATAAATGAGGAAATGGAGGCTCAAAGAGATTAAATGACTTGCTCAAGGTCATGTGACTAGTTAAAATGAGAATGCAACTTTGAACCTGGATCTATTCCACTACATTCTTAGAACCCAAAAGATGAATGTGACTTTAGAAGAGCTGAAACAGGACATAAGAAAGATGTCAATGACAGATCTTTTTCAAACATCCATAGTCGCTTTATTTGAATAGTAAAGGCAGGGTACAAATCTGTCCCTATCATCCAAGGTCAACTTTTCAGTTTCTGTCAGTCATAGGTGCCATAGTTAGGAATGCTATGTTGAATGAACTTACGTCAAGCAGAAACACAGAGTCCTCTCCCTGGAATTCCTGAGGTTTCCGGAATCCTTCAGGTCATGCTGTAATCACCCAAAATTACCACTGTTGCTACCACACAGACAGATGACACTGTCAGGATGATGTGAGGGAAAACAGAGGGCAATTGTGGGGTCTCACCAAGACATAACTAAACACCAGCAACAAAATCTTATACTCATGTGCATTCTGTCTCTCTGGATTTTATTTTATTTTTTTTCATTCACTGCTGATCAGAAGGCAAGCCTCTCTGGATTTCAACCTAGACAAGGGCTACTCTATGAAGCTCAATATGATTTTGAAATGAATTGGGATTTCAATATAAACAATATTTGCAAGTATTGTGTGCCCATCACTGGGCTAGAGCTTTCACCTATCTTGTCTCATTTCTACCAGTCCTGTGAGAGAGGCATGATTATTGCCTGAGATGTTAAGTATCTTGCACAGCGCCACACAGATAAGAGGGGCAAAGCTGGATTTTAACTCAGCTCTCTTGAAAAGTAGTTCAGAGTTCTTATTGCCAAACTAGTAACCTAGGTTATAATCGCTTAGATTCTTTTTTGTAACTATAAAGTAGTAAGAGTCCCACAATATTTTGAACAAGTATAGTATCACTGGAAGAAAGATGCAGCCTCCAAAGGTGGAAACATTGAGTGATAACTAGACTGTATCTAAAGGCAGAATCTATATCTAATTCTTCTTTTTCTTATTGTACTTTAAGTTCTAGGATACATGTGCACAACAAGCAGGTTTGTTACATATGTATACAAGTGCCATGTTGGTGTGCTGCACCCATCAACTCATCAGCACCCATCAACTTGTAATTTACATCAGGTATAACTCCCAGTGCCATCCCTCTCCCCTCCCCCCTCGCCACAATAGGTCCCAGTGTGTGATGTTCCCCTTCCTGTGTCCAAGTGTTCTCATTGTTCAATTCCCACCTATGAGTGAGAACATGTGGTGTTTGGTTTTCCGTTCTTGCGATAGTTTGCTGAGAATGATGGTTTCCAGCTGCATCCATGTCCCTACAAAGGACACGAACTCATCCTTTTTTATGGCTGCATAGTATTCCATGGTGTATATGTGTCACATTTTCTTAATCCAGTCTGTCACTGATGGACATTTGGGTTGATTCCAAGTCTTTGCTATTGTGAATAGTGCCACAATAAACATACGTGTGCATGTGTCTTTATAGCAGCATGATTTATAATCCTTTGGGTATATACCCAATAATGAGATGGCTGGGTCATATGGTATTTCTAGTTCTAGATCCTTGAAGATTCACCATATTGTTTTCCACAATGGTTGAACTAGTTTACAGTCCCACCAACAGTGTAAAAGTGTTCCTATTTCTCCACATCCTCTCCAGCACCTGTTGTTTCCTGACTTTCGAATGATTGCCATTCTCACTGGTGTGAGATGGTATCTCATTGTGGTTTTGATTTGCATTTTTCTGATGGTGAGTGATGATGAGCATTTTTTCATGTGTCTGTTGGCTGTATGAATGTCTTCTTTTGAGAAATGTCTGTTCATATCCTTTGCCCACTTTTTGATGGGGTTGTTTGTTTTTTTCTTGTAAATTTGTTTGAGTTCTTTATAGGTTCTGGATATTATCCCTTTGTCAGACTGCTTCTTCTTAATAAATATTCTTGAAAGAATTTTTGAGAGAAACAAAAATATCTTATTCTAACAGCATTTCCCAGTTTGCAACACTCAGTGTGGGTTTATAAGGCCCTCCCTTTATGAAGCAGTACCACTTCATATATCAGTCAAATAATCAGCCATAAAGATCCCTAAATCCATGAAAAAATATTCTAGGTTTTAGAAGAGTTATATTTTAATTTCCTTTAGGGAAGCGCATTCCTAGGAGTTCTTAGGGATGTGCCTTTAATGTTCTATACCCACTTTAAAACATCAATGGAAATGCTATGTTTTAGCTCATTTTAGCTAGAATTATACTAACTCATTGATTATAAGTGCTGATAGGAAGCCATAGTCAGCATGCAAAAAGAGAGAGACATGGGTGCACACTAAAATAGGAAAACTAATTATTACTTATCAATATACATTTTGCAATAAGACACGGTTTGATGAAAAAGAGAACTATTAAAAACCAAACTTAAACAAAAAATTAAGATAATTCACAAAAAAAGAAATTTAAAAAGCTAACATTACTAATAATCAGAGAAATGCAGGTAAAAATGATGAGATGCCACTTAATACCCATCACATTAATAGAAGTTAAAAGGTCAAATGATACCAAGTATTGGTAAGGTTGTGCGGAAATGGAAAGCTTCATGCACTGCTGCTGAAACCGTGAGCCTGTGCAGCCATTTTAGAAATCAATCTAAAATAAAATAAATCTGGTTGTAGATAGTGAAGATAAGAGTGTGTGTCCTTGAAATTCCAGCACTCCTACTCCTGTATATATTGTCCAGGTCCAAAAGGACTCGAGGCTATATATCAAATTTCTGTTTGTGGAAGCAGGGAAGTAGAGGCAGCCTGATTTATCCATCACTAAGGAAATGGAAAAATAAAATGTGGATTCAAACTGTGAAAAACCCTGCTGGAATTAGAAGCAATGAACTAGATGTGAATAGAAAAACATGGCTAAGTCTCAAAAAGTTAGTGTTGAGTAATAAAAATCAAAATCAGAATAAAGGCTGTAATGCAACACCATATGTGCCAACTTAAAAAATGCACACACATGCTATATTTTCCAAGAATCCATACATTCTCAAGGATATATGTCTGACATATTAGTTAGGGTGCATGGGGAGATAGAGGGCTGTGGATACAGAAAGGGAATGAGGATAAGACATGAAAGAGGAAATAAAAATAAAACAAAAGAGAGAACTGTAATGATAGCGTTCCATGAACTGAGAAGAATGTCAATAGCAACTCCATGCCCATGAGACCCAAATAAATAAAGTGTGCATTGCATGGGATGGGGGGAGGAAGTATAATAAAGGGAGAGAAACCATTGAGATTAATAATGATTGTCAGCTCTTGCAGTCAAGATCTTGTCATTGTTGGTTGAATGAAACCTTCAGGGTTACATGAAGCATTGATAGTTTGTCATTTAGCCCTTTTCATCTGTCACTGCTAAAGGGCTCAAAGCCACACCAGGTGTCCAGTGGGACCCAATACAAAGTACTGTTATGGTTACATCTGAACTTGGACCCCAATTTAGTATAAAATTTAGTATGACTTTGCGATAAACAGAAAGGAGAAAGAGAAACCCTGGCTTGTCCTGTGAAAGAAAGCACAACATTTCTCCTTGGCCATCAATGCTAACCCATTGCTCTATCTTTGCCACCAAAGTGGAAAACTGTTCAGCAGTGTCTCTGTTGTGGCTTCCAAGTTATCCCTAGAATAGATTAAGAAATTCTAGGAAATACCAAGTCAGGAAGAGACACATGTCATCAGAAACATAATTGGAGATAATTTGCTTCCTAGATCAGCATCCAGACTGTAGGCTCCTCTTTGTCTTAATAAACAAACAAACAAGGAAGTAAATAAAGAAATCAGAAGCAGTTACATTTGCTGTCAGAGAGCACTAAAAAATAATAATAATTTCAAGAAGCAAGCAGTATTTTATAGAACAAGAGACAAAACAACAATAGAGGAATTTTGTTGAGGTGTGCAAACTGTTACTTAAATACACATCAGCTGAAGAGTCTATCACAAAGAGTGTAGAGAGTAAAAGAAGATTAAGAAATATATTACAACAAGAACTTCGGAGGTTAAATAATTACTAGCATCAAATTTTATATTTAAAATAAAACTCCAGACATTCATTTAGTTGACACATACAGTTAAATGGCGGCCAAAAGAAAATCTAATTGCTATGGATAGAACATTTGCAAATGTCATATGAGAAAGTCATTTTTCAGGCAACATATTATACATTTTTAAATATCAAAAAATGAGGTCTGCAGTTAAACAAAATTGAATCAAATGAAAATTCAGGGTCAGTGCTTAAAATTATTGTTGAATGTTAAATATCTAGGAAAGTTTCAAGATTTCTGGGATTTAAAGGGTGGGGAAGATAAATAATTTCTAAATAATCCAGAAGTTTAGGGGATCCTATACTACACATGTGACCTTATGAAGTATTCTCTTTGTAACCGGAAACTTCCTTCTTAAACTACTCCCATCCCCCAAACCCTACCAACACCACTTGTCTCATGTAACTATATCAAATAGCCTTGTCTCATGCAACTATATCAAATATTCAGAAATATTTTATACTCTTTTCTGATATATTTTTATCCTTTAGATAGCAGCAGGTTCTAACACTTTGCAATCAATCTTCTCTAGCCCCCTTCTAGCAAAATTTCAATGTGATATAATATGTGATTATTATGCCTTTCCAATTCTCTATGTGAACTAGAAGTGAAATGAAATCAAAGTGAATTCTGCACTACTGAAGGGACAGGGAGGATTTCCTGTGCCTTCAGTTAGCTTAGAATCTAATGGGGAAGAATTGAGGTAAAGGGGCAATACATTACAGAGTTTTAAATAATATGACAGCAATAATTACAGGATTATATTGGGAATATTCTTTGGAAGAGGGGGAAATAAGGTCAGAGATAGCTGTCTGGAGGAAATGGTGTCTAAGCCAAAACCAGAAAGGCATGCAAGAGGCAGGCAAGGAAAGAACAATATACACTGAGTCATCATCTCAACTTTCTATATCTAAATGTTTCAATATCCTGGAATGTCTAAGTTTGACATAAATGTAAGTGGAATTTTATAACAGCAGGCCAATAACTTGAAAGTGTTAATGTTGCACATCTACTTAACCAATGCCAGGAGACCTCCACACAGTTTATTTCATAGCCCCTCAAGTGATGCCATATGGGCCATCACTGAGTTTTAGAATCACCCTTCTGGAAATCTCACTTTGCTTTCCTCTAAGAAGCTATAGTGGGTCCCTGTTCCCTGCACCCACAGCCTCTTCCTTCCTCTAAAATGTAGAAAAGATAATGTCAGCAATTATATTATTTTCTCTATCCACCATTTCAGACACAGCCTTATTTCATAAAAGGAAGTATACTTGATAAAAATATTCAAAAACTGAGTTGTGGTGGTATTGGCACATTTTCTATCAATTTACTAAAACTACTTATTGTACCCTTACAATGGATAAATTTTGATGTTATGTAAATTATACCTCAATAAAGTGCACCTAAATGTTGAACTTTTAAATTTATATATTATTTATTTTTCAAAATCTTAGGGCCCTGCATTTTTTATGCATTTCTATATACATTATTTATTTATAGAGGCATCAGCCACACTTCTGTTTCCTGGTTCCTACCCCAACCTCTGTGACCTCAGCAAGCAGCATAATCTCTCTGAAACTCAATTTCCTCACATTTATAAATGAATTTTTATATTATTTCCAACCCACCTCATAGGGCAGGTTGTAGGCTGCATGAGAAAGTGCAAGTTCAATGCCAAGCAGGGTCCTAGTATTTAATAAAAGCTCAATAAATATTCATTTTCTTCTTTCCTTCTCTTACTTGAAGTATAACATTTGGTAACGAATTTTCTCATTGCAACAGTAACACCCCTTCCACTGAGGGATTTGTATCCCTGCCTAAGAAGCTATTAGTATTCTAGAGCAGTGACTCACCCCACACAATCTTGGCAGAGTACATCCCTCTACCTCTCTGGTCAATAACCTGCCTGGCCTGTGACCCCAGGCTTTCTGAGAAGCACCAAGTCCTCCCAGCTTTCCGCCTTGCCAGTGGCCGTCTGAAAATGATACCACTCTGTTTGCATCTTTCATTTAAGAGACAAAAGCTGGTCCCAGGCCACATTAGGCTTTCAAAAGCACCTCCAGGTTTCTTAATAGGTCATGAGAGAGAGAATTTCCACCCAGAAAAGACAGAATCAACTAGCCTGCTTCTTTTCTGGTGGCACACAGAGTTCATCAGCAACCCCGGACCGTGTAGTTAATGCCTCACCCAGAGAACAAGGGGGAATTAAGATGTCTGGAATGCAAAGCAGCTGAGAATGGGAAGTTTTGGCCCTGGAGCCAATTGTAGCTTAGACTCAACCTGCCAATGTGCATTTCTCTTTCCATGATTCATTTTGGGTAAATGCTAACAAGGACTAGTCACTCTCCTCCCCTCAACAGCCTCAGGAGGGACTGGGATCATGACTGCAGCCTCAAAGTATGCAAGCAGCTCAAAGCTACCCTCTCTCTGCGGGGATTAAATGTAGGCAAAGTTTCTGCCTTCAGGATGAATTTTTGGTTTCTTCTCTTTAACCTTCTAGGTCTGCAACCCCCTCGCCCTCTTGGTCTGGTAACTCTACTCCTGAGACCTTCTGAAAGCCAGTGTGCTTTCTAGGGAGACTGATGTTTCCCATCCCTGCTTTCTCTCCTTCTTCCCCCTCACTGACAGTGGTCCAATGACTGTAATTCCACTGAAAGACCTTCATTCCTTTAGCCTAAGGATCCCATTCTCAAAATATAACTGTCTTCATTTAATAATATATGTTAATAGTCTTTAAAACCTTCAATTTATCACTCCCAATATAAGAATTTAGTCTGACAAACCAGAAACATGCAAAAAGATTTCTGTACAGAGATGCTTATTGCAATATTGTTCATAATATCAAAAATGAAACCAACATAACCCCAAAATTAAAATATGAAATAAATTGTGGCATAACTATAAAGCAATATTAAAAATTGTGCTTGCAGATCACATGCTAATAGTTAACAAAAAGAGCAGGAAAAAAACTATATAGTGAGTCTGATCAAAGCAATGAACATGTACCTACACACCCCACACAATATTACACATTGAGAAAATTATGGTTGAAAAATGCTTTGAAATATGGACAGTGTTTTCTTCAGATGGTGGGACTATGAGTGACTTTTTAAATTTTTTTCTATTGTTCCACTTATTTCTTCCTTAGTGTGCATATGTTACTTCCCTAGTTAAAATAAAAGACTTTTAAAAATAAATGGGCACTTTGGGAGGCTGAGGTGGGCAAATTGGGAGGTCAGGAGATGAAGACCATCCTGGCCAACATGGTGAAACCCCATCTCTACTAAAAATACAAAAAAAATTAGCCAGGTGTGGCAGTACACACCTGTAGTCCCAGCTACTCAGGAGGCTGAGACAAGAGAATTGCTTGAACCCGGGAGGTGAAGGCTGCAGTGAGCTGAGATCGCGCCACAGCACTCCAGCTGGGCAACAGAGCAAGACTCCATCGCAAAAACAAACAAACAAACAAATAAATAAAGCCAGATGCAGTGGCTCATGCCTGTAATCCCAGCATTTTGGGAGGCCGAGGTGGGTGGATCATGAGGTCAGGAATTCGAGACAAGCGTGGCCAATGTGGTGAAACCCTGTCTCTACTAAAAACACAAAAATTAGCCAGGCATGGTGGCGTGTGCCTATAGTCCCAACTACTGAGGAGACTGAGGCAGGAGAATTGCTTGAACCTGGAAGGCAGATGTTGTAGTGAGACAAGATTGTACCACTGCATTCCAGGCTGGGAGACAGAACAAGACACATCTCGAAAATAAAATAAATAGACGAAAATTCCACAATCTAGAAAATATAACATTTCCTTGTCTCATTCTTACAGTGGGTCTCTGGGAGAACATCTATCATTTAATTCAAGGTACATCAGCTTCAAATCTTCCAGAGGAACAAATATTGATGGAGAGAGAAGACTTAGAGCATTGAGTATTGAGTACTGAAGGAGAAGGAGGAGGTATAGTGTGGGTGGTCTGGGAGTGAGGCTGGAGGCAAACTGATAAACCCACTACGCTCCACTCATATTGTCCCTTCTCAGAAACCTGCAAACCCCAACACAGTGATGAGCAGACTGCATACAGGGAGGACAGTGTCATGCAGTGTAGTGTAGTGAGAAGAACACTGAATGAGAAGTACCAAGATCTTTGAGAAAGCAAAAAGCAGCCCTGCCTGACAGCTGCCACATGTTAGCTGAATGACAATCACAAGTAGACCTCGGCGTTTCACAGAAAGTCAGTATTAAACAAGATTATTCTGCAAACATAATGGAAAAATACAAGAATGAGATCTCTCAAAACTAGTGTGCAAGCCCACAAAAATGACCATATCTCCTCCCACCATGGCTAAATTGAGTGACTACTTCTTTATTAATTACAGCTTTATCCCAAATCCATTCCTTCCACCTCCTAAGAAAGAAACTATTTAAGATGCCTAATTGTAGAATTGCCCTGATTCTTAATAGCACTCAATCCAGAATAAAGCCATGCTTCCTTGAAGCCTTCCACAAATCACCTAATCCAAGCCCTATCCAAGCTTCTCCTACAGAAATGCCCTCATGATTCCCCTTGGTATGTGCCTTCCCTTGCTGAAACAAGTACCAATAAATCCAACTTGTTTGACCACAGGTGTGTTCCTAGTGGTCTTTGGCTGACGAGGATGGACATCTTTTTCCCTCTCTTGGTTCTGTCTATCCTCAGGCAGGTCAATTATCTTTAGTGAACTTCCTTTTTTGCATTCTTTTTTTTTTTTTTTTACTTTTATCAGTCTTTATTAATCTTTAATTGATCTGCACCTAGAGCATGCTGTTGTTTCTACCTAAAATGACCGGGGTCTTGCCTTCTGCTTCCCATAGAGATTCTCCCAACTCCATAGGTCCCTAGTCACGCGAGGACAGCTTTGCATGTAACGTGAATCTCCAGAGCTTCTTACACATCCTTCTCTTAGCCTGTATTTCATTTTACAATTTCAGAGATCCAACCATCTCTGAACCTGTCTGAAACTAGCCCACATGCCATATACCAGATTACAACATTCAGGCCAGCTTCACTATTACTTTTCCTCCTTTTACGACCACCAAGACCAGTGTTCAGATCCGATGGGAAAGGGAACAGGAGCTTTTTTGCATTCTTAAAATGGGCACACTTTCTATTCCTCTAACCTCTCAGGAATTTTTCCATTTAGTTGCCAAAAACAGCACCCAATTGAACAAAAGTACAAAGTTTTGGCTAAAAGCAAATTCAAAAACAATTAACAGTGTGATGCAGTTTGACAAAAGCTAATTCTGTTTAGCGTGGCATCCTGGATGGTCCACCTGCTTCTTGTGCAATGTTAGGCAAATCGATTTAACATCTCTGAATGTCATCTATAGGAAAATGATGATAATAATGCATCTACCTCAAAGAGTCTTTGTGAAGCATATGAGATTTGTAGGAGAAACTTAGTTCAATGCCCGGGACATAATAAACAATATATGTAGATAAAAAGACATATAGGCAAAGTCTAAAGTTCATTCATGTTGGTTTTCCCGTGCTTCACAGTAGATACCAAATAAATATTTTTGAAATGATTATAGGTGAGTGAATTACATTTTGAATTCTTTTATTCATTGAAAAAAATTCTGAGCACTTCCTATATGACATGCTATGTACCACAACCTGGGAATCCAGTGACCAACCAACCAATCAGGCAAGAGAAAGAAATAAAGGGTATTCAGTTAGGAAAAGAAGAAGTCAAATTGTCCCTGTTTGCACATGACATGATTGTGTATTTAGAAAACCCCACTGTCTCAGCCCAAAATCTCCTTAAGCTGATAAGCAACTTCAGCAAAGTCTCAGGATACAAAATCAATGTGCAAAAATCACAAGCATTCTTATACACCAGTAACAGACAAACAGAGAGCCAAATCATGAATGAATTCCCGTTCACAATTGCTTCAAAGAGAATAAAATACCTAGGAATCCAACTTACAAGGGATGTAAAGGACCTCTTCAAGGAGAACTACAAACCACTGCTCAGTGAAATAAAAGAGGACACAAACAAATGGAAGAACATACCATGCTCATGGATAGGAAGAATCAATATCATGAAAATGGCCATACCACCCCAGGTAATTTATAGATTCAATGCCATTCCCATCAAGCTACCAATGACTTTCTTCACAGAACTGGAAAAAAACTGCTTTAAAGTTCATATGGAACCACAAAAGAGCCCACATTGCCAAGACAATCCTAAGTCAAAAGAACAAAGCTGGAGGCATCATGCTACCTGACTTCAAACGATACTACAAGGCTACAGTAACCAAAACAGCATGGTGCTTGTACCAAAACAGAGATATAGACCAATGGAACAGAACAGAGCCCTCAGAAATAATACCACACATCTATAGCCATCTGACCTTTGACAAACCTGAGAAAAACAAGAAATAGGGAAAGGATTTCCTATTTAATAAATGGTGCTGGGAAAATTGGCTAGCCATAAGTAGAAAGCTGAAACTGGATCCTTTCCT
>NW_012114141.1:127808-147607 GCF_000951035.1 Colobus angolensis palliatus | reverse complement strand
GAAGGGGAACATCACACACCAGGGCCTATTGTTGGGAGGGGGGAGGAGAGAGGGATGGCATTGGGAGTTATACCTGATGTAAATGATGAGTTGATGGGTGCTGATGAGTTGATGGGTGCAGCACACCAACATGGCACAAGTATACCTATGTAATAAACCTGCACGTTGTGCACATGTACCCTAGAACTTAAAGTATATATATTTTAAAAAGGCCAAATTTAGACTTCGAGTTCAGAGAAAATCTGAGGAGTAAATCCTGAAGTTGAGACACAAAACATGCTTAGGATATCGCTTGGCAAATAGGAGGAGGAAGAGTGTTCTGGCAGGAATCAGAGCCCATGCAAATTCCCTGAGCCTGCAGTTCTAGAGGAATTAGAAGCCCAGTGCAGCTGGAGTATGATGTGAGAGATGAGACTGGAAGGGGAAGGCCATTCATGCGGTCTGCAAAATAGGACAGGTTGAGATACCTGGGTTCCTCTGTGGATCCACCCACTTGCTGTATGCAAACATTCTTTTTCTCATCTTCATTTTGTCTCTGTGTTTCATTATGTCTACAAGAAATTACAGAAATTGAAACTAAAGGGACAATGTGAAGTGACAAAGACTGCAAGCTCTGCCTCAAAATCCAAGTTCCCTTCTTCTTGAGCAAACAGCCAAATACAGTGGACCAGCCTCCTCTGCAGTAGGTGTGGCCAAATGGCTGAATTCTGGCCAGAGGAATGGGAGTAGAAGTGATATGCACAAATCCACACCCAGCCTGTGAGATACTGCCATGCATGATCTTCCTTTCCCTGGTCTCTTCTCTGGGTAGATGCCAGTGGTCAGGGGAAAATGATGGGAAGAACATACTGATGATGGCAGCTCTTTGATCAGTCTGGTCCTTCAGTCACTGCACATATTGCATGGAGCAGACACCCATTCACTCACTCATCACCCGGTAAGGAACAGCCACATTGGATGGTTACATAAGATAGAAATGAACTTCTCTTTGTATTAAACCCTAAAATGTGGAGGTTTATTTGTTAATGGAGATGGTATTATCCTAACAAAAGCAAGATCTCAGGAAACAGCTCTCTCTGGATGGAGGACATGTTTCCCTTAGCCAGCTGCTTAATGGCAAAAAGCAAAAAAAGACATCTTTCAGCCTTATTGAGGAGCTGTGGAACAAACTCCTGGACAGCTCAAACCATAAAAAGGGTAGTTTTAGCTTTACATTTTTAATGTGCAGAATATACTAAAAATAATCAGAAAATTTCTCTCTTCTTCTCAAAATAACGTGCAGAGAATTTATATTGCAAACATTTTAACATTGTCACTAGTCAAAAGAGAAAATCCCCTAACAATATAAAGTTCTAAAATCAAACATGACATAGCTAATAAATTCCAAAACTTTCTGAAAAACTACAACTACTATTATCAATTTGAAAATTCATTGATATTCCTTCTCTAAAGGTCTTTTATGTCTTGCATATCCTTCTTTTTCCTATCACTTTTCCATCTAAGCTTATGAATCCAAATGTCAGTGACTAGAAATGATTTCCACTTTTCAGCAATCACACACTTAGCAATCAACCAAGCAAGATGAACTATCTGCTGTATATTTATTCAAATGTACAACTCTAAATCTACGTCAAATGTAAGGAGTGGAATGCAAAGAGGTTGTCCCAGGAAGGAATTACAGAAGCATAAGCCAGAACAGATATGCTTTCAGCTTCAAGTATAAGAAAATCTGACTTTCAATGGGTTTAAGATATGGAGTGGGATATTTTATCACTAAATAATAAATCTGATATTAAGTTATAATAATATATTTAAGATTGCATAGTATATATGTATATGTGTGTATATATGTATACCTGGATGCATGTAGTTATATGATTACTAAAACAAAAATTCAATGAAACAAAATATACCAGATGCAATGTATTCTGATATTTCCTCTTCTGTTTTATTCAGCTTCATTTTTAAAAGCTATCAGTGACAACCAAACCAATTGAAAAATGGGCAAAATATCTGGACACTTCACAACAGAAGATATGCAAATGGTCAATTAACACATTAAAATATATTTGTCAGAGAAATGCAAATAAAAACCACTAATGCATACTAGAGTGGCTAAAATTTAAAACTGACAATGCTAAATTTTGGAGACAGTGTGGAGCAACTGGAACTCATGTCCATTGCAGATGAGAAAGTAAAATTTTGGAAAACAGTTTGGCAGCTTTTTATCAAATTAAATTTACACTAACCATAAGACCCCATCATTCATAGAATTTATCCCGAAATATAAACATATGTTCTCATAAAGTCTTGCACATAAACGTTCATTGCAATTTTACTGATAATCCCCCCCAAAGATAGAAATGACCATCGCCTAACCTTAACAGGTGACTAGATAAATGAATTGTGTGTACTCTAACAAAAATATACTACTCAGCGACAGAAAGGAACTCTTGATTCACACACATGGATGAACCTCACAGACATTATAATGAGTGAAAAAAGATGTAAATAGTATATACTGTATGATCCCATTTACATAATTTTACATATAAGAGAAACTATTCTTAATGACAAAAATAGATATCCATGGTGCCTGGGATCTGGAGGAGAGGACTGCCTATAAAGGGGTTCAAGGGAACTTTTTATGGTGATAGAACATACCATGCTCATGGACAGGAGAATCAATATCGTGAAAATGGCCATACTGCCCAAGGTTATTTATAGATTCAATGCCATCCCCATCAAGCTACCAATGAGTTTCTTCACAGAATTGGAAAAAACTGCTTTAAAGTTCATATGGAACCAAAAAAGAGCCCGCATTGCCAAGACAATCCTAAGTCAAAAGGACAAAGCTGGAGGCGTCACGCTACCTGACTTCAAACTATACTACAAGGCTACAGTAACCAAAACAGCATGGTGCTTGTACCAAAACAGAGATATAGACCAATGGAACAGAACAGAGGCCTCAGAAATAATACCACACATCTACAGCCATCTGATCTTTGACAAACCTGAGAGAAACAAGAAATGGGGAAAGGATTCCCTATTTAATAAATGGTGCTGGGAAAATTGGCTAGCCATAAGTAGAAAGCTGAAACTGGATCCTTTCCTTACTCCTTATACGAAGATTAATTCAAGATGGATTAGAGACTTAAATGTTAGACCTAATACCATAAAAACCCTAGAAGAAAATCTAGGTAGTACCATTCAGGACATAGGCATGGGCAAGGACTTCATGTCTAAAACACCAAAAGCAACGGCAGCAAAAGCAAAAATTGACAAATGGGATCTAATTAAACTAAAGAGCTTCTGCACAGCAAAAGAAACTACCATCAGAGTGAACAGGCGACCTACAGAATGGGAGAAAATTTTTGCAATCTACTCATCTGACAAAGGGCTAATATCCAGAATCTACAAAGAACTCAAACAAATATACAAGAAAAAAACAAACAACCCCCTCAAAAAGTGGGGAAAGGATATGAACAGACATTACTCAAAAGAAGACATTCATACAGCCAACAGACACATGAAAAAATGCTCATCATCACTCGCCATCAAAGAAATGCAAATCAAAACCACAATGAGATACCATCTCACACCAGTTAGAATGGCCATCATTAAAAAATCAGGAAACAACAGGTGTTGGAGAGGATGTGGAGAAATAGGAACACTTTTACACTGTTGGTGGGATTGTAAACTAGTTCAACCATTATGGAAAACAGTATGGCGATTCCTCAAGGATCTAGAACTAGATGTACCATATGACACAGCCATCCCACTACTGGGTATATACCCAAAGGATTATAAATTATTCTACTACAAAGATACATGCACACGTATGTTTATTGCGGCACTATTCACAATAGCAAAGACTTGGAATCAACCCAAATGTCCATCTGTGACAGACTGGATTAAGAAAATGTGGCACATATACACCATGGAATACTATGCAGCCATAAAAAAGGATGAGTTTGCGTCCTTTGTAGGGACATGGATGCAGCTGGAAACCATCATTCTTAGCAAACTATCACAAGAAGAGAAAACCAAACACCGCATATTCTCACTCATAGGTGGGAACTGAACAATGAGATCACTTGGACTCGGGAAGGGGAACATCACACACTGGGGCCTATCATGGGGAGGGGGGAGGGGGGAGGGATTGCATTGGGGAGTTATACCTGATATAAATGATGAATTGATGGGTGCTGACGAGTTCATGGGTGCAGCACACCAACATGGCACAAGTATACATATGTAACAAACCTGCACGTTATGCACATGTACCCTAGAACTTAAAGTATAATAAAAAAAAAAAAAAGAAATATTCTCTATCTTAGTTACCTGAGTCTCTATGTTTGTCAAAACTCATGAACTGTACACGTGTTAGAATGGGTCAAGTAGTTTGGGTCCACCAATGGGTAATGATTTACCATTTGAAAAAACACAAGTTTGTTACTCAAATATCACACGACTTTCTAGAATCCAAATTGTTGGTATAATAATCCCGTAGGCTATCATGTTACTCATGATTAAATATGGCATGACAATTAATTAAGAGATCTTGTACCAAACACTTCCAATTAGCACAGGCTTTCAAAAATCTTTCATCCTTCCTAATCCTGTGACTAACAAAGTACTTTAGTAAAAATTGCTATACTGTTTAGAGAGAACTTTCTCTTCCTTTTTATGTGACCTAAGCAATAGCCAAGCAAGGCATTTATTTTTATTCCTCTTTTACAGTTGAGTAATTAAAGTTTAGAGTCATAGAATTAGTAAACACAGAGGTGGACTAAAATCCATTTGTATCTGAGTCTGTTTCCCATTACATCACAGATACCTTTCAGAGCACTGAATCATGGGATCTTGACTTTTGGTTTTAACTTCTTTGTTAGTAGGACATCCAAGAACCAGAAGACATATTAGGTACATCTTATTTGCTTTCACAAAATAGAGTTTAGTTCTATTGCTATCATTCCAACCCACAGATCTATACTTTATGGGTTCTATAAGATCAAATGGAAGTCGCCTAACAACACAGCTTTAAAAAAAGATGTCCTTTACCTAAGCATTTCCATTTTTCTTCCTCCAAAGAGTTGAATCCTCTTTCCTCAATAGATTTGGCTAGTTAATCAAAAAGGAAAAACCATCTGAAGAGGGATATCTATGACCTCTTTGTCAAGGAAAGTCATATTATTCAATGCCAAGAAAGGCTATTTTTACTTTCATCCGATGGGCTGTGGGAATTTTTTAAAGGTCAACACCATGGAAGTAAAAGAAGCAACATTTAAGAGGAGCTCCCATAAATCTCCCTCCTCTTAACAGCCTCAAGGCTGACCCTGTGTTATTGGTGGCCAGTTGGCTTGGGTAGTTTGAACTTGGTATATAACAAGGACAAGGGAGTAGCTCTATCCCTGGGGGGGTCACTAAAGTAGCTTCAACATGTTTTAGAGACACTCAACCCACCACTGACACCAGCAGGCACAATGTGAGCCCCCAAAATGTAGGTGAATCTCCCTTAATTCATGCTGGTTCTGGAAGAACAGGTCAGCAGCATCCTTTTGGCAGTGAAACAAAGGTAGAGTATTTGTAGTTCACTTTATCCTTAGAGCACAATCATGAGGCCCATGTTTTAGATAAGAAGGATGGGACATATTTAGTCAACATAATGCAATCACTCTAAGCTATAGCAAAGGAAATCCTGAAAACCCCATTCATTAACTCTGTGACTCCAGAAGAACCAGTTTATTTCTCTAAGCATCAGTTCCTTCATCTAGAAAGTTAAGAACAGCTCATTCCCTACTTCAGGAGGTTGTTGTGAAGTTTAAATGGGACAAATGTGGAAGAGCTGCAGGAATTGTTGAAAGCTCCATAAGGATTCATGGCCATTCTGTTCTTTATCAGGATCTGCTTTTTGTGAGAGAAAATTAGTTTTTGCTCAGTATCTTTGTTGATTAATTCAACAACGGTTTGTTGAGTGCCTACTATGTGCCGGACAAGGGGCTGTATGTAAGAAGTGAAGAGGAAACATAATAAGATCCTGACCCTCATGTAGGGCTGGGAAGTATAACAGGAAAGGGAGGCTAAGAGTGGCAGATGCTGTGATGTGGCACTCTGGTCCCCCTCTGGTGTGAAAGGTCTTATTCCCCCACATGCTGGAAGTGCTATTAGCCTGTTAGAGGGAATGCCTGGGCTGAAGAGAGTCACCTTGCCCAAGGCCACACCCCCTTTCTAGATATGAGGAATTCATATCCAATAACTGATTGGCATGGGAATAAAAAAGCCCAGTCCTTTGCCCCGAACTGGGACAAATGTGAACTGTCATTTCTCTGCAGAATTCCTCATAGGTCTAGCTGACATTGGAACTGTATCTCAGCTCAGCTTTCCCCTCTGCCCAATACTGCTCCCTTCCCTTCCTTTCCCTTCCACAAATATTGGCCCTGGAGAACTCCTTAATTAACTTCCTACACACTGATATCTATCTCAGAGCCGACTTCTATGATGCTTAATTTCATGTGTCAATTTGGCGAGGTTATGGTACCCAGTTTTGGGTTAAACACCAGTCTAAATGTTGTTGTGAAGGTATTTTTTAAATGTGATTAATATTTAAATTGGTAGAATAAATAAATTTGAATAAAGCAGATTATCCTCCATAATATGAGTGGGTTCATCCAACAAGTTGAAGGCTTTACAAAAACAGACTGAGGTTTCCCAAGGAAGAAAGAATCTACCTCTAGATTGCCTTCAGCTTCAAGACTGCAAAATCAACTCTTCCCTGGGTCTCCAGCCTGTTGGCCTGCCATGCAGATTTTGGACTTGCAAGCCCCAGCCCCCATAATCACACAAGCCCATTCCTTGGGAAAAAAAATCTACCACCCCCCAACCCCTGCTCACTCTGTGTGTGTGTGTGTGTGTGTGTGTGTGTCCTATTTGTTGTTTCACTGGAGAATCTTGACTAATGCAACTTTAATACAACTTCCAAACAACTCAGCTATGACATCTGCTATTTATGATACAGTGATAAATGATCTGAGTTAGCACCAGGACTGGTGTCACAGGTATGCCACCTGTGCAGTCAAAAAGGGCCCCAAACTCAGAAGGACCCTGGTTATATGCTCTGCAGTCATTGCCTTGAAAATCTTAGTAATTTTATCTTCAAACTTGTGTTTTATAAAAGAGCATGTGTTTAATCAGAGAAGATACATGTGACATGCATGTTCACTCTTTCCTGCCAAACAATTTGCAGGTAACATTTACGATGCTCCCTAACCAAATAATACCAGTGGACCCACTGTGCGTGAGAGCTCAATGAGGCTCAAAGTGACCAAATAGTTCCATTGGACCCACCGTGCATGAGAGCTCAATGATGCTCAAAGTGAGTACAAGATAACAGAGTTACTTCTACATGTGCTTTAAAGAGGTGAGGGACAGCTAACAGCCCAAGAGGCCACACTTAAGGCTCAAACCAGAACTTGTTTCAATCACAGAAGGAATGCAATGATATTCTAGCAAACATGTATGACCAAGAAACACTATTATATTATTGTTTAAAAGTTTGTATCACTTCCCCATATTAGCCAACAACTTATGCTAAAAATTATGACACAGAAAGAAAGGAAAATAGAGGGTAACTCATAGTTCCTTTTTGTTTCCTTCCTTCCTTATTCATCAGTAAACTGAAGGTAGAAAGTATTGGTGGAAATAGCAAAGACTTAGAACCAACCCAAATGCCCATTAATGATAGATTGGATAAAGAAAATGTGGCACATATATACCATGGAATACTATGCAGCCATAAAAAATGATGAGTTCATCTCCTTTGCAGGGACATGGATGGAAAGCTGGAAACCATCATTCTCATCAAACTAACACAGGAACAGAAAACCAACACCGCATGTTCTCACTCATAAGTGGGATTTGAATAATGAGAACAGATGGACACAGGGAGGGGAACATCACACACCAGAGCCTGTCGGAGGGTCGGGGGCTAGGAGAGGGATAACATTAGGAGAAATACCTAATGTAGATGATGGGTTGATGGGTGCAGCAAACCACCACAGCATGTGTATACCTATGTAACAAACCTGCACATTCTGCACATGTATCCCAGAACTTAAAGTATAATAAAAAAAAACAAAACCTAAGTTCAAAAAAAAAGTAGTGGTGAAATATTTATCAATAAATCAAATTTAGAAATGTTAAGTTAGTTTTGTGTATATTTTTCACTGTCTGGGAAGAACAAAATATTGCGTGTGCAAGCTATGAAATAAGACTTCTATAATTTCACTGATTCTACATATGAGATCAATGCTCTTAACTAAACTGGCATTTCACAATATAGAGGTGAATGGTAAAATTTATGCTAACAATTTAAAATTTTATTTTTTCTTTACTTAGGATGACATTAAATAGAAAATAAATAGCAAATAGCAAATAAATACACAAGTCAAGGGAGAGATCATGGAAGAAAGGATAAAACCTTGTATTGTAGGACCTTTAATAGACTTTTTTCCTGCTTTTTGAACAAGGGTCTGCCATTTTATTTCACACTAGCTTCTGCAAGTTATGTAACCAAACCTGGTTAGCAATGCATCTTATGGGTACATAGAGGTGGGTTTGATGAATGCTTCTCAAAAGCTAAGTCCCAAGAGACTGTTCAGACTAGCTGAGGAAAGTATAGTTGAGGGAAGTAAAGAAGAGATTCCAGGTAGAAGGAATAGGATCTATTAAGTCTTCTAGCTTAGAGAGAGCATGTTTCCTACAGAACACAAGATACCATTTGGCTTAGTTGGATCTTACATCAGGGCATTTGGAGTCAGGGGATGTGAAAGGAGAGAAGTCTGAACAGTGTTGCCCTGTGAGTCCTGCACTATCTAATCTTTTGGCCATTGACTTTCCTTTCACCCAAATGTTATAATCCAAGTTATTCTTTAAAGATCAAATGTAATCTCCTCCTTGACTATTCCAGGGTCATTTTTTAAAGTGTGAAGACAATTCACTGGAGAAAGAATAGTCTTGCCAACAAATGGTATTGGAATTATTGGATATGCTAGGAAAATAAATTTTAATCCATACTTTTTACTATACACAAGAATTAATTAAAATAAATCCTAAACCTAAATGGAAAATATAACATGATACAAATTACAAAATAAGACATAGCAGAAAATCTTCATGATTTTGAATTAGGCAAAGATATCTTAGATATGATACTAAAAGTATGATTCATGAAAGTAAAAAGGTGATAAATTAAACTTTATTAAAATTAAAATACTTCCTCTTCAATGGACACAATTAAGAGAATAAAATACAAGCCACAGACTGGTAGACATATTTGCAAAGTATGTATCTGATAAAGAACTTGAATCCAAATATATTACAATTGAAAGTAAACAGTAAAAAAAGAAACAATGTTTTCATGGGCAAAAGATTTGAATAGACAATTTATCAAAGAAGATACATGGATGTCAAATAAGCACATAGAAAGATGTCCAGCATAATTCATCATTATAAAACTGAAAATAAGTATCACAACGAAATAACAGCATATATATATTAGAATGGCTAAAATTTTAAAAGCTGATGATACCAAATGTTGATGAGGATATCGAGGAACTAATTCATTGCTGATGGGACTGTAAAATGGTATCATCACTTTGGGATTTTGTTTAGTTTTGTTTTGTTTTTTGAGATGGAGTCACTCTGTTGTCCAGGCTGGAGTGCAGTGGCAGGATCTCGGCTCACTGCAGCCTCCACCTCCTGGGTTCAAGCGATTCTCCTGTCTCAACCTCCCAAGTAGCTGGGATTACAGGCGCCCGCCACCATGCTGGGCTAATTTTTGTATTTTTAGTAGAGATGGGGTTTCAACATGTTGGCCAGGCTGGTCTCGAACTCCTGACTTCAGGTGATTTGCCCACCTCAGCCTCCCAAAATGCTGGGATTACAGGTATGAACCACCACGCCCAGCCGATATCATCACTTTGGAAGACAGTTCAGCAGTTTCTTAAAAACTTAAATGTACACTTAATATATGATTCAGTTATTCCACTCCAGTATTTACCCAAGAGAAAAGAAAGTATACATCCCCACGAAGACTTATGTTCAAATATTCATAGCAACTTCATTTTTAATAGCCAAAAGCTGGAAACAATGCAAATGTTCACTAGTAGATAAAAGTGCAAACACACTTTGCCATATTCATACAACAGAATACTACTCATCAATAAAAAAGAAATGAGCCAGACACATGAAACAACATGGATGAATCTCAAAATAATTACGCTTGGTGAAATAAATCAGACGTTAAAAAGAGTACACACTGTATGATTCCATTTGTATAAACCTCTTTAAAATGTAAGTTAATTTATAGTGACAGGAAGCAGATGCAGTTGGCTGCAGACAGGGAAAAGGGGGATATAGAAGAGGAGGAGAGACCATAGGGAGTCGCCAGAGAAAGAGATTACAAAGGAGTATGAGAAAACGGGAGGGGGAGGGTAACAAATATGTTCATTATCTTGAGTGTTGATGGTTTCACAATTGTGTGTGTGTCAAAACTTTTCTAATTGTACACTTTAAATATGTGCAAGTTATTGTACATTGATTATACATCAATAAAGTTTTTTTAAAACATCATCTGGAGATCTATTATACTATTTTGTCCATTTTTACATGTGTTTAAAATATTCCAGAATAAAAGTTTGAACTGAAACATTTTTGTGTCTTTGGTGCAATATAATCAGAGTCATGGTAATAGAAGCGGCCTCCAAATGACATTGCATCAATTCCTTTCCCTCACTGGGAAGGTCCACAAGTGATTTCAATGTTTGTGCATGTCATAACCTAGGTTGTGTTGCTAGAGTTTTCAGAAGCATGCTGGGCTTGCACAAATTTAATTTGATCCCTAAAATGAAATTCTACTATTCTCCCCTACTCTCACTGCTCACTGCATCAGGGCGATAACCAAATCTGTTCATCGCTGCTAGTAGTTAACATCTTGCTGTAGATTCTGACTCCCATGAGAACAAATAGAGTGCAGAGAAAAGCAATACAAATGCAAAACAGATATTTGATTGCTCAATCAGCTGCTTTCTCCCTGGTAGCTGTGGCTGATCTGAAGTCAGGCGGGGGGTGAAATGACAATCAGACCTGACTTGCATCTGAGCTCCACTGTTCACTAGCAGACAACCTTGGGCCGGTCACTTCCCCTCTCTCCACTCAGTTCCCTTCTCTGCAATAGGAGCGGCTTGGTCTCTAAACTCTCTCTAAGGTTTCTTAAAGGACCAAATAGTTACAATGTGTCTTCTTCTGTTTTCTATATCCTCAAAGAATAATAAATTGTAGGCCGAGACTCATCAAGGATTTTACAATGTGGGCACCAGGCTGTGACTGGTGAGGACTGGGAGGAGAATTTTTCTGAGTTGGATGAGTTTTATCTGGGTTATAATGTCAAGTTCACTGTATGTGAATTGGAATATGCATCTTGATCAGGGATTATTTGTTGAAAAGAATAGAATCCCATTTGTACTTCTCAAGTAAATGGGAAATTTTCTGGAAACTGCAGGGATGTCTTAGAACTAAAGTAGATGACGCACAGCAGGTATTACAAGAGGCTGAAACAGGAGACCATAAAATCATGAGCAATGTCACTCACCTCAGCTTCCCACTTTTGTGCTCTTGCATTTTCTCTCACCCATGTGACTGCTGTGCTCTCTCTCATTTACACACACACACAACCACTGACTCTGTCTTCACAAAGTCCTTCCTCTCGTCTTTCTGCAAAGCAGCCTTCTAGCATCAGTGGCATATAGCAGGAAATGGCTCGACACACCTCCCGCTCCAACGCTGAGCCCCACCTAGTTAGCCCCTCATTGGCAATTCCAGATTCCCTAGTAGAAATTGATGTACTGGTAGTGGGTAGGGTGGGTCAAGAGGCACATAGAACTGCTCTCATCAGGGCCAGAGGCTTTTAGAAGGATGGCATGAAATGATTGGTATAAAGACCGCCTTGGGTAGGGTTTGGGAATCTAGCTTAATGCCCAAGGAGCAAGTTTCTTTCCATAATAAGAGCAGTGATCTTAATATCTCAGACCCCTAAAACCTTATAATTGAGGAGCTTAGGTTCAGCTAGTTGTGGCAGAGCTTGATCTGGAGTTCTGGCTCAGTACTCAATCTCCAGCCCAGCATTCTCTTTTAGAATGAGTTCTGTCAGAGGTTTTTCCTCATGTCCAGGATAATGCCAATGTGGTAATAGTCTAGTGCCAGGAAGGATGCTGGTTGTGATGACCCCAGATGTTGAATCATTAAAAAAGGAATGGGCCTTTGTGATAGGCTGTGTTTTCCAAAGATGGGCATACCATCCTTCATCCCATGTGTGACCCACATATTTCTCCAATGAGTGGTGGGGTCTATGTCCCTTACACTTAAATCTTGGCAGAATTCTGTGGCTTCCTCAATCAATAGAGCAGAAATGATGCTATGTGAATTTTGAGCCTAGATTAGCAAATGCCCTTCATATTCCCCATGTTCTCTTGGTACCCTTGCTCTTAGAGCCTAGCCCAAAGTAGGCCCCATGGAGAGGCCATATGTAGGTGTTTAGGCTCAGAGCTCAGCTGAGCTCAGCCAACAGGCAGAATCAACTGTCAAATATATGAGAAGAAAACGCCTCCAGATGATTCTAGATCCCAAGCCATTGAGAAACGCCCAGAGTTTGAATGTGAGGCCCCAGAAATCAAGGAGCCATCTCTGCTATTTCTTGTCTGCATTCCTGAACCACAGAATCTGTGAATATAATGAGGTAGTTACATTGTGCCAGTGAATTTGGGGGCTAGTTTGTTACACAACAACAATAACTAGAACCACACTGGTAAACCATTTTAAATCATCTATCACCAAAACCTTTAGGTCTTAGAGACAACTTTTCTTGGGTATCTTTATCCTATGCATCATTTTAAGAAGAAAGTCTCCCATTGTATTACTACTGGTTGTTTGATTAAAACAGCAATAATAGCAACATATACATTAAACTCAAAGTCCTGTATTTGTGAACACTTGTTTCATTACCCATCGCTGTAGCGAAGCTATAGTCAGTGTCTGTCATTTCATAATAAGGCAGAAGACCCTCATGGCATATATAAGCATCCTAAAGATTGTCTATTCCCTATATTTTACTCCATTCTTAGAATATTTTCTTTTCAGTTAATGCTGACTTTTCCCCCAGCTGTGGCAAAGCTGAGAGATTCCTGGTTTTTCCTTCTCTCAGTCCTTGAGAGAAGCATCATTTCTGGTTTTAGCAATTTCTGGAGGATGTCAGTGTCCAGTCCCATTGGGCTGAGAAAGCTGGACTCCAGCAACTTTCCTCCTCACTCCATGCCCAGCCCCCACGGTGATAGGCATGGAACTTCTGGCTTTGGCATTCATTGGTACTTTCCTGTGGCCTTCAGCCATGCCTCCTTTTCGTCTATTTGCTCCCTGATACGGTCTGAATGTGCCTCCCAACATTAATGTGTTAGAAATTTAATCCCCAATGCAGTGTTGGGAGGTGGGGCCTTTGGGAAAGAATTTAGGTCGTGAGGGCTACACCTTTATAAATTAATTAATGCCACTATTTTTTTTTACAAAAAGGCTTTTGGGAGTGAATTTGCTTTCACTTGCCCTTCTGCCTTCCCCACATGCACCAAGAAGGCCCACACCAGATGCCAGAGATTGATCTTGAACTTCCCAGACCCCAGAATGGTGAGAAATAAATTTCTCATCTTTATAAATTACCCAGTCTGTGGTATTCTGTTGTAGCAGCACTAATAGACTAAGACAGTCTACGTCACTTCAGCCATGTTCTAATAATTATACATCGACAGAGCCCTAGTGTGTTTGCAGAATAATGCATGATCATATCTCCAACATGAATATTTGTCATGTGTTGGGCACTGTGCTGAGTAGTTGGGATACAAAGATAAAGGAGATATAGGGCAGGTCTGTAAGAGGCTCACAGTCATCACAGAGCTTGCATCTCCTCCTCCATCAGCTGCCTGCAGGGTCTGCTGCTGTCCCTTTTTGGTTTCCCACCCTCCAATCACTGATTTTCAAGGATAAACAAAAGCAAAGCTTCCACTAACTGAGACTTGGGAGCATTTCTTAATATTACTGAGTCTCCATTTCTTCGTGTGTAAAATGGGAATGATACTGCCTGGTACATAGGTTGTGGGAAAAATAAAATACAATGTAAGATGCAGAGTTCAAAACTTAGCATATAAGAGGAATTCAGCAAATGTTACTATTCTTTCCTGCTCTAACTCCATACTACTATCCCAAATTATTCTGTTTTATACTTTAAAATCCCCTTTTATGCCCCATTCCTCTGACTGCCTGCCCATTCAATGATTTTGGGGGAATTTCTGTGAAAAAGAAAAGTGGCAGGGTAAATCATAAGGTCTATAAATTTCAAGGTCAATATGTGCCATGCTGGTAGTATTTTAAAAGTCATCCAACCTCACCCCCTCATTTTACAGAGGTAACTTTATCTGTTTTTTTTTTTCTTTCCCCTTTCATTTATTTATCTAAACCATCCTCCTCATACACACTGCAAACCCAGCCTCTGTGTCTCCATTTTGGTCAGGTTGAAAATCACTCCTTGAATTCCCTCCAAATTCTAAGTCCTTGAAAAACTTTTAATATTTTAATAAAAGACCATACTTTAAAATTTAAGGTTTTCTCTTAAAAAAAAATTGTGATCTTTTTCAAAAATGGCTACAATTCTTCATGTATCCACATGTTTTGCAATGTGACTTCGCAGCTTTTCCCACCAAGAGGTGATGTTTATTTTCTCACCCCTTGGTTTTTAATTGGTTTTGATGTTCTTCTGGTTTCAAGTCTATGTCTCAAGGGCTTTGCACACTTCTGCTCATTATCTTAGAAACTGTCTCTGCCATATGAACAAACCTGGTCTTACCTACTGAAGGACGAGAAACCACATAGAGCAGAGCTCAGCTGTTTTAAATGAAGCCACCCTAGATTGGCCCACAACTAGCTAATACCCAAGTAAGTGAGCAAACCCAGCCATGATCAACTAAGTGGCCACCCAACCCACAGCTGAGCATAGCTGCATAAGTGAGTCCAGCTGAGACCAGAAGAAACACCCAGTCAACTCATAGACATGTGAGCAAAAATTCATGCTTATTGCTTGCAGCCACCATCTTTGAGTGGTTTTGCTATAATAGCTAACTGATTAAAAAAAAAAACTTATAGAAAAATAAAGCTGAAAAAATTCTTGTTAGTTGTGGTTCTCAAAGCAGCAGGTGAGGCACAAATGTCCAAATTTCTGGGGTTTAGGAAGAATGAGGTTTTGATATTCTTCATTTTCTTTCAAAAGGAACTTCAACTTTAAAAGGCTGAGAAACACTTGTTTTGAGTTATAAAGCCTCGCATGGCCTGAACGCTGTGCAAAAAGCCAGATTAAAATTGAGTGTATTCACCTTTAAACTGACATCTGACCCTGGAAATAGTTAGAAAATGAAGCTAGGACTAGGGGGAGAAAAAGAAAGATTAGGATAAGCATTTATTTGCATTGCCTTTTCACCCTACCTGCTTCTGGGAATTGCTGCTTTGGATCATGTAGTTTAAATAGGAGTTGCCAGTTTTCTACCTTGCCTCCTTGGCAGTAATGATTGATCCAGAAATGGGCATACAACCCCAGCAGACTCATAGAATCATTTCTTGAGATTTTAAACACTAGAACCAAGCAGAGAGGTAAGGCAATTTTTCTTCTCTGTTGGTAGAAGTAGAGAGAGGTAAGTGTAGGGCAGCTGTTATTTCTGGCACTCTCAAGGAAGTCCATCACACTAAGAGAAGTAGAGACAAGAGGCAGCAGCCATCTTGGGGGCATCTGAGTTTCTGGTTTCGAATCATTCCTGGCCATTCCCATGGTTTGATGGCCTGAGCAAGAAATTTGCCTTTTCTCCTAAGCAAGTTCAACTTGCTCAAACACTTGCAACCAAGGAGAGTCTGTAGATGATATCAATAGCAGAGAACATCTTGCAAAGCTTGCTTTCTCAATGAAGCTTTGAGGGAAAAAAAAATTGAACTGGAGAAAGATAAGTTACATGTGACAGACATGGAAAAGCACTAGTCAGATCTTTCAAGAGAGAGCTCGCTGCCCAGCTGGAAAGAATGTGGTTGTCTAACAGCCTCCAGCTGTGAGCAACTTCATGGTCTGCCTCCACTTTCAAAGGCACACTATTTTAAGGGCAGCCACCAACCAATGACTAAGCAAGTCACCTTGTAAAAGAACTAGACATTTCCACCCAATGCAGGATGCCTATAGTGGGCAATTTTCCCTCCAAATTCTCCCATTTGGCTGGCAGATGCTTTGCCAGTTTGGGAACACACTCTAGACTCTCCTCCATACACAATCGCATCCCTTCCTTTTTTTTTTTTTTTCAAATATGTTATTCCTTAATAAAGCTTTCTTATTTCTCAGTGTCGATTTTGGAAAATTGGTGTTTAATGGCCTTTCCACAGCAAATTTAAAATAATTCAACCAAAACCATAAACATTTTCATAGCCATCTTGTCTAGAATAGGCAGAAAGAAAGGATCCTGTCTAGTAGCCATGAGCAGGTAGAGATGACAAATATCTCCTCTTTTCCCCTTTAGCCCACATATCTTCCCATCATTACATGGGCCACATGGCAATGGTGTAGGCAAATCAAAACCACAGATTAGGAAAGCTTTCCTGGTCCATCCGATATACCTGTGATATCTGTGGACTTGCCTCCGACTGCCTGCCCTCCTCTCCTGCCATAGCCCCTTCATTTGCCTCACTTCCTGCATCATCTGTGGAGCAGGAGATTAATTAGTGAAACGTCAGTTTGAATGCTGCAGACCTTGCACACTTCTCAGCCTCCTTTTTTTTTTTCTTTTGCATGTTTGCCATTATATCTAACCTTGAAGCTTCCAAAGATGTGACAAGTAGCTGGAAATGATTCTGAACCCGATTCTTCATTTGGTTTTCTACTGGTATACTTGAAAAAAATTAGAATGGGAAGAAATTCCAGCTTGTTCACACCTTGACTTAGGTAGTTACTGGCAGGATGACTTACCTTCAATCCAACAGAATTCCTAGCAGAGCTTAATATTTCCCCAGCCTGATTCACACTGAGCACATTAACCTAATATGCAAGAATCAAACATTTTAAGCTCCACTTGTTTATCTGAAGTCTCAGATACCTTTTCTTTAGCTTCACTCAAACTCAAAGATACAATTGTTTTTTTAAAAAATATACAATCATTGTGTAAATAGTCTCCAAAGATGAACACCAACCAATTCTGAGTCCTTTTGCCCTCCCCTCCAACCTGAGATGGCCCTGGGTGTGCTTTGAACCAATACAATATGGGGAAAATGATATCTGGGATTACTTCAGAGGTCAGGCCTTAAAAGTACCGGCAGCTTCTGCTTCCTTTCCAGGAACCCAGCTGCTCTTCTGTCTAGCCACATGGAGGAGACAGCAGCACCATTGGCAGCCATGTGAACAAGCCGGCTCAGTCATTCCAGTCCAACTGAGTGCCCCAGAGAGCTGCAATCCCCTCCAATACCACAAGAAGCAGAACTTCCCAGCTGAGTCTAATAAAGCTATGAACTCAAGAGAGATAATGTAATGGTTGTTTGGGGATGCTTTGTTACACAGCAATAGATAAGCAATAATTTTCAGATATTCCTACTCAAGAAGTAATATAAAGGTATGGAAAATGGACTCTCTCACAGACTGCAGGTGGGAGTATAAGTTCATACAGTTAATTTGAAGGGGAATTTGGCAGTATTTTCTAGCATTTGAAATTTATATGTCCTATAACTCAGAAATTCCACTTCTCAGTATCTATTCCAAAAAGTCACCCACACATGTGCCAAGGAGCAGGTACAAATATACTTAGTTCAGTTTATTTGAGAAAGAGAGAGAGGGGGAGAATATTTATCAATGTAGAAATGGCTTATATGTCTAACACAGGATATTTTGTATCTGCTGAAAGAATAAGGTAGATCTACATGAACCAAATAACACATATCTCCAGTACATTATTGAGCAAAAATAATAAATTACAATACAATATATATAGTAAAAAAGCATTTGTGGCAAAAATATGTGTGGCAATACTATATGTTTGCAATTGCCTATATATCTAAGTGCATAGAAAGTCTGATGTAATTAATTATACATTTAAGATAGGATAGTCTTTGCTGTGATAATGAGCAACTCTAAGGTTTCAACAGCTTACCATGATAAAAGGTTTTGCTTTTTTATCCTCACAAAACTTGTGATATGGATTGGGTGACTTACTGTAGTCTCATTTTTGAGACATTTACATAATTTCCACTATTTGTCACCATTAGACAATACCGTACTGCACATATACATGAGAAGCTAAATATCTCTTTACACATGTGTATCACTTTAAAGTTTTCAAACACTTTACACATTTATTTCTGTTTAAGCTACATAAAAATCCCATGTGCTAAACAAGCTAGCATATGACAGGATTACTCAACAACTGAAATAAGATATCTCCAATGTGTTTCTCCTCCAAATGGGTACTTAGAGATCTGGGTTGCCACCATCATGCATGTATTTGCATAATCCGGTATGTGTGGCCTTCAGGGTCTCTGCACCAGGGGGAGGGAGGGATGGAAGGGGGACATTGGCTTCTAAATGCCACAGTCTAGAACTAGCAGTGTGTCATTGTTGCTCACAGTTCCTTGACTAGTACTAGTCATATAGCCCAAAACTTACTGCAGTCTCATTTTTTAGACATTTACATAATTTCTATTATTTGTCACCATTACAGAAATACTGTAGTGCATGTACACACAAGAAGCTAAACATCTCTTTACACATATGTATCACTTTGAAGTTTTCAAACACTTTTCACATTTATTATTTCAGCTTAAGCTACATAAAAATCCCATGTGCTAAACAAGCTAGGTATGATTCTCCTTCATTTTACAAACAGGGAAATTGAGGCCCAAAGAATCTTGACTAAGGTTTCATGGCTCTAAAAGAGCAGAGACTTAAAATGAACTCTGTGATGTTCTGAGTCCAGTTCTCTTTTCTTAGGGATATGCCAACAGCTTTCTACCTTATATATTATCATTTAAGATGGCCTCAGTATGTGTGAATGAAAGGAACTTAGCCAGAGAATAGATAAGGATTTTAAGGACAAGAAAGAAATTGCTGTTCCAGGAATCTGGATCAGAGTGATTTTGAAATGTTTGAGAATGTTTGTTTCCATGTCTGTCTCCCTAACTAGAGTATGACTTTCTAAATGAGATTAGGCCACATTTGCCTCTATAATCCCATTTTCTGGCACAGGGCCTGACCCATGTTGAACACTAGATAAATATTCATTGAAAGGATGGATGGATGGATGGATGGATGGATGGATGGATGGATGGATGGATGGAAGAATGGAAGGATGGAAGGATGGAAGGATGAAAGGATGGATAGATGGATGGATGCATGGATGGATGGATGATGGAAGGATTGATGGAAGGATGGATGGATGGATAGATGGAAGGAAGGATGGAAGGAAGGATGGATGGAAGGATGGATAGATGCATGGATGGATGGATGGATGGATGGATGGATGGATGGATGAAGGATGGGTGAATGGAAGGATGGATGGACGGACGGATGGATGGATGGATGGATGGATGGATGGATAAATGGGTGGACGGATGGATGAATGGATGGATGGATAGATGGATGGATGGATGGATGGATAGATGGGTGGATGGATGGACGGATGGATGGATGG